>NC_041738.1:37062540-37370674 GCF_004115215.2 Ornithorhynchus anatinus | reverse complement strand
AGGTGGGGCCTGCAAATTCCCTTTAGGAAGGGCCAAGATGCTTCTGCCAGGGAAATAACGTTTTGTGTCTTGAAGGCGTTAACTGAGGACCACGGGAAAGGACTAAGCTGGGAGGCCAGCTTCCTGAGCCGGAAGGAAAATTTTTCCTTTCCAGACCGAGAAGGAGAGACAGGAGAAGCGAGTCCTCCGCTAAGCAAGCTCCCAGGTCTGCCAGCCCGACAGCTTATAAAGATGGGCTTGGATCCCCCTGTTCTGGGAACCGAGGCTTTCTTCTGCCACGGTGCTATTGATTGGGGAAGACGAACTCTAAACCCGTCACAAGTTCAGGTTTGGGCATTTTAGGGGTTGTTAAACTTAAAAAAAAATTTTTTTATGGTATTTGTTAAGCACTTAGGTGTCAAACACCATTGTAAGTGCTGAGGTAGATACAAGGTACACGGCCCTATCCCCCGCAGGGCTCACAGTCTCTCTGAATCCGTGAGGAGAAACTTTGAGGCAGTGGAGGCCACCTACCCCCCGGGAGGAATCTGGCCCTCCCAGCCCCGAGGCAGTGAGTTTTACCTTTAAAAACAGAGGAGGAAGAGGAGGAGGCTGTGCTCTGGCTCAGATTTGTTTTTTTCCAGCACTGGCCCGACAGCCCAGAGTGAGGCGTGCAGAGTACTAGCTTGAAAAAACGGCAGAGCTGTTTCTCAGTCCCAGAAATGCGGGCAAGTGGCTCGACGTGCTGCAGTCCCTTTCCAAGTGAGGGGATTCTTAGCCAGAAAGTGAGCCCAGGTGGGGACTGAGGCTGCCAAGTTCGGGCCCGACTCCCGGAACAGAGGAGCGCACCGTGGAAACGGTGATGGCCTTTCGGCTCCTGCAGCCCAGAGGCAGCCCTGAAAGAAGGAAAGCCTTATTGAAATCCAGGAGTCTTTACTGAAATCCTGTCCGGGACCTGGGGGACTTGCTTCCTGAATTTGACCTCGAGAATGGGGATGACATTGACCTTTCCCGGCCTCCCCCAGCCTCTGCCTAACAACATGCAGCGTGGCTAAGCCACTCCTGACTCTGCCACGTCTGCTGTGTGACCTAGGGCAAGTCGCTTCACTTCTCTGGGCCTCAGTGACCTCATCTATAAAATGGGGATGAAGACTGGGAGGGACTGTGTCCAATCTGATTAGCTTGTATCTACCCAGCACTGTACAGTGCCTGGCACATAATAAGTCCTTGGCAAACACCATGGAAGAAAAAAAACTTTCCAATTTGCTCTCTCATTTCTAGAGAAGCAGCATGGCTCAGTGGAAAGAGCCCGGGATTGGGAGTCACAGATCATGGGTTTGAATCCCGGCTCTGCCGCTTGTCAGCTGTGTGACTTTGGGCAAGTCCCTTAACTTCTCTGTGCCTCAGTTCCTCATCTGTAAAATGGGGGTGAAGACCGTGAGCCCCACATGGGACAATCTGATCACCTTGAATCCTCCCCAGTGCTCAGAACAGTGCTTTGCACATAGTAATCACTTAAATGCCATTATTATTATTAATATTGGGCTTTTTCTCCCATAATCCCCGCCCTGGCCCTGGCAACTGCCTGCTGGTCTCTGGCACTGTGGTCCAGCATCAGTGGGGTCCCTGGGGCTGTAAATAGGTTTGGTATAAAAAGTCTTTGTGCCGCCCCTCTGCTTGCCTGCCCGCATAATGTATGCCGTGGCCCAGCAGAGAATCCCCTGATAAGGATGAAAGAAGGCAGGTGGTTCCACACAGATTCCTAACATTATAGATTCCTTCTCTCGAGCTCTCGGCCCTGGTTGGGCCGAGGCCCATTGGAAGCTTACAACAGGCGGTGCCGTTATCACCGTGCCTTTCCCCGGCTGCTTGGCACAGCTGTGCGGTTACCACACAGGGTGAGGGGAGGAAGAGGCGGGAAACTGGGTGATACGGGGAGTCAGGTGAAAGCAAGTAGCAGAATGACCAGCTGGGCCTGCTGCCCAGGAACCTGGGCCTGGGCTCAGGCCGATTCCAACCCCCGTGGTTCCCGTTTCTCGGCCAGGTGGCCGCGTGTGTTACTGTGCCAAAAATGCAGGCTGTGAATCGCCCGTTCCGAGACTATCGTAGAAGGGAGAGGGACAGATCTGAAGCGAGTGTTTATACGGTGAATTTTGACCTTGAAAGCAAGGGGTAAAATAAGTGTAATCCTTCTGCTAATCTGTCTCTGTGCTCAGGCACCTGGGATGATTGCAGTTGGATGGAACCGGGTTCTCTGTCCTCGCATCAGTCCGCAACCCCCCTCCTCCGCCTGAAAGCATCATCAAATTTGCAGGAGTATCAGAAGGCAGAAAAGCAGAGCGGTCCATCAGTTAGGAATCTAGTCCCATCCTCCTCTTTTGCCGTTGGGTTTCTCTGGTGGCGGTAGGGAGGAGCCTCAGCCTGGTTTTCCTCCCTTAGGAGACTAAAATGAGAAGGAAAATTGGAAATAGCCAGGGGGGTGGGGAGAGCGAGCCTCTCCAGCTGCTTGCTGTCTTCCAACCCAGCTGCTGAGCAAGTTCCCATGGAGGACCAGGGCAAAGCATCTTGCCTCTTTCCAAATCCCGTGAGTGGTGCCTGGCCTCAGGATGGTTACTCCAGAATCCATTGGGCAGGTGCAGTTTTCCTCCGCTAGCCACTCCGCGTTGAGGTCTCCGGACCTACGGTTTGCCTCCGGTTTCGATTTAGCGGGTACCGAGCGTCCCTAGGGCGCCGGGCCCGAAAAGAAACAACATGATCCAGACCTAGACCTCCCAGAGCTCACACGCTAAAGTCTGATCCCGGGGACAAGTCAGCTCGGAGGAGTTGGTAGTGCAGGCAGTCGGGGCTGTTGAGCTCTGTTTGGGTTAGGAAACGCGGGCCCATTCACCCCTTACCTACCCGGGGCCTGGCTCGAGGGAGCTCAGCATCGGTTCCCCTGGAGGTCAGAGTCCCAAGGCGGAGTCCCCAGATCCTTTGGCAGAAAAAGAAGTTGGGCGAATGAGGTGGGCGGGCAGCTCATAATTGGATCCAAGTGAGGTCTTGGCGGGCAAGTGTGTCCAAGGGACCTGTCTCCACCCTTCTCTTCCTTTTTTGCAGCCCGACAGAACCGCTTGTATCTGGGATATCTTGTACCTACCCCAGTGCTTAGTTCAATGTCTGGCACATAGTAAGTGCTCAACGAATACCAACAAAATACCAAAAAACACGTTTGAGGGTTGTCTGGGTGAGTGTTCTTTCAGGCCTTCCATTCCTCTACTCGATCCTTCTTAGGCAGAGCCAAGAGATGAACCGTTTGAACAGGAAATCCTTAGGGAGAGAGCTTGAGGCATAAGTTGATGAGAGTGACTTCTGATCATTCTTTTTTTGCCTCAGCTACCCACGTGTCCTTTAAGTAGCTTCGTATAATCCGTCGGAGATACGAGTGATCACTGCGTGGCCGAGCACTGCACACTGAGAAGGTACAATAGTGCGATAGACGTGATTCCTGCCCACAGAGAGCGTTGTCCTACAGGAGAGACAGAGCGTTAAAGTTAGATTCCATTTAGGGGAAATGAAATTAAGAGTACAGAAATGTGTACATAAGTGCGGGAGGCTGGAGTGAGTATCAAATGCTAAGAAGCTAACGGCATAATTGACACGGGGGAGAGGGCGGTGAGGGAAATGAGGGGTTTAGTCGGGGAAAGCCTGTTGGAGAGATGGGATTTTAGGAGGGTTTTGAAGGTGGGGCAAGTGAACGGTACGGGTGGGTGGGAGAGGGGAGGGATTCTGAGTCGTGTTTGTGTGCCGGACCGGTTGATTGGCCCCACCCCGTCTTGCTTGTCAGCGTTCCCGACCCCCGCCGCCGCCTCCCAGCCATCTGGTTGCGCCGGATACGGTGACCCGATTCAGAGGGAAGGTAAATGAACTGGTTGCCACATCGCAGCTGCCTTTGTGAGAGGAAATTTTATTGTAATTATTTACCTTAATAGAATTCAGAAGAGGAAGAGACTAGCTCAGTCCAACATGATTGACAGTTGGTATAATCTAAAGAAGCATGTGTTCTGATTGCTTAGGGTTTAACTTAGACATTTTTATACTTATGTAACTAACACTTCGAACTTAATCCAGAATATGCGTCTCCTTTCCCCCCCGCCCCACAGCCCCCACTCGCACTTCAGTCTCCCACCTACCTCACCTCGGTATCCGAACGACTTCATTAAATATGAGTCCCAGAGTAGCAGGGGCCCTGGGAACTTACAGCCATGATAACAATGCACAACAAAGAAAAAAATAAAATAAAATAACTCTGATAATTTACCAGTCTATAAAACAAGACCTTTCAATATATTAAGAAATTAAATCCAGTTACAAATGCACTATGTATCTATGTGAAAGGTCTTGTGTGGTAACTGAAAATGACGCGCTATTACAAGATACACAAGCAGGAAGGTGCACCTGGCCCAGCTCTGGCCCTCAGAAGCCAAAGGTGTTCTCTCCACTGTAGGCCACGTACAAGAAGCCGTCTTCATCTTTTTCCTTTTCGTAAAGTTGTCCCATGGTTAGGCTTGAGTGAGAAAAACAAAACACACACACGCAAAAAAAAAAAATTGGGCTTGGTTCTGGCAGAGGGCTAATACCTGAGCCACGAGACAAGGAAAATCGGTGTAATAACCCTGAGTCATGAGCGGTCATTTAAGGAACTCTGCAAGCATTATTTGGCTGACCTCCACAACACCCTAGCGAGGAAGGTAAGAGGGAGGGAGGAGGAGGGTAAATAATTGGATCCTGGCTTTTGTAAATAGGGAAATCAAAGCTTGGATCAAATGACGGTGAGTCAGTGGCAGAGATAAGAATAAAAAGGACTCATTTCTAAATCCAAGGAATATAAGGAGAAGGAGCTCAGATCATCTTAAAGCTTGAAGCTAGAGTACTTTGCTAGGAACCAAGCCCCGGGGTACTCACATACGTATCTATAATTTATTATTTTAAGGTCTGTCTCCCGCTCGGGACTGTAAGCTCGGGGGCAGGGACTGTGTCTGTTTTATTTACTGTTTTGTTTTATTCTAGAGAAGCAGCATGGCTCAGTGGAAAGAGCCCGGTCTTGGGAGTCGGAGGTCATGGGTTCGAATCCCGGCTCTGCCCCTTGTCAGCTGTGTGACTGTGGCCAAGTCACTTAACTTCTCTGTGCCTCAGTTACCTCATCTGGAAAATGGGGATTAAGACTGTGAGCCTCACGTGCCCTGTATCTACCTCAGCGCTTAGAACAGTGCTCTGCACATAGTAAGCACTTAACAAATACCAACATTATTATTTTTATTGTTGTACTCTCCTAAGCGCTTCGTACAGTGTTCTGCCAACTCAATAAGTATGATTGAATTAATGGGTAGATACAAAATAATCAGACTGGACACACACCCTGCCTCTCAATCCTGAACTGTAGAGAGAATAGGTGTCTTTTCCCCATTCTTCAGATGAGGAAACTGAGGCCCAGTGAAGCCATTTGCCCGAAGTCATCCAGCGGGACGGTGGCAGGGCCAGGGACTAGAACCCGGTCTTGTGACTCCCAGGCCTGTGCTCTTTCTACCAGGCCCCGCCGTGCGCTTTGGATGCTAGGGGACCAAGCAGAAATCTCCCCGTCGGGAGCATTTTGGTGATTTCTGGTTTGAGGAACCTCAGCTACCCTGGTCCCGGAGACCTATTTCTCTAGAGACTCTGGGAGGCTCTGGGCTGGCACAGTGACGCTTTCCGACTCGGTGGTTCAGCGGGGGTAGGTAGGAGCAGGAGAAGAAACCGGCCGGGGCAAATGAGAAGAATTCAGGGGGGACAGATTTCAGTCACAACTGGAGATGTTTTTTTTTCTTCTATATGGACAGCGAATTTTCCTACTGAGATATGAATAAGGGAAATTCATCTTTGGGAAGGCATGCCTCGTCAGAGCCCCTCAACTGTTAATAAGGTTTGTAAATTTCTTTACTAGGTTGGTGCTATAATTATGGACGGTATGTTATTCTAACTTATATGGACAATTAGGTTGAAAAATGGGTCAAGTTAAAGAAGAAAAAAGCAGGCAAAATTAGGACGTGGACACAGGGGACCGAAAGCATTTTGTTTTCAGACATGTCCTTTCTCTTAAGGATTTTGATTTTTTTTCTTTCATTTTTAAATGTGTCCTCCTCTTTACAAGGATTTTTTATTTTCCCATTCATGGACTGGTTTTTGTGAACTATCTTTCACTTCTGGAAGTCTGACGTTGAAATATTCTGTGTTTTTATTCACATCCCGGCTTTTCCCGGTGACGACATACCCTTACTCTAATCACCTCTTAGCCGTTCAGCAGTTTCTTACGTTAAATCTGAGTCACTTCAGGAATTATAGGAAAACTGATGCCACCAGTTGGGTCATTTGCTTTTGCTCTCAGGATAAGACTGCAAATAAAATTACGTTTGGAATGAGCTTTGAAAAAGGCCCGGTATAAAGTGATGTACATGCTCTCTTGTTATAAAGTGATGTACGTGCTCTCTTGTACAGTAACCTACAGAAATTAGACCCAAGGCAGTGTTTCACTTTGTTAAAAGGAAAACTATTTGAAGCCACGATTCCGACTGCCTTAGAATGTAACCTCACTGTAGGCCAGAGGATGTGTCTACCAAGCTCTTAGTACAAGCTCTGCACACAGTAAGCGCTCAATAAATACAACTCATTGATCCTCAGGAGGGAGAAGTGCAGCTCCTGGGGCTCATTGTTAACTGGAGACCTTTTGGGCGATCTTTGTAGCATTAAGGGTACTTCGCCCCTCCCCTGATGTGTGGCTACACCTTGCTGGATTTATAGGACCAGGAAAAAGCAAACCAGGTCAAACTGAGTGCAAAGAGTTCCAGTTCCGAGTGAGGAGAAGAAATGAGGGTGACGGTATCCTTATTCCGCAGTTCTTCTGAGAGAAGAAAAAGTTCAGCTTTGGGTTTACTTCTGGGGAAAGGAGTTGGGTTTAAATGGACCTGTCTTGTCAGAAGTTCCCTCTGCCGGGAGAACGTGCGAGCTCGTGAATTTATCCAAACAGAGCGAGGGCCTCCGTGCATGAGAAAATGCTACGCACTAGAACTCTAGCTAGGATCTGAAGTACTCTACAGCCTCCCAGCAAACTCTCCAGAAATAGAAATCCCTGAAACCAAATCCTCGTGGGTGGGAGAATTGGCTTGCTCTCCCCTTGGAAGCAGATTCTGCCATTTGGGGAAACCAAAATGCGCTTTATGCCATGAAAGTGAGTAGTGCACATTCAAGACCGGCACTAGTAACAGCTGGAGCCATGGACATGCTTTCTCCATGTGCCAGGGGCCGCTAAGCTGCAGAGTGACACTGAGGTGGGCGACAGAGGGAAATTTGCCTTACGCTGACTTAACGCTTGGCAGGGCGTGGGCCTTGTGCTTTTGAGGCTGGCCAGAGAAGCAGCGGGAAGCTGCTTTTACACCTTTTTGATGCAATCTTTTTGGATGGCATAAGTCCAGCAATCGCAAACGCCCAGAAATAAATACCTAGTAGAGCCCAGAGGGACTAACGTGGATCATCAGCTTCTTGTGGGAAGGGATCGTATCATATCTGTCTTTTCCCAAGCCCTCAGTTCAGAGCTCTGCACACAGTGAACGCTCAGGGAATACCACTGATGGATAATGTAAGGCAAAAATCTCACAGAGGTGGTACCACCTCACGTTTGTACCGTCGGAGTCCTCCTGCTCCTCTCTTTTAAAACAAAAAAGGCCCTTTTCCCCCGCTCGGTGCCCTCCACCTCTTGCCGATCAAAGGACCCCTTCCACAAAAAGTGTTTTTTCACTCCTGCAAAATTGATGACTTCAAGGGACCTTTCAATATTTACCTACATGAGTGGAAGAGTTCCCATCCCTGCTTTCTTCTCAGACACGAGAGCCTTCGAGGGAACTGGAGAGAGTGGCAGGGGCAGCCACAGGAGCTCTAACTGCTGCCAACCTGGTGAGCTTCAGTCTTAAGAAAGGACCCAGATCCTTTTCAACCTCGAAACTAATCAAGGAGCTCGGAGCCAGGAAACCAGAGCTCAATCAAACAGCCGATACTCCAACCGAGTATAATGTCCCCGCCATTAAAACGGCGGCTAAGGCAACGGGAGATGCCAAAAGGCAAAAGCCCCTGGCTAAAGGAGCTCTCTGGGCCCAACAAAAAACCAAATTCAGCTGTAGCAAGTAGAGGCCGGAGGGCAGAGTGTGTCCGGAAACCTGTCGTGACCGGAGCCGTCACTCGTAAGGGAGCCGCCGTGCTTCGTGCCAGTTCCGCGTGATGCTTTTTCCATATAGCTTGAGCAAGGCGGGTCAGTCTTTCAGAGGACTGGTGCTTATGCGCCCTTGGCCCTCGCTCAGCGTAGAGCTTCAAAAATTCCACCTACTCGGTGGGCCACAGTACCGCCGGGTCCCTTGTGGATGAAGAAGCGCAGTCGCACTCCTAACTGCTCCAGGGATCCGTTCGAGAACGGCCAGTGCTGTCCCGGACTCCAGCGCCGGCTCTTAATCCCGGGTCGGTATTGTCGCTAAACCGTTAGCAGCTCCGGCAAAAGGCCCTCAGGAGCTAACCGTCGTTACTTCTGCCTCGACTGTAATCTCCGGCGTCTAATACGTCGACTGGGGAGGCGGACGTTTCAGTAAGTCTTATTTGAGGAAAGCTACCCACATTCCATGTTTCCCTCCTCCTCCCTCATCCAGAAAGAAAGCCGTTTTGGGGGATGACTACTTCAAACTGCTATCCAGAGGAAGAGGAAAAGGAAAAGCAAGCGAAAGCAAAAGGCCGAGCTGAAGTGTGCTAGGCCCGGGAGGTGCTGTAGCTAAAGGGATCCCAGCCGACGTACGTCAAGTTGCTAGGCCAATCTCCAGAGCCCGACTCAATGGCATTAACTGAGTGCTCATTGTGGGCCTAACACTGTACTAAGCGCCTGAGAGAATACAATACAACAGAGTTGGTAGACACGTTCCCTGGCCTACCTGGAGGCGTCCATGAGTTGGGACCCTCGGAGACCCGGGAGAGTGTTTGAATAAAGGTACAAATTTATGTCCGTGGGTCAGGGACTGTGTCTGACCTGATTATCTCACATCTACCCCAGGACTCAGTGCCGCACCTGGCTTTGGGTGCTTAAATACCTTAAAAAAAAAAGTCTAGAGATGGCTTAATGCTGGGGAACAGGCAAGCTGAAACTCTGGTCCTTGCCAGCTTAAATGGATGAATTATGCAGCCCTGAGGCGACAGAGGCAGTTGGCTAAAGCCACCAGAGCCCTCAGAACCTCTGCTGCTTCAGAGAGGCTGCAGACTCATTCCCCTAAAAAGTATCGGTCTGATCTTCACCCACATGGAGCCAAAGCAGAAAAATCCCTTTATGCCAGTCGGTCCCAGGGGCCAGTACACTCTTATAGCCAACCCAGTTTTCGATCCGACAGCGCTAAAATGCCCACCACGCAGACAGAGCGGATATCACTCGAGCTGGCATCCTGGGAGCTGGGAACCAGGAAAGTTTTCACAGCAAATGGGTGGGGAAAGGAGACAGCTGGGAATATGCTGAGTGAAGAGAATCTGGTTGAAGACTGGGTGACAATCAGACTGATACTCTGAAAGGTTAAGTGGAGAATGAACTAGAAAGGGCAGTGGGGGGGTGACCTCAAACTCTAAATAATGACTCCCATAACCAGCTCCATCAGCCTCCCTACTGCTCCTCCATTCCCCCGATGAAGACAACTGTATAGTGAAATCCCTCCCGGCAAGAATTGATTTGGATTTATCAGTGAACTTCTTCCTCTTCAGTGTCAGAGCCCTTCCAGTCATCAGCCAGACTCCTGCTTTCTTTACATCTGCTGGACCTTCGTATCTTAGTTTTAGTAGCTCCATTTCCTCCCCGGTTCCTGTCTGACTTCAGAAAAAAACCCAAAGGGTAAAAGCGTCCGTGGGGCTTTGGCAGATTCTCAGCATCGTGACTGCTGTGCGACTAAAGCCTTTATGAAGGTCTTCAATGGTAACATTCCTTGGTAAGCCCCACTAGGGATAGAGGAGAATCATAATGCTCTAATCGAATTCTCTATTCATTGAGGAAGCTACTTAGAATGATGGAAAATATAACTAGTACGATAGTTCTTGAAGAAAGGTTGTCTTGCCCACCGTCACTTGACCTGTATCTGACGAATAATGAAAAAGGTAGTAAAACTAGCATTTTTCCAATATATTTGCTGACTTTCTCGCCTTCCGTCCTCTTGGTGAACTGTGAAAGTGAACTTTCTCTGTGTCTGTTGTCGAGATCACCTGATTTGTACTTTGAATACGATGCCTTTGGGTTTTTTTGTGCGACTCTAGGAGAATCTAGGAAGACAAACGCCACTGGAGTGGGATGGACTTAATTGCTTGTGGTAGCCAAGTCGATTTAAAGAGAGAAATCAAACTCATATGGTTTGAAAGGAGCAGAGGGGAAAGGGACGACTCAGCTTGTCAGTGGTGTTGGTTAGTTCACCGATCTGCAATTTAGAATCAGATCCCAAGGGTAAAGCTTTTAAGGCAAACCTCAATGCTGCCTCGTGAGAGAAAATGACTTGGGGTTTTCAACGTTGTTTAGATCTTGGGGGAAGGGTGAGGGAAACCTGCAACTGCTCTATAGGTGACCAGGAATTCCCCGGGTCATCTGGCCTGGATGAAATGACCAGTAATACAAAGGTTACTCCATTTCCTCTGATTAGTATCAGAGGCCCAGAATGGAGGAAACTTAAACTGACTGCCCCTCGTGGAAGTGGCCTGGCCTAGTGGAAAGAGCTTGGGCCTGGGTTCAAATCCTGGCTCTGCTATGTACCTGCTGTGTGACCTTGGGCAAGTCTCTTAATTTCTCTGCGCCCCAGTCCCCTCATCTGCAAAATGGGGATTGGATAGCTATTCTTCCTCCTCCGTATACTGTGGGCCCCAGGTGGGATCTGATTTTCTTGTCTCTACCCCAGTGCTCACACGGTGCTCGGCACAGAGTAAGCAGTAAACCAATAGCACAGTTATTATTATCTGGAATGTAATCTCGCTGTGGGCAAGGAACGTGTCTAACGACTGTTATGCTGTACTATCCCGAGCGCTCGGTGCAACGCTTTGCACCCAGTAAGCGCTCAGTAAATAACGACGGACCCTGATTTCCTTCCATCCTGCCTCAACTCACCTCAAAGACAGACAGCCAAGAATTACCTCGACTCCTGCAGGAGGAAGAGTTCAGGAAGCCCAACCGCTTAGTACAGTGCTCTGCACACAGTATGTGCTCAGTAGATACCACTGAATGAATGAAGCAGGATCTTTAGGGAAACAGAAATCTGCCAGAACCCTCCACCACCTTAGAAGGCAAGAGGACCAATAGCTCCCTCCTCTAAGACAGAGAGGCAAATAACACACTCCCTCTAACCTTCTACGTCAAATCATTCACAGAGCCACAAGATGTTGACACCCAGTTGACGTGGTCCCCCCCAGTGCTAGCGAAACATCTTTCCAAGGGGTCTAACGGCTTCTCCTTTCTACAAATGCCTCCAGATCCCTGGTCCCTCATCCCAGGCCGGGTGCAGGTTTAGTCCAAGTGGTTCCTATTTACCCGCTCCCACCTTCGGTTCTTCCATCGGGAAGCCAAAGATATGGGGATGGAGAGGAAACTAAGGCTAATAGAGCTCCTACCTTTAGAAGAACCAATGTCTGAGTAATAATAATGTTGGTATTTGTTAAGCGCTTACTGTGTGCAGAGCACTGTTCTAAGAGCTGAGGGAGATACAGGATAATCAGGCTGTCCCACGTGAGGCTCACAGTCTTCATCCCCATTTTACAGATGAGGTAACTGAGGCCCAGAGAAGTGAAGTGACTTGCCCACAGTCACACAGCCGACAAGTGGCAGAGCCGGGATTCGAACCGCTGACCTCTGACTCCTAAGCCCGGGCTCTTTCCACCGAGCCACGCTGCTTCTCTAAGCCCGGCTCTGACCTCCTGTTTAGCTCTCAGTGGTTTCCAAATCGGTCACATTTTGGCTCCACTGGGCTGGGTTCCCAGGGCCCGAGTTTTTGCCTGAGAAGTTTCCCTTTTTGGAAAATGGATCGAGTTGTAGCCAGGCTCAACCTCTCTTGGCTTCTAGGGTGAAATGGGGCAGGGAACTTCTCTCCAGTTGCTTGGTGGCTGGAGTAGAAGGGACGACTAGGGTTTGGCTAAAGGCCTCAGAGATCCCAACTGGTCATAAAAGGAAAAAATCGATTAGGTTATTACATCAAACGTTCCCTCTCCTGATGGAACCTAAGCTACTATGGCCTACCAGGCTGCAGGAATGGGATGACCAGTCATATTTACTGAGCGCTTACTGCGTGCAGAGCACTGTACTAACCGCTTACCCCGTACCCAGCCGCTGGATGCAAGAGCAAGATTTAGTTGCAGAGAATAAGTCTTCAAGGGGAGAAAACTGGAGTCTTGAGATTCTTGAAGTGACAGAGTGCTTACTATGTGCAGAACACTGTACTGAGGGCTTGGGAGAAGACAATCCTCCCATCCTAAGCTTCGATTTCCCTGATGGAAATCGGGCTGGGGGACGGAGCTTCTGGACCTGCCGGCTCAGGACTTGCTGCCACAAGATGAGCTGATGGCAATATCCAGGAGGGGTGTCTGGGAGGTTAACCGAGGCCCGGGGGCTCACGAGCCATTTGGGGAGAGATCTTTGTCTGATCCGCTCTTTCTAGATAAGGCCTACAACTCAGCCACAGGGGTATCTCTTCTTCAGAGGCGATGCTTCTTGGAGGAAAAAAATTAACAAGAGAAATACTTTCTTCACAATCCTGCTTACTGAATTCTCAGGCTCCGGAAAAACTTTACGGAACAAGAACAAATCTTCAACCAACTAAACCCCAGGAATACAGCCCGCCCATCTTCCCTTTACCCTTGGTCATTTCCTCTGTCGAGACCACATCCTCACCTGGACTGTGGGACGGTCTTATCCACAAACAGGAAGATGGCCTTCTCTGAGGGCAGCTGGATCCTTTTCCTGATGATCCACATAAACTGGGCCACGGTGATGTCAGACGGAACCAGGTACTTCCGCTTGTCAATGTCAACAATCTGAGAGCCTGAGACTTTTTCCACGATCACCTGAGGGAACAGAGACCAAGGCAAAAGGTCAAAGGTGGGCTGCAAGAGGTGAGCCTGCCCGCGTGTCGCTTGGGCGGCTGAGGAAGCCTCTTGGGGGTTGGAACGCTAAGGGGAGAGAGCTGTAGAACAGAGATCTCCCGGCGCAAGAATGCCTCTGGTAGAGAAAGTCTCCCCCCCGGGAAAGTGGGGACAGTTTGCAGAGAGTGCATTTCCCCCAGTGGACAGTCACTTCTTGTCCAAACTTTACGCAGCGCCCCAAGTTGAGGAACGCCGCTCCTCTTCGTATAATACCGTCCCACTTCCCTGTTAGGACACCTGACGGTGGTCAGAGTCTCACTTTCCACCCCAATCTCCCACCAGGGTAGCCCCACCAATCAACGGTGTTTGGGCGCTTACTATGTGCAGAGCACTACACTCAGCACTGTCGTCCAACGGGGGCACCGAGTCACCAAGGCGACTCGAAGGCCCGGAATCTGCGAAGCCGCAACTGGAAGACATGGTGGAGGGTGGCGGGAGCCACGGCCTGTAGGAAACCAAGCTGTCCTCTTGATCTCTCTCTCTCTCTCTACAGTCCAGAAAAACTGGATCTAAAGAATTTCGGCTCCCCTTACGCCGGGGGAAAGGAGAATCGTTCGGCGGAAAGACCTGTTACTACGGTCTGCCCGTCTTTAGCCGACAGAGCGGTCGGTCAGAGAAGATGGGCTGAGGACAGCAATCGGTCAGCGGTATCTGGGTGCTTACTGTGTGCAGGGTACTGTACTGAGCGTGCAGGGGAGTACAACATAAAAGAGTCGGTAGACACATTCCCTGCCCAAAGTGAGACTATGGAATCTCCAGAACCATTAAGGGAAAACCAAACGGCTATTTCACGTAAAAGGAAATAAGTCCGGGAAAATGATGGGAGAAGAAAGGGTGACTGGAGACTTTGTGTTCGGAAAAAATGGGGGAGAAGGTGAGTGAGGAAATTGGAATTTGGATGAAAGGACGTAATCAGCTGTATCTGCTGAGCATTTACAGCGTGCAGAGCACTGCACTAACTGCTTTGGAGAGAATAATACCACAATACAACCGACACGTCCCCTGCCCACAACGAGCTCAGAGTCGAGAGGACGAGCTTACACGGGGCAACAGGGTGGTCACCGCACCGTGTAGAAGCCTCTGGGGCTGCAAATGAACCGTCATTCTGAACGAAGAGTGGGCCAAGGTGACCCCGAACCCCATTTCTAACCTTACGAGACCGACCCGTTGCCCTGCCCTAAAACGCTGTCTCCTTATGTAATCACGGGAGGCGGCGGAAAGCTCAGCGGCCTAGATCGCCGGATGCTGTTTCGGCAAACCCGAAACACCAGAGGCCACGAGCCGCAACCCCTGACTTGCTGCCGCTTCCCTCTCCCCTCGGAGGCCCTGATGCTACTCTGATTCCAGGGTGAGGCCTAGGATGACAACTGTTGAGGGGCCCTCATCCCTAGGTGGTAATCATCATCATCACCATAATAATTGGGGTATGTTCATTCGGGCGTATTTACTGAGCGCTTACTGGGTGCAGAGCCCCGTACTAAAGGCTCGGAACGGACGATTCGGTGTCAGACAACGTTCTAAGCGCCGGGGCAGACACGAGTTAATCGGGGCGGCCCCGGTCCCCGTCCCCCACCCGGCTCACAGTCCGGGGGTCAGAATCCCCATTTTACAGACGGGGGCACTGAGGGACCGAGAAGCGGTGCCTCGCCCAAGGTCTCGCAGCAGGCCCTAGTCATCTCGGAGCGATCGAAAGCGAAGCCGTCGGGGAGGTGAACGTCGGGGGAGAAGAGGAGGGGTACTCACCGGGACCCGGTCTGGATATTTGGTTCGAATTTTGGCAGATTCTACGCATCTGTGTTCTGTGAAGAAAAGAAAACCCCAGCGCCTCCAGTGAACACCGACCAGGCGGGGCTTTAGAGCTCTTCGCCTGGGCTTCGTTTCCTTAACCCTCTTTCTCTTCCCTCGGTCAGAACCTTCCGAAGCCGAAGAACCCGAAGCCTTCGGGGGCGGCGATGGGCCCAAACCCTCCTCCTCTCTCCCCAGCCGGCCGGCCGGGTTGGGAGTCCTCCCCGATTCTCCTCCCTCCTCCAACGGCCCCGGACAGGGCTGAGTTTTGGGTCCCCCCCGCCTCGTTCCCCTCTCTGCCCCCCGCCTTTCCCCCCTCTGTCCCTTCTCTGTTCCCCCCCTTTACCTTTTCTGTCCCCCCCGTCCCCTTTGCCCCCCATGTCCCCTTTCAGTCCCCCATGCATCCCCTCTCTGTCCCCTCTCCATTTCCCCCTCTGTCCCCCATCCAGCCCTTTTCTGTCTCCCCTCTGTCCCCCCCTTCCCCCTTCCGTCCCCCCCTTCCCCCTTCTGTCCCCCCTTCCCCCTTCTGTCCCCCCCTCTTCACCCTTGTGCTCCCCCTTTCCCCTTCTGTCCCCTCTTTCCCCTTTCTGCCCCCCCCGGCTCCCCTCTGTCCCCTTTGTCTCCCCTCTTCCCCCTTCTGTCCCCCCTCTTTCCCCTTTTTGTCCCCCCCTTCCCCTTTCTGTCCCTCTTCCCCCTTCTGTCCCCCCCTTTCCCCTTTCTGCCCCCCTTCTGCCCCCTCTTTCCCCTTTCTGCCCCCCTTCTGTCTCCCCCCTCCTTCCCCTTCTGTCCCCCCTCTGTCCCCCTTTCTGCCCCCCCTCTTTCTTTCCCCTTTCTGTCCCCCTTCTATCTCCCCTCTTTCCCCTGTCTCCCCTTTGTCCCCTTTCCGCCCCCCTCGGTCCCCGCTGGGCCCCCGCCGTGGGCGTCGCAGAGCTGAGGGGTCAGCAGGCGGGGCGCTGGCGCTGTAGGTGGGGATGTCGCGGCGGGGAGGGGAAGGGCGGCGTCGCTCACCCAGCGAGTGGTCCTCCTTGAACATCCACTTCATGGCGGCGGCGGGGAGGGGGGGACGGAGCCGGCTCGGGGAGCCGCGGGTCGGTCCGACCACCACGACGACGACGACGACAACAACAACAACAACGGCGGCGGCGGCGGCGGCAGCACGACGGGCGGGACTTCCGACTGGCGGGGCCCTAGCAACCGGCCCGGGGGCGGGGCTTCCGGCGCGCACCACCCCCGTGCGTCAGGGGGCGGGGCCCGGCGACGTAAGGACGTCGTGTGACGCACGAGGGGCGCGGCCTGGAGGGCGGGGTGGGGCCCTCGGAGCGGCGCCTGCGCACTGGCGCGCCCCCCCCCCCACCCTCCCGGGCGGCGCCTGCGCACTGGCGCGGCTCCCCGGCGGGACGGCGCCTGCGCACTAGCGCCGTCCCCTAGGCCCTGGCCCTCCATGGCGGTAGTTGAGCCCGAAGGCCTGAGGCGACCAGGGGCCTGTGGTGTTTTGGCCCCCGTAGCTTTGCCCCTGAGGCGGCGAGAACCCTTGCCGGGCTCTATGGGCTCGCCACAGGGATGCCCAGGCCTCCCCTACTTGATTTATGGGCCGGAGCCTCCCAACAGCCCCCAGGGAACCGGGCAGCCTAGTGGTCAGCGCCCTCGCCTCAGAAGGACCTAATAATCCTAATAGGGATGGCATTTCTTAAGCGCCTACTATGTGCCAAGCGCTGTCCTCAGCTCGGGGGGGAATACCTGGTGGTCAGGTGGGCCCCCGTGGGGCTCACAGACTTCATCCCCATTTGACAGATGAGGAAACTGAGGCACGGGGAATAATAGTAATAATGGTGTTGGTTAAGCACTTACTATGTGCCAAGCGCTGGGGGATACAAGGTGATGAGGTGGTCCCCCCGTGGGGCTCACTGTCTTCATCCCCATTTGACAGATGAGGGAATTGAGGCACAAGGAATAATAATAATTCGGTATTAAGCGCTTACTATGTGCTGAGCACTGTTCTCAGCGCCGGGGGAGATACAGGGTCATCAAGGGGTCCCCCGTGGGGCTCACAGTCTTCATCCCCATTTGACAGATGAGGGAACTGAGGCCCGGAGAATAATAATAATAATGGTATTAGTTAAGCACTTACTCTGTGCTGAGCACTGTTCTAAGCGCTGGGGGATACAAGGTGATCAGGTGGTCCCCGTGGGGCTCATAGTCTTCATCCCCATTTGACAGATGAGGGAACTGAGGCACAGAGAATAATAATGTTGGTATTGGTTAAGTGCTTACTATGTGCCGAGCACTGTTCTAAGCGCTGGGGTAGATCCAGGGTCATCGGGTGGTCCCCCGTGGGGCTCACAGTCTTCATCCCCATTTTACAGATGAGGTCACTGAGGCACTGAGAAGTGAAGTGACTTGCCCAAAGTCACACAGCTAAGTGGCGGAGCCAGGATTAGAACCCATGACCTCTGACTCCCAAGCCCGGGCGCTTGCCCCTAAGCCACGCTGCTGCCTTCCCGTCCCCGGTCCCACCGCCCCTCTGCGTGCCACCTTGGGCAAACCGCTTCGCCTTTCTATGCCTCCCTTACCTGATCTGTAAAATGGGAATAATAATAATAATAATCATGTTGGTGTTTGTTAAGCGCTTACTATGTGCAGAGCACTGTTCTAAGCGCTGGGGGAGATCCAGGGTCATCAGGTCGTCCCTCTGAAGGCAGAGAGCACCCTCCCCACCCCTGTGGAACAGGGACTGGTCGGCTTGTGGCTCCCCCTTTGCTCGAGAAGCAGCGGGGTTCAGTGGAAAGAACCCAGAGGTGGTGGGTTCTAATCCCGCCTCCACCACTCATTCATTCAATCGTATTTATCGAGCACTTACCATGTGCAGAGCACTGTACTAAGCGTTCGGAATGTACACTTCGGCGACAGAGACAATCGGGCTGTGAGACCTTGGGCAAGTCGTTTGACTTCTCTGGGTGGGCCTCACCCTTAAAACGGGGATGAAGACGGTCAGGCCCCCTCGTGGGACAACCTGATGACCTTTTACCCCAGGGCTAAGAACGGTGCTTGGCACATAGTAAGCGCTTAACAAATACCCACATTATTATTACCCCAGCGCTTAGTATGGTGCCTGGCACGGAATAAGTCCTTAACAGATACTTCTGGAGTGTTTTCATTAAAGAACACGGGCTTGGGAGTCAGAGGTCATGGGTTCTAATCCCGGCTCTGCCACGTGTCAGCTGTGTGACCTTGGGCAAGTCCCTTCACTTCTCTGTGCCTCATTTACCTCATCTGTAAAATGGGGATTAACTGTGAGCCTCATGTGGGACAACCTGATGACCCTGTATAATAATGTTGGTATTTGTTAAGCGCTTACTATGTGCCGAGCACTGTTCTAAGCGCTGGGGTAAACACAGGGGAATCAGGTTGTCCCACGTGGGGCTCACAGTCTTAATCCCCATTTTACAGTTGAGGGAACTGAGGCCCAGAGAAGTTAAGTGACTTGCCCACAGTCACACAGCTGACAAGTGGCAGAGCTGGGATTCGAACTCCTGAGCCCTGACTCCAAAGCCCGTGCTCTTTCCACTGCGCCACGCTGCTTCTCCCGCTGTATCTACCGCTGTATCTGTACCGCTGTATCTCCCGCTGTATCTACCCCAGCGCTTAGAACAGTGCTCTGCACATAGTAAGCCCTTAATAAATACCAACATTATTATTCTCTGTGCCTCAATGACCTCATCTGTAAAAGGGGGATGAAGACTGTGAGCCCCACGTGGGACAACCTGATTCCCTTCTATCTACCCCAGCGCTTAGAACAGTGCTTGGCACATAGTAAGCACTTAACAAATACCAACATTTCACAAGAAAGACACTGTTTTCCGTTTTACAAGAGGTTTGGACTCTTTGGGAAGGGCCTCGTGAGCCCGGTTAAGGGACAGGGCCCGTCATTCATTCAGTCGTATTTACTGAGCGCTTCCTATGGGCAGAGCACTGTGCTAAGCGCTCGGAATGGACAAGTCGGCAACATCAGGGGGCACAGGCACCGCTCGCCGAAATATTTGAGGGCCCGGAGAGGGATTAGCGATGACTCAAGAGGTGAACCTCTCTGGCTCCTGGAAAACAGTCATGAGACCAGCGGGCTTCCTCTCCAGGCTAAACGTTCAGGAATCACAAGGCGGAGTTGTTCGGGTCAGACACCCTTGCTCACGCCTTAGAGGTTGCCACCGGGTGAAGAAGGAATTCACCACGGGCGAAGAAGGAATTCACCTCCCCAGGAAAGAGTCATGTGAGCTGGTCACCTCTGTTTACATGCAGTCGAGTGTTTACTCTGCCTAGTCACCTAATTGGACTCATCTCAGTTAATTGCGATATCCCCGAATGACTTCCAACTATAATGACGTCGATCTTCTTTGCCTAGAGATGAATAATAGTAATGTTGGTATTTGTTAAGCGCTCACTATGCGCAGAGCAGGGGGAGATACACGGGGTCATCAGGTTGTCCCACGGGAGGCTCACAGTGTTCATCCCCCTTTTCCAGATGAGGTCACTGAGGCCCAGAGAAGTGAAGTGACTTGCCCTCGGTCCCACAGCTGACAAGTGGCAGAGCCGCGATTCGAACCCGTAACCTCTGACTCCCAAGCCCGGGCTCTTTCCACTGAGCCACGCTCATTATGGTATTTGTTAAGCGCTTACTATGTTCCAAGCACTGTTCCAAGTGCTGGGGTAGGTACAAGGTGATGAGGTTGTCCCACATGGGGCTCACAGTCTCAATCCCCATTTTACAAATGAGGTAACTGAGGCACAGAGAAGTCATGTGACTTGCCCACAGTCACACAGCTGACAAGTGGCGGGGCCGGGATTAGAACCCACGACCTCTGACTCCCAAGCCCGTGTCTTTCCACTAGGCCACACTGCTCCAAATTCCCAAGAGATGCTGCAGCTCCTTTTCTTCACGCTAAAAATATGTCAGTTATGTTGGGAGTACTGGTCTAATCGACCAAAATATTTTGAAAATGAAAATGAATTTTGTAATAATAATAATAATAAGGTTGGTATTTGTTGTGCCAAGCACAGTTCTAAGCGCTGGGGTAGATACAGGGTCATCAGGTGGTCCCACGTGGGGCTCACACTCTTCATCCCCATTTTACAGATGAGGGAACTGAGGCACCGAGAAGTCAAGTGACTTGCGCAAAGTCACGCAGCTGACAGGTGGCGGAGCATCTTATAGCATCTTTCCTAAAGGGGAAATCTTCCTAAAGGGGAAATCCAGGGGAGATTTTATCCTGTGTGTTGATGTGTATTTATATACATGGATTTGTCCTTGGAGTTTGAAAATCATCCAACTGACAGAAATTTCACCCATGTGCGAGGGTGCAACTGAAAAGAACAATGTGCAACCAGGATCTCTTCTGAGCTTTGCATATGTATGATGGTTCTTTACTGTGTTTTTGCATTTACTATTAGAACAGTGCTCTGCACATAGTAAGCGCTTAACAAATACCAACATTATTATTATTAGTATTCCCTGGTATTGCTTTCAACTCCGCAGTGCTTTTTTGTTTTCTGGGTTTTTTTTATCTTTTTGGAATCAGTTGATGAGATAAAAAGATTATGCTAGGAGAGATCTTGGAAGGAAATAGAATCCATTTGCTGGTCTAACCTAGATTTACTCCTCTATTGTGTTGCCTGTGTATTATTTAAAGAACCCTGCTGGTGGTCCAGTAGAAATCCGGAAGCCCGGGTCCTAGTCCCCACTTTATTATTATTAACAATAATAATGGTATTTATTAAGTGCTTATGAAGTTCCAAGCACTGTTCTAAACGCTGGGGTGGATCCCAGGTCATCAGGTTGTCCCACGGGGGGCTCACAGCCTTAATCCCCATTTTACAGATGAGGTTAACTGAGGTGACTTGCCCAAGGTCACAGAGCAGATGAGTGGATTAGAACCCACGACCTTCTGACTCCCAGGCCCGTGTTCTATCCACGGCGCCCTGTTGCTTCAAATTTGGGGCTGCGCCTTCAGCCGTGTGGGTTTCTAACCCAAGGACCTCCCCAGGTGTTGCGTGAAGTGGAGAGGTCGCATCGGGAGGCCTAAAAGATAAATGGCTAATGTGGATGCAAAACGCACGGTGGCTGAGAACAATTTGGCCGTAAGATTAGACTGTGAGCCCCTCACTGGGGAGGGATTGTCTCTCTCTGTTGCCGAATTGTCCATTCCAAGCGCTTAGCACAGTGCTCTGCACATAGTAAGCGCTCAAGAAATACTACTGAATGAAGTCGGTCCTGTATTTATAAAACCTTCACAGGTATTTTGCAATGGGATGCACCCGTGCCTCCCTAAAAAAAAAAAATATGGTATCATTAATAATGATAATGTTGGTATTTGTTAAGTGCTTACTATGTGCAGAGCACTAGTCTAAGCGCTGGGGGAGATCCAGGGTCATCAGGTTGTCCCGTGTGAGGCTCACAGTCTTCATCCCCATTTGACAGATGAGGGAACTGAGGCACAGAGAAGTGAAGTGACTTGCCCACAGTCCCACAGCTGACAAGTGGCAGATCCCGGATTCGAACCCATGGCCTCTGGCTCCCCAGCCCGGGCTCTTTCCACTGAGCCACGCTGCTTCTCATTATGTGCCAAGCACTGTTCTAAGCACTGGGGATGATACAAGTTAATCAGGTGGGACCCAATCCCTGTCCACGTGGGGCTCCCACTCTTATCCCCATTTAATAATAATAATAATAATGTTGGTATTTGTTAAGCGCTTACTATGTGCAGAGCACTGTTCTAAGCGCTGGGGTAGACACAGGGGGATCAGGTTGTCCCACGTGGACTCACAGTCTTAATCCCCCTTTTATTCATTCATTCATTCATTCATTCAATAGTATTTATTGAGCGCTTACTATGTGCAGAGCACTGTACTAAGCGCTTGGGATGAACAAGTCGGCAACAGATAGAGACAGTCCCTGCCGTTTGACGGGCTTACGGTCTAATCGGGGGAGACGGACAGACAAGAACAATGGCACTAAACAGCGTCGAGGGGAAGAACATCTCGTAAAAACAATGGCGACAATGGCGACAGTCTTCATCCCCATTTTACAGATGAGGGAACTGAGGCACACAGAAGTGAAGTGACTTGCCCACAGTCACACAGCTGACAAGTGGCAGAGCCGGCATTCGAACTCATGAGTCCTGACTCCAAAGCCCATGCACTTTCCACTGAGCCACACTGCTTCTCTTAAAGAAGCAGCTTAAAGAAGCAGCGTGGCCCAGTGGAAAGAGCCCGGGTTTGGGAGTCAGAGGTCATGGGTTCTAATCTCGGCTCCTCACCTCGTCAGCTTTGTGACTTTGGGCAAGTCCCTTCACTTCTCTGTGCCTCAGTGACCTCATCTATAAAATGGGGATGAAGACTGTGAGCCCCACGGGGGACAACCTGATCACCTTGTATCCCCCCACCCAGCGCTTAGAACAAGTGCTTCGCGCATAGTAAGCGCTTAACAGACGACCAACAGCACAGTCGATTCTTTCGGGCAGATCCTTGGTTCTGAGGTCACGGGACCGAGGTTCGTCCATCGTTCCCAAAAGGAGAGTCCGCCATTCATCTTGACTTAGAACTTCCTGCGTTCGAGGAGGTAAAGGACTCCATTCATTCAATAGTATTTATTGAGCGCTTACTGTGTGCCGAGCATTCATTCATTCATTCAATAGTATTTATTGAGCGCTTACTATGTGCAGAGCACTGTACTAAGCGCTTGGGATGAACAAGTCGGCAACAGATAGAGACAGTCCCTGCCGTTTGACGGGCTTACGGTCTAATCGGGGGAGACGGACAGACGAGAACGATGGCGATAAACAGCGTTGAGGGGAAGAACATCTCGTAAAAACCGATGGCGACTAAATAGAATCGAGGCGATGTACAATTCATTAACGAAATAAATAGGGTAACGAAAATATATACAGTCGAGCAGACGAGTACAGTGCTGTGGGGATGGGAAGGGAGAGGTGGAGGAGCAGAGGGAAAAGGGGAAAATGAGGCTTTAGCTGCGGAGAGGTAAAGGGGGGATGGCAGAGGGAGTAGAGGGGGAAGAGGAGCTCGGTCTGGGAAGGCCTCTTGGAGGAGGTGATTTTTAAGTAGGGTTTTGAAGAGGGAAAGAGAATCAGTTTGGCGGAGGTGAGGAGAGAGGGCGTTCCGGGACCGCGGGAGGACGTGACCCGGGGGTTGACGGCGGGATAGGCGAGACCGAGGGACGGTGAGGAGGTGGGCGGCGGAGGAGCGGAGCGTGCGGGGTGGGCGGTAGAAAGAGAGAAGGGAGGAGAGGTAGGAAGGGGCAAGGTGATGGAGAGCCTCGAAGCCTAGAGTGAGGAGTTTTTGTTTGGAGCGGAGGTCGATAGGCAACCACTGGAGTTGTTTAAGAAGGGGAGTGACATGCCCAGATCGTCTCTGCGGGAAGATGAGCCGGGCAGCGGAGTGAAGAATAGACCGGAGCGGGGCGAGAGAGGAGGAAGGGAGGTCAGAGAGAAGGCTGACACAGTAGTCTAGCCGGGATATAACGAGAGCCCGTAATAGTAAGGTAGCCGTTTGGGTGGAGAGGAAAGGGCGGATCTTGGCGATATTGTAGAGGTGAAACCGGCAGGTCTTGGTAACGGATAGGATGCGTGGGGTGAACGAGAGGGACGAGTCAAGGATGACACCGAGATTGCGGGCCCGAGAGACGGGAAGGGTGGTCGTGCCATCGACGGTGATAGAGAAGTCTGGGAGAGGACCGGGTTCGGGAGGGAAGATGAGGAGCTCAGTCTCGCTCATGTTGAGTTTTAGGTGGCGGGCCGACATCCAGGTGGAGACGTCCCGGAGGCGGGAGGAGATGCGAGCCCGAAGGGAGGGGGAGAGGACAGGGGCGGAGATGTAGATCTGCGTGTCATCTGCGTAGAGATGGTAGTCAAAGCCGTGAGATCGGATGAGCACTGTACTAAGCGCTTGGAACGGACAATTCGGCAACAGATAGAGACAATCCCTGCCCAGTGACAGTCTAAACGATTCAATTCCACCAGAGCCGCGGCCTTCCATCTTGGGTGACATCTCTTCCTCTTCTTTTAACATCTTCTCTTCTTTTAACATCATTCATCTTCTTGTAGTCTTTTCTGTGAATCTGCATATCTTCCCCTTTGGTTTTGCTTCAGAATTTTTACGGGTCCTGTTGATTACACGGGCTGCCCACCAATCACCTCCCTCTGAACTGCTTAAATAGTGTTTTCTAATTGTTTGGGGGTGAAATGTGAAAAACAGATGCATTTTTGAAGTTGACTCATATGAAAAGAAACACGACACCACCCCGCTTTACAGCGTATTGATTTTAAAAATCTGATCACCGCGTTTAAAGTCTTTTTTGGCTCTTATTGAGTTGCTGATAAAACCACAAAGACTGACCTAAAAACATAGAGAGGGGAAAATATGGATAGCTGTGTATATTTATTAATAATAAATTATCAGAGCAATACTTTATTCACCCTATGTTATTTCAGTGTCACTTGGGTGCTCACTTGGGAGAAAATGACTTATCCACAGGACACAGTTAGCAGCAAGAGGCCCAGAGCTATTTTCAGTCTGATAATAATAATAATAATAATGTTGGTATTTGTTAAGCGCTTACTATGTGCCGAGCACTGTTCTAAGCGCTGGGGTGATAATAATAATAATAATAATGTTGGTATTTGTTAAGCGCTTACCATGTGCCGAGCACTGTTCTAAGCGCTGGGGTAGACATAGGGGAATCAGGTTGTCCCACGTGAGGCTCACAGTTAATCCCCATTTTACAGACGAGGGAACTGAGGCACAGAGAAGTTAAGTGACTTGCTAACTACCTAGTCAGGGGAAGTAAATAACAATAATAATAATAATTGTGGTTTTTGTTCAGCGCCAGACACGGTACTAAGTGATGGGACGGATACTAGCAAATCAGGTTGGATCAAGTCCCTTTTAATAATAACGATGGCATTTGTTAAGCGCTTCCTAGGTGCCAAGCACTGTTCTAAGCGCTTTTCCCACATGGGCCTCACAGTCTCAATCCCCATTTTACAGATGAGGGAACCGAGGCACAGAGAAGTGAAAGCGACTTGCCTGAGGTCACAGAGCAGACACGTGGCAGAGCCCGGATGGGACCTTCTGACTCCCAGGCCCGTGCTCTAGCCGCTACTCCACGCCGCTTGCGGAGTGCTTACTTTGTGCAATGCACTGTGCTAAGAGCTTGGGAGACTGCAGTAGAGTTAGTAGCTACAATCCCTGCTGTCAAGGAGCTCACAGTTTATAATTTTGAGGGAGAAAACACAGACAATAAATGTCACCAACAGGGAGAAGCAACAGGGTTTTAAGATATTTGCCTAAGTGCTGGGAGGCTGCTGGCGGGGGGAGATCTTGGCAAATGTCTCTGCTAAAGCCTGGGCTTGGGAGTCCAGAGGTCATGGGTTCGAATCCCCGCTCTGCCGCTTGCCAGCTGTGTGACTGTGGGCAAGTTACTTAACTTCTTTGTGCCTCAGTTACCTCATCTGTAAAATGGGGATTAAGACTGTGTGCCCCACGTGGGACAACCTGATGACCCTGTATCTCCCCCAGCACTTAGAACAGTGCTCAGCACATAGTAAGCGCTTAACAAATACCATAATTATTATTTTATTATTCTCTGAGCCTCAGTGACCTCATCTGGAAAATCCCAGCTCTGCCGCTTGCCAGCTGTGTGACTTTGGGCAAGTCACTTCACTTCTCTGTGCCTCAGCTCCCTCATCTGTCAAATGTGAATGAAGACTGTGAGCCCCACGTGGGACAACCTGATCACCTTGTACCCTCCTCCCCATGCTTAGAACAGTGCTTTGCACATAGTAAGCGCTTAACAAAAACCACCATTATTATTATTATTATTATTGTTAAATGTGAGCCCCACGTGGGACAACCTGATCACCTTCTATCCCCCAGTGCTTAGAACAGTGCTTTGCATATAGTTAGTGCTTAACAAATACCATCATCATCATTATTACTATTATTATTAATCATCCAGTGGTATTTATTGAGCGATTACTATGCGCAGAGCACTGTACTAAGCGTTTGGGAGAGTACGATTCGACAGAATTGGCAGACACCTTCCCTGCCCATAACGAGCAAGGCATGGGAGAAAGACGTCGGTGTGAATAAGTCATTTATAATGTATAATTCACTCTTTAAAACACACTGCGGGCTCTCTACTTCTAGTGCTCGGCCCTGTCAGTGCTGGACTAAGCGCACATTAGGTGCTCAATAAATACCACTGATTGACGGGAAACGTGGGCAGCCAACCCTGTCCTCCAAGTGCCTCCACCTCTCCTGAAAGGAATCGACTTCGTCCCAAACACTTGGGGAGTCTGGGACTCGGCGAAGGATTTTTTCCGGCAAACCGGGTCTCGGCTCTGCGTCTCGGCTGGGGATAGATTTTGCGTTTCACAGCATCACAGCCCCTGGCCGAAGGCCAAAGTCAACCACGCTCAGTCGAATA
The DNA here is from genome assembly GCF_004115215.2 of Ornithorhynchus anatinus. Taxonomy (NCBI): domain Eukaryota; kingdom Metazoa; phylum Chordata; class Mammalia; order Monotremata; family Ornithorhynchidae; genus Ornithorhynchus; species Ornithorhynchus anatinus. The sequence continues at coordinate 37,344,228 of NC_041738.1, read as the reverse complement.
ACAACCCTGCTTCTGCTGAGTGTCAACGACCGATTAAAAAACCCCGAAAAAAACCCTCAGCCATGCAGTTCAACAAGTAAGCGCACAAGGCTGAGGGAGGCGGGTTCCGATTCGGCGTCCCTGACGGGCTCTGGGTTCAAAGGCAACGAGGCTGGAGGTTGGGCGATCGGTGGCATTTTAACAGCAGGGGAAACCACCGGGCATAATAATAACAATCATGTTGGTATTTGTTAAGCGCTTACTATGTGCAGAGCGCTGTTCTAAGGGCTGGGGGAGAGACAGGGTCATCAGGTTGTCCCACGTGAGGCTCCCAGTCTTCATCCCCATTTTAATAATAATAACGTTGGTATTTAAGTGCTTACTATGTGCAGAGCACTGTTCTAAGCGCTGGGGGAGTACAGGGTCATCAGGTTGTCCCATGTGAGGCTCACAGTTAATCCCCATTTTAATAATAATAATAATGTTGGTATTTGTTAAGCGCTTGCTATGTGCACAGCACTCTTTCTAAGTGCTGGGGGAGTACAGGGTCATCAGGTTGTCCCATGTGAGGCTCACAGGTAATCCCCATTTTAATAATAATAATAATAATAATAATAATGTTGGTATTTGTTAAGTGCTTACTATGTGCACAGCATTCTTTCTAAGCGCTGGGGGAGATACAGGGTCATCAGGTTGTCCCATGTGAGGCTCACAGTTAATCCCCATTTTAATAATAATAATAATAATGATGATGTTGGTATTTGTTAATAATGTTGGTATTTGTTAAGCGCTTACTATGTTCAGAGCACTGTTCTAAGTGCTGGGGGAGATACAGGGTCATCAGGTTGTCCCACGTGAGGCTCACAGTTAGTCCCCATTTTAATTATAATAATAATAATAATGTTGGTATTTGTTAATAATGTTGGTATTTGTTAAGCGCTTACTATGTTTTGTTTTTACGAGATGTTCTTCCCCTCGACTCTATTTATTGCCATTGTTCTTGTCTGTCCATCTCCCCCGATTAGACCGTAAGCCCGTCGGACGGCAGGGACCGTCTCTATCTGTTGCCGACTTGTTCATCCCAAGCGCTTAGTACAGTGCTCTGCACATAGTAAGTGCTCAATAAATACTATTGAATGAATGAATGACTACTATGTGCAGAGCACTGTTCTAAGCACTGGGGTATACAGGGTCATCAGGTTGTCCCACGTGAGGCTCACAGTTAATCCCCATTTTAATAATAATAATAATAATAACGTTGGTATTTGTTAAGTGCTTACTCTGTGCAGAGCACTGTTCTAAGCGCTGGGGGAGATACAGGGTCATCAGGTTGTCCCATGGGAGGCTCACAGTTAATTCCCATTTTAATAACAATAATGTTGGTATTTGTTAATAATGTTGGTATTTGTTAAGCGCTTACTATGTCCAGAGCACTGTTCTGAGCGCTGGGGGAGATACAGGGTCATCAGGTTGGCCCACGAGAGGCTCCCAGTCTTCATCCCCATTTTGCAGATGAGGGAACTGAGGCCCAGAGAAGTGAAGTGACTTGCCCACAGTCCCACAGCTGATAAGTGGCAGAGAGGGGATTCGAACCCATGACCTCTGACTCCCCAGCTCGGGCCCTTTCCACTGACAAAGTATTGATCAGCCAGGAGAAGCCCCCAGGGATGGAGCTGATCGGTCCGGGCCTAGCCGGGGGCCGGAGAACATGAACTGAGAAGCAACGAGGCCGGGGAGTCAGAGGAGCTGGGTTCTAATTCCGCCTCTGCCGCTGACCTGCGGCGTCACCTTGGACGGGTGACTTAACTTCTCGGTATCCTCAACTGTAAAGTGGGGATTCAATAATAATAATAAAAACGATGGTATTTGTTAAGCGCTCACTATGTGCCAAGCACCTGTTCTCCCCCCCCCCCACTTAGATTGTAAATAGATTAGGAAGCGGTGGAAAGAGCCCGGGCTGGGGAGTCAGAGGTCATGGGTTCGAATCCTGACTCTGCCCCTTAGCTGTGTGACTGTGGGCAAGTCACTTCACTTCTCTGGGCCTCAGTGACCTCATCTGTTAAATGGGGATGAAGACTGTGAGCCTCCCATGGGACCACCTGATGACCCTGGATATCCCCCAGCGCTTAGAACAGTGCTCTGCACAGAGTCAGCGCTTAACAAATACCAACATTATTATTATTATTATTATTATTAATCACTGTGGCTCAGTGGCAAGAGCCCGGGCTGGGGAGTCAGAGGTCATGGGTTCGAATCCCGGCTCTGCCTCTTGTCAGCGGTGTGACCTTGGGTAAGTCACTTCACTTCCCTGGGCCTCAGTGACCTCATCTGTCAAATGGGGAGGAAGCCTGCGAGCCCCGCGTGGGACCACCTCATCACCTTGTATCCCCCAGCACTTAGAACAGTGCTTGGCACATAGTAAGCGCTTAACAAATACCAACATTATTATTATTATTGTTAATAATAAACGCTTAAGAAATGCATCAGGAAGAGGGCTCGGGACCAGCGGGGTGAGCCCCGCCGTCGCCTCCATTTTGTCACTTTGAAGGGAAAGCAGCTGCCCAGGCCGCCTTTCCCCTCCCGCCCTCAGCCGGCGCCTGATTGGCCGCTCCAGGACCCGCCCCCTCCGGCCATTGGCGAACCGCCCCGTCAATCCCCGCCGTCGCCGTGGAGACCACGCCCACCAGCGCGCGCCCTCAGCCGGCGCCTGATTGGCCGCCCGAGGGCCCGCCCCGTCCATCGCGGCCGTCGCCGTGGAGACCACCTCCCCCCCCACGCGCCCTCAGCCGGCGTCTGATTGGCCCCTGGGGGACCCGCCCCCTCTCGCCATTGGCGGCCCGCCCCGTTCATCGCGGCCGTCGCCGTGGAGACCCCCCCCCCGGCGCGTGCCCTCAGCCGGCTTCTGATTGGCCTCCCGAGGCCCCGCCCCGTCCCCCCATTGGTGGCCGCCCCGGTCAATCCTGGTCGTCGCCATGGAGGCCACCCCCACCGGCGCGCGGCCTCAGCCGGCGTCTGATTGGCCGCCCGAGGCCCCGCCCCCTCCCGCCATTGGCGGCCGGCCCCGTCAATCCTGGCCGTCGCCGTGGAGACCCCCCTTCCCGCCCTCCACCGGGCTATGGCAACCGAGAGCAGCCAAAGGCGGCCGCCCGCGGAGCGGGAGCGGCCATGGTGCTGTACAAGCTGTTCGCCCACCCGGTGGAGCGCGGCTACCGCGCCGGGCTGGGCTCCAAGGCGGCGCTGTTCCTGCTGCTGGCCGCCGCCCTCACCTACCTGCCGCCGCTGCTCCTCGCCTTCCGCACTCACGGTCAGCACGGCGCCCCCCAGCGGCCCGCGGCCCGCACCGCACCCTCCCCTCCTCTCCAATAACCGGGTCTCGGGGAAGCGCTTCCTCTGTGCAGAGCGCTGTTCTAAGCGCTGGGGGAGATGATACAGGCGAATACTAATAATAATGTGGGTATTTGTTAAGCGCTTACTATGTGCAGAGCACAGTTCTAAGCGCTGGAGGATACAAGGTAATCAGGTTGTCCCACGTGGGGCTCACAGTCTTCATCCCCATTTTACAGATGAGGGAACTGAGGCCCAGAAAAGTGAATCTAATAATAATAATGGTATTTCTTAAGTGCTTACTATATGCCTAGCACCCTTCTCAGCGCTGGGGTAATAATAATAATAATGTTGGTATTTGTTAAGCGCTTACTCTGTGCAGAGCACTGTTCTAAGCGCTGGGGGAGATACAGGATCATCGGGTTGTCCCACGTGAGACTCACAGTCTTCATCCCCATTTTGCAGATGAGGTCACTGAGGCCCAGAGAAGTGAAGTGTCTTGCCCACAGTCACACAGCTGACAAGGGGCAGAGCTGGGATTCGAACCTGTGACCTCTGACTCCCAAGCCCAGTCTCTTTCCATTCAGCCACGTTGATTAATAATAATAATAATAATAATGTTGGTATTTGTTAAGCACTTACTATGTGCCAAGCACTGTTCTAAGCGCTGGGGGATACATGGTAATCAGGTTGTCCCACGTGGGGCTCACAGTCTTCGTCCCCATTTTACAGATGAGGGAACTGAGGCCCAGAGAGGTGAAGTGACTTGCCCACAGTCCCACAGCTGACAAGTGGCGGAGCTGGGATTCGAACCCATGACCTGTGACTCCCAAGCCCGGGCTCTTGCCACTGAATCACGCTGCTGTGAGCCCCATAGGGGGCAACCTGATGACCTTCCAATAATAATAATAATAATGGTATTTGTTAAGTGCTTACTATGTGCCAAGCACTGTTCTAAATGCTAGGGTAGAGACAAGGTAATCAGGTTGACCCACGTGAGGCTCACAGTCTTAATCCTCATTTGACAGATGAGGAAACTGAGGCACAGAGAAGTGAAGTGACTTGCCCAAAATCTCACAGCTGACAAGTGGCGGATCCGGGATTAGAACCCACGACTTGTGACTCCCAAACCCGGGCTCTTTCCACTCAGCCACGCTGCTTCTATGCCCGTTGCCCCCACCGAGTCTTCGAGCCTTTTAACCTCCTCAAGTTCCCAGCGGCCCGACTTTTCTCCCCTCAGGCCCGACGACCTCGCCAACCCGTTTGTTAAAATCCAATCCATTAGGCATGGCCTCGATGACCTCCTCCCAACCCCATTCCATTCTCTCACCGTTCCCAGCTTCCGCTCAAGGGGAGATCTCCTGCTTGCTTTCAAATTTTAGCCCCTTTACCTCTGCCTCTCACCCCGTCGTAGCTCAACCCCCCCCTCCCCCAATTTGAAAATGTCCCACTTTACAGTCCCCCACAACCCTAATAATGACCATGCAAAATCCCTCTTTCTCTTGCCCTTCTCCCCAGCATTGCCCCCTGCTTTTAACATCTACCCTCTCTACCTGCACTTCTCATTTTCTAAAAACACCCTCCCTCCTCTCCTGTCACCTTTAACCTCCCGCTCTCTGGTGGCTCCTTCTCCTCTGCCTCCAAACAGGCTCACACCTCCCCTATCCCGGAAAAAAAATTATTCCCCAAGTCCTAGCGTACCCTCCAGATCTGGCTCCATCTCCCAACTCCTAGCTCTGCCCAGACTCCTCAAACAGGGAAGTAGCGAGACCCAGCGGAAAGGGTACGGACCTGGGAGTCAGAGGACCTAGGTTCTCATTCTGGCTCTGTCGCTTATCTCGTGCAAATCCCGTAACTTCTCCGGCCCAAGTTACCTCGTCGGTAAAATGGGGATTAAATCCCTTACCTTCAACTGTGAGGCCTCATGTGGGTCAGGGCCTGTGTCCGACCCGATCACCTTCTATCTTCCTGGCACTTAGAACAACGCTTGACACATAATAATGGAGAAGCAGCGTGGCTCAGTGGAAAGAGCACGGGCTTTGGAGCCAGGGCTCATGAGTTCGAATCCCAGCTCTGCCACTTGTCGGCTGTGTGACTGTGGGCGAGTCACTTCACTTCTCTGTGCCTCAGTTCCCTCATCTGTAAAATGGGGATTAAGACTGTGAGCCCCACGTGGGACAACCTGATTCCCCTATGTCTACCCCAGCGCTTAGAACAGTGCTCGACACATAGTAAGCGCTTAACAAATACCAACATTATTATTATAATAAGGGTTTAACAGATACCGTAATTATTAGACCGTAAACACCTGCTGCCTCACTTCTCCTCCTATTCCCTTCTCACCCCTCAACAGTCTGGCTTCCACCCTCTTCCCTCCACTCAGACCACCCTCATCAGTCAACCAATCAATCATATTGAGCGCTTAATGTTTGTAGAGCGCAGTACTAAGCGCTTGGGAGAGTGCAGTGTAACAGAGTTGGTAGACAGGGTCCCTGCGCACCAGTGAGGTTCCCCTTGCCACATCTAAAAGACTCCGTTCTATCCTAATCTCCCCAACTTCTTGGCTGCTTTTGACACGGTGGACCGCACCGTTCCCCAGGAAGCATTATGGAACCCTGGTGTTTCTGATAACAGTTTTCTCCTGATTCTCCGCTTATCTCTCTGGCCGGTCCTCGGTCTCTTACACTGGCTCCTCCTCAGCCTCCCATCCCCTTATTGTGGGTGTTTTTCAAGACTCAGTTTGAGTCCCTTTATCTTTTCACTCTACATCCCCTCCTTCAAGGGGTTCATTCCCTCCTATGGGTTCAACTACTTCTTCTCTGCCAACGATTTCCAAATCTGCTTTTGTCTTTCTTTGCAGTCCTTCCAGCCCACTGGCTCCTCAAGCTTAATACAGTCAATTCTGAACTTCTCATCTTCCCTCCCAAATCCTCTCCTCCATCTGACGTGCCCATTCCAGTGGTCCCCGCTACCATCCTCCCGCTCTCTGTCGTCTCTAACTGTGGCATTACATTTGGCTCCTCCCCTGTTTTACCCCTGTATTCTATTGCCAGATGTCAGTGGTTTTTCATCCACCCGGGCCCACCCCTTCCTTTCCACCCAAATGACCACCACGCTGATCCAAGCACTAGTCACCGAGGGGCTTAACTACCGCTTCGGTCGCTTTATTGAGCTCCTGACCTCTAGTCTCTCCTCTGTCCGTCTGTTGCCTAGATCATAGTTCGAAAATGTCATTCTGCTATACCTCTTCACTCTTCAAAAACCTCCAGTGGTTATCCATTCCTCACCGCGTCGAGTAGAAACTCCTAACCATTGGCTTTTAAAACACTCCGTCAACTCTCTCCCTCTGATACTTATCCACTCCCTTCTCCCTCTTCACCCCAGCTTGCACTCTTTGTTTCCCCCAAGTTAACCTACTCACTGTGCCTCATTCTTGTCTCTCCCACCCCTAACCCTGTCTGACATCCTTCCCCCGCTTGGAGCTTTCTCCTCCTTTAGATCCCACAGAACCCAAATCTTCCCATCTTCAAGGCCCTCCTGAAATCATGTACATTCCAAGCGCTTAGTACAGTGCTCTGCACCTAGTAAACGCTCAATAAATGTTAATGAATGAATATTTTTTCTAGAGTCCTTCCTCAGCTAATTTCTTCTCTTCCCAGGTTATATCCCTCCACCTGCCCTCTCCGCACTTCTGCGCGACCTGAGCACTTGTAAACGCACAATCTCCTGTAGCCTTCATGTATTTAACCTACATAGACTATTTCTTAAACACCAACCAACTCCTGACATATCCCCTTTTACTCTTTCCACCCAGCTGTACATTATTTCAATGTCTGTCTCTCCCCTTAAATGTAAACTCCTTTGACGGCAGGGATCACGTCTCCTAATTTAGCCCAAGCGTTTAGTAGAGTGCTCGGCACTCCGAAAAATACTGCCGATGGCTTGCTCCTGGCTCTCTGGCACCGAACCCATCGGCACCAAGCCCCCCGGCACTAAGCTTTCCCTGCCTGCTTGAATTCCTGCATTAAAATTCACAGATGATCGTGGTTTTTCATCTATCCCTTCTCATTTTCCACTCCCTCCTTCTCCCCCTCTTGCTTGGCCTTACCTCGGTTTCGTGTGTTTTCCTCGTTTCAGGGTTTTGGCTGAAGCGGAGTAGCTACGAGGAGCAGCCAACAGTCCGGTTTCAACACCAGGTGCTCTTTGTGGCCCTGCTGGGCCCGGCTCCCGGCGGCTTTCTGGCCTGGAGCACCTTTCCCACTTTTAACCGGTTGCAGGGGGCGAGCCTGCGGGTCCCACTGGTGTCGGTAGGTAGCTCCGAACTCCACGCCGGACCTTGGGCTTTTCGGGGACGGAGGAGGGGGGCCCGAGCCGAAGGTTCGGGAGAGGGGAGGATCGAGGGGCCTCCCCGCCCTTCGAAGGGATGGGGAGAAGCGAAGACGTGGGAGTCGTCGGAAGGTCCCCCTTGTCTGGGGGTGATTTGTTCTTGCGATGGGTTTTTGTTTGTTTTTTAAGGTATTGTTAAACACTTACTATATATCAGCTACGGTTTTAAGCGCTGGGATAGATAGAAGGCAATCAGGTCCGGCACAGTCCCCGTCCCACATGGGGCTCATGGTCTTAATCCCCATTTTACAGGTGAGTCACTGAGGCGCAGAGAAGTGGTGTGGCTTGCGCAAGGTCACACAACAGACAAGTGGCGGAGCCGGGATTAGAACCCAGGCCCTTCTGACTCCCAGGCCCGTGCTCTATCCGCTAGGCCACGCTGCTTCTCATTGTGGTGTTACAGTTGCAAAATCAATACCAAGAAGTCTGGGCAAGCAATATTAATCACTGTCCATTGCCCCAACGGGCTTTGCCTGGTCGGTACAAGGACATGAGAATCACAGCAGCTTGGTGTCAAATTTACACAAGATTTAGAAGCATTAAAGTTTCCAAATAATCATCCATTCATATGCACTCGTGGCTCTTCGGAAACTTTCTGAGAAGCAGTCTTGGCCTAGTTGAGAGAGTATGGTCCTGGGAGTTAGAAGGACCTGGGTTCTAATCCTCCCTCTGCCATTTGTCTGCTGTGTGACCTTGGGCGAGTCACTTCTCAGTGCTTCAGTTACCTCATCTGTAACTGTGAGCCCCCCGTGGAACCTGGGCTGTGTCCAACCTGAGTAGCTTATGTCTACCCGGCGCTTAGTACCGTGCCCGGCACCTACTAAGTGCTTGATTATCATAAAAAACATTGTTATTAATATCGTTTTTGTTAAGCACTTAATACGTGTTAGCACTGTTCTAAGCTCTTTGGGCCTGTGAAACGACTCTGTTCTTTTAGTTGGATTTCTTCAGTTGATTTTGAGATCATTGCCTTGAGGCTAAAATGGAATATTTCCAAATTGGCTAAAAAAATAATCTTCCAAACTTTTTTAATTAAAAAAAAAAAACCCAAACCCTGAAATAAGAAACTTCAGATTCTTGGGGTGAAAATTAGATTCAGAGGTGTTATTTTAATAAGAAAGTAGGTCAGTAGCAAATTCCTTTGAGCAACTCCTCTCTGAATATTGCTGAGTTTTTCGGTACATCTTTTTGGAGGCAACTTTGCTGAAAAGAGCCTGTTTAGCTCTGAGTTGGGCTCTTCATTCCTTTTACAAATTACCAAACAATTATAGTCTTCCTGTACCTTCAGTGTGCATCCTCCCTACTCTAAGACATGCCCAGGAGTTCAGGACAATAACAACTGAAGTCCTAAACATAAAAAAGTGACTCAGATTTAACTCTGCAAAATCGCCTTCCCCTCACTCAATGCTTCATTCATTCGTCATTTCATCCGTCCATGGCTGAGTCATTAGGAATGAAGCTGTTGAGTGTCTATCTTCCTGCTGTCAAATACTTCCCCTTGGAGTGTATTTTTATTTGGTTGTTTCTGACTGGTGTCCGAATTTAGATTGTAAACCACCCAGACAAGGACCACATTGTGTTGTGGTATTGAAAAGTGCCCGTCCTATTTTCGGTACCCAATAAATGTCCTTCATTACTAATAATGAAAGAAATTTACAGTCAGAGGCAGAGTCTCTTGCCTGGACAGAAACCAAATCCTACTTTTCTCTAATTTGCTATAATCAGGACGTGTGCCTATGATTAATTTCTGCCTTCTTGGTAAACGATCCACCTGTTTCTCCCTAGACTACCTTGTAGAATGGAGAGAGAACAGGGGACAGAGAATAGAAGAATATTTACATAAATATTTGAGGACTGGGATGTGTGTTATAATGCTTAAGGGGTACACAGCCAAGTTCAGAGTCGACGCAGATGGGAGGGCAGATAAGGGAAATAAAGGGCTTAGTCTAGAAAGGCCTCTGGGAGGAGATGAGATTTTAGGAGGGTTTTGAGGGTTTTTGAGGGTGGGGAAAAGGGTGGACTTTTGGATATGAAGGAAGAGGCCCGATGTTCCAGGCCCTGTGGCGAACGTGGGCAAGGGGTCGGTGGCGGGGTAGATGAGATCGAGGTACAGAGAGCAGGTTGGAGCGAGAGGAGCGGAGTGTGCGGGCTGGGTCGTAGGAGAAGTTTGGTGAGGTTAGGTAGGAGTGCATCAGATCCAATGGTAAGGAGTTTCTGTTTGATGTGGAGGTGGATGGATGGGCAGTGGAAGTTTCTGAGGAATGGGGAGATATGGACTGAACAGTTTTTGAGGCAAATGATCAGCCTCAAAAGCCCTTTTGATGCCCCCCTGCACACAGCACTTGCCTAGCCTCTTTAGAAACAACCTTTTTCAGGCAGGGCATTCAACATCCTGCTAATTGTTGGAGATGTTTATAAAATATTTTGCACGTGGCGTTATTTCTTTTCTGGAAAATCCTTATCCTACTGTATTTTCTGGGCAGGGGTAGTCTTATGAAGAGGTGAGCTGTGATAGAGAGCCCAAATGATGAACTGTGGGAAACGTAGACCCTTCCCAAGTGTACTTTCTTTAGAAAATAAAGTCCTCTCGGTGTGTCCTAGACCAGAGAAGAAGACAAGAACCAGGACGGGAAGATGGACTTACTCCACTTTAAAATGGAGCTTCCACTGCAGGCTTCCGAGCAGGTCCTCGGGGTTCAGCTCATTCTGACATTCTCCTACCAACTGCACGTGAGTGTCTGCCCACCTGCGGCTTCTGTTGCCGTGGAGTCCCTACTGAGTCCTGGTCCTGCCAGATTTCTGTCTGGCTTCATTTCCCAGTTCCAATCCATTCAAGGGAAAGAGCCATCTTAAATTGAAAAGCGTCAGAAGTCTCATATCCCTCATCCTTCCTCGTTTAGACTGTGAGCCCGTTGTTGGGCAGGGATTGTCTCTTATCTGTTGCTGGATTGCACATTCCAAGCACTTAGTACAGTGCTCTGCACAGAGTAAGCGCTCAATAAAAATGAATGAATGAATACAATCCCAGTGGGTTCAGTGGGCTAGTTCAGAAAACAATCCCTGAATTCATCTTTGGGTTAGATTGGATCAAAGCACACTGATCGCTTCAAGAAACCACTGCCTCTCCAAGTTCTGCATTCCCGGGACTTGGATTTGCATCCCTTAAGATAGGCTAGAGAGGAGGGGCAGGAATCTGGCTCTCTGAACCTAAATCCACCTAAATCCCAAATCTTAACCGAAATGTCATCTCTGCCATTAACCATTTCAGAGGATGTCGACATTTGTGATGCAGAGCATGGCTTTTCTGCAGTCCTTCTTCCCTGTCCCGGGGGCTCAACTCTATGTGAATGGAGACTTGAAGCTGCAGCAGAAGCAGCCCTTGAGCCATCGTGGGCTAGATGTCAGATACAATGTAAGAAATCCTCCTGCACACGTGCGCTTTCTCTCTCTCTCTCCCCTCCTTTCTCCTTCATCCCCCACCTGCATCACTTATTTTCTTGGAAAGTTATTTGAAGTTGTAGAAGACAGACCCTATTAAGTTGGAAATATCATTGTCATTTGAAGTGGGGACGGACCTGGTAAAGTTGGACATTTAATTTTCTCATGTACACCACTGAGGGACTTTAGGATTTAAGGATTAATTACATAAGATTATTTAGGATTAATCACAGTCCCGATTAGACTGTGAGCCCGTCATTGGGCAGGGATGGGCTCTCTCTGTTGCCGAATTGTACATTCCAAGCGCTTAGTACAGTGCTCTGCACATAGTAAGCGCTCAATAAATACTATCGAATTAAAGATTTAACAATGTCGAGAGAAGAACCCTGTGTGGAACAGGGCCTGGGTGCAATCTAATTACCTTGTATCTACCCCAGCACATGGTAAGCACCTACCACATAGATAAGTATACAAGCATCAACGCACTCTCCACGCTCATTCCTCCTTCATAAAGTCTCTACTGCTATTATAAATAAAAATCCGACTGGGATCAGAAAACCAAAAGTAGTGCCTTCCGGGATGAGAGGGTGGAAAGCCAGATGGAACGGGGAAGAAACTGACTAAACAATAATTTTAAAAGCAGTTGCAGAGACCTTCCCCAGAGTATTTAGTCCTCGAAGAGCTGAGGGAGGAGGAAGCTCTTCTTGGGAAAAATGGGAGGCAGCGGGGCCTAGGACTGGAACTCGAGACCGAGAGTCAGGAGGTCCCGGCTCTGACACTTACCTGCTGTATGACCTTGGCCAAGTCACTTAACCTCCCTGTACCTCAGTTTCCTCACCTGTAGACTGTAAATAAAATACCTATCTCCCTCCCTCCATTTTAGGCAAAGTGAGTGTCCAAACTGATCATCTTGTATCCACCCCCCTCGGGCTTAGCATAGTGCTTGGCATATAGTTAAGTGCCTAATAAGTACTGTTAAAAAAAAACAAAATGGGAGAAGCAGCGTGGCTTAGTGGAAAGAGCACGGATTTGGGAGTCAGTGGTCGTGGGTTCTAATCCCAGCTCTGCCACTTGTCAGCTCTGTGACCTTGGGCAAGTCACTACACTTCTCTGTGCCTGAGTTACCTCATCTGTAAAATGGGGAGTAAGACTGTGAGCCTCACGTGGGACAACCTGCTAACCTTGTATCTACCCCAGCGCTTAGAAGAGTGCTTGGCACGTACTAAGTGCTTAACAAATACCACTATTATTATTTCCTCAGTAGTGCCAGGAGCTTGGTGAGTTTTCTATTCCTTAAAACCAATAAATAAATAAATAAGTAGTAGAGGGAAGAAAAGGGAGGAATGTCCAGCCATTAAATGTTTGGTTATTTAACAGGTTCCTGTGATCAATGGGACAAGCCCTTTTGCAAGGGACTTTGACCTCACAAATATTGCTGCTGCTTACCAGGAGAGGAATGGTAGGTCACTTTCCCAGGTAGCTGCACGAGGGCTGCCCAGGGGTGGACCGGTCGAAGGGTGCCTAGCGGGGGACCGGTAAAGGGCACCAGTTTGCAGGACGGGGCTCAGTGGGATGGTGACCGAGAGGGAGGGAATGGTGGTACTTCTCAGGTTTCAATTCCAAGACTCACCGATTCCTGTCAAGATGGACACGGGATGCAGCTGATCATTCCTCGATTGGTCATTAGACTTCTACCTTTGCCTGCCGTGCTCTTTTCTTGCAGCATCAAATCTCTCCCGCACGCCATCCCTGCTGAAGGTCAGCTAGGAATGGTAATGCATCAATCAATAAATGGCATCTGTTGGGTGCTTACTGTGCGCAGAGCCCGGTACCAAGCACATGGGAGAGTACAGTACAAGAGAATTAGCATACGGGCTTACAGTATAATGCATCATTCAAGTTAGTTCTCCCACTCCGTGTGTTTTCACTCTGTGTTTGGGGGAATTCTGGCCACACGCATCTCCCTGGGTAGAATGCGAGGTGCTGTCGGAAGAAGTGATTTGGAGGCGAGCTTGCTGCATTGGGCTCGGCCCAAGAACTACAGTGCGAGTTTTCCTTAATGCAGCGTTCTGCAAAAATGTAACCCCCGCCTTTCCGGAGAATTGACTGTGTTGACCCGGTCCTGTCTGCAGGGAATTGAGAGTGCTCTCTTAGATTAAGTCCACTTCATCCTCTTAGCACCCTTGTGAACTGGAGACAAAGATTATCCTCTCCATCCTACAGATGGACAGAGATCCTGGAGGAGGCGAAGTGATTTGCTCAGATTCAGTGGCAGTTGGAGCATCCTGTAAGGCCTCTCTGCTCTGACAGGCTTTGAGGCCTGTCAGTCATCCCCTGGAGGTCCTTCTCGGACCACCATCATTAGCAGCATTGATGGAGCACCTCTTGAGGGCAGAGCACTGCCTTAGGTGTTTGGAAACTCACTGCAGCAGTAAAAGTCCCAGTTCCTGCCCTTGAGGAGCATTAATGTCACTTGTTTAGCTCAGCAGACCAGACCTCCCCCAGGCTGATCTATGTCCAGGGAAGTCTCACCTTGCAAAAGCCCACAGATGATTGGGCCAGCTGACAGGCAGCCACCACGATACAGCAGCGTTCTGAGGAGAATCCCTGCTCTCGGGTGGCGTCTCTCGATCGCGCGGGACTCGGACCTCCGAGCTACCCGTTTAAAGGCTGCGTTTTCTGGTTTCGTTGCAGTGACAACCGTCCTGTCCGATCCCAACCCTATCTGGCTGGTCGGAAGGGCCGCGGACGCACCATTTGTGATTAATGCCATCATCCGATACCCCGTGGAAGTGATTTCATATCCTTTGACGATCTTTCTTAGCCAGGCGGTTAATGGCGCAGCCGGCTGCCCAGCCAGGCCGAAGGAGATGGTAAGTGTGGTGGGCTGCCTCGGGGGAACACCAGAGTGGCCACCCACCTGCTCCTGTGGGACAGTGACCCCTCTCCTGCCCTTAATCTGTTTTGAACCAGGAGGCCAGTAGAATTGGCCAAAGTTTGGCTTTTGGCCAGGACAGCGGCAAGAACTCTGAGGAGGCCGATGTGGAATGGACGAGCAGCGGCCGCAAGAAGTTTGTCAGAACAACAATCAGCAATACGCCCGCTCCCTGGAATCCCTCTGTCTCCTCCAGGCCAGAGGAGGATTATCTATGAGCTCTGCCATAGTGAGCTGTAGCTAGACCTCCGGGGAGCTGGGGTAGAGGCAACTCGGCTCATTTTCCTTCCTGCTTGGTCCACTTCATTCCCATCTGAGCATGTGTGTCTGCACGTGATTGCGTGCCTGATTGCGTGCCTGCTTGCGAGTCTGAGTTTGAGAGCGCTTCGTACTTTTCGGTGTAGGTGGGAAAACCTAGGTGTCGACGTATGTGTGTGTTTGTCAGTTTGAGCGTGTGAGGGTGAGAGCCTGGTGGGGGTCTTTGATGTGGGTTTGAACAGGTGAGCCTGAGATCCCGGTGAGGGACTTTTTGTGTTTGTACAGGAGAGTGGGAGGGCCTGGGTGAGCGTCTCTGTGAGTTTGAGCGATTGAGTGTGAAAAACCAGGTGGGTGTCTGTGTATTTGTACGGGCATTAGCACAGGATTCTGGTGTGTGACTTTGTGCTCTCCCCCCATCTCTCTTTGTCTAGTTCTCCCTCCTTGTTGCCTCCCCTTCACTCCCAAAGCTTAGGGATGATGCCAGTACGTTACACTGCGTGTCCAGGGTAGTGCTTATGGTGTCATAGGCGTATGTCCCCCCATCCCTGCAAACCATGTCCAAGTTCCATTCAGAGCTCCTGAGAATCTGGTCACTTCCACTCACACCCTTAGGGCATCACATTTACAGTATCCCCAAGTCCCAAGGGGAAGAAACCTAAAGTTGTGGTCAGTACTGCTCCCCGCTTCCAAGTCACCAATGTGGCCTAGCTGGGGGCTCTGGTGGTGATTGGGAAATAGCGGGCTTGTGAGGCTGCAGCGAAGAAAAGCAGAGAGAAATTGGGAGGGGTTGTGTCACTTTGGGGCACCCAAGCTTGCCCTTGGGTAGCCTGTCTCTTACCCCAGTTTTAAAAAAATGATTTTAAGATGAGAGGGATGATTTCTAAGCTATTCTCATTAGGTACAGATGCTGGAAAACATAAAATTCCCATTGGGTTTGAGAAACCAAAAATTTGTAATCCTAAGAAAATAACTTTACCTCTGCCAAATTTTCCTTTAGGAAGAAAAAAACATTTAATTTCCTTAACATATTTTCTTCTTGAGTGATTCTGTCTAGTTACGCATCATCCATATTTATGACATGTGCTGTCCTTCGAAGCATCTTGAAAACATTTTGGCCATTTCCTGTTTGGGTCGAACCCGAGCTCTTGTATTACTGCTTTAAATGTTTCATAGTCCCGTGTGTGACTCCTTAACACTTCGCACCTATCAGCCAGGCTTCTGGGAGATGATTAAGTTTGCCTGGATCCAGTACATCAGTATTCTGCTTGTCTTCCTCTGGGTGTTCGAAAGAATCAAAATCTTTGTGTTCCAGAATCAGGTGGTGACAACAGTACCCGTAGCACCGACGTCCCCGGTGGCGTCCTACAAAGAGCATCTGTCCTAAGAGACAGGATTCTGGCCCTGAATGGGACTCCACAGGGGCCCATCTACCTCATGTTTATTTTCCAAGAATCTTCATCCCGTTCCCATCTACAAAGGTGGTTTCTGCGGGCCTGTGGGCTACTTTGTGTTTTTGACGCTGATGGTGACGTCGAAACTGATTTTTACCATGCCGGGCAAATGTGGTGTTTTCTGGTCTCCAAGACAACCAGATAACTGGTCCCTAGGATCTCTGCCACTGTTTTGCAACGGTAAAATGCGCAGAAAGAAACTCATAGAGATAATTCCGTCGTTTCAGATCTCGGAAACAATCGAGCCTTCAGCTAAGGAAGGCGTTTCCTTTTTGAATCTGGAGAACACAAGCTATGCATTTTCCCTTCAAAACCCTTTATTTGCTCATGTTACCTCTGAAGAGTTCTCTTTTGATAGGTATGTAAATCACTGGTACTCTGCATTCACTGTAGGTAGAGATCACCACCCCTGACTGTATGTTCCAGAGTTAGGAGGCCCTTAACTGGGAACGGATATTTATTTCGGTGGGAACTGGGAACAATCACCACATCCAGTTCAGTAGGCAGTTAGAAATGATTGATCTAGTTGACTAGACTTTTATTCAAGGAATCTTGCTGCCTCATGTCCTTCAGTTTATTGTTGCCTCAAATTAGTTGCTGAAGATAAAAGGGTCCTTTTATTTACAGTAGTCGGCTACTGCTGAAGAAAATTGGGATTGCAACAACTTCTCGTACTCCTGCTCATTACCAGTAAGAGTTGGTTCTTACTGGTTGTAACTCTTACTTGGCCACGTGAGATTAATATCTAGAGATGAATTCTTGTCCAGAGCCATCCTGAGCTAAATCTCTGTGCTCTTTGAAGGACAAAGACATTTGCTCTGTGACCTTGAATAAATCTTCAGGAGTGGGAGGACTTCCCCTTCCGCCACTTGCACTCTTTGGTCAAATCTGCGGGGTTATTTTTTAAGAAGGTTTTTTTTTCAGCGGGTAGTGGAAATATCCATATTTACAAGAATCCGCACAGGCCAAAACAAGCTTCCATCACCAAAGAACAAATTGAAAGGATTGGCCCATGTGGAAAAATCGATGGGTTGGGATCCATCCTCCCTCCAAGCTGCTCCAGGAACTCTAATAAAATAGTACTCAAAGCTAACTTTTCTACCCCTGATGACTTCTAGCCGTGACTCCAAACCCTACT
The DNA here is from genome assembly GCF_004115215.2 of Ornithorhynchus anatinus. Taxonomy (NCBI): domain Eukaryota; kingdom Metazoa; phylum Chordata; class Mammalia; order Monotremata; family Ornithorhynchidae; genus Ornithorhynchus; species Ornithorhynchus anatinus. The sequence goes on along the minus strand of NC_041738.1, from coordinate 37,327,319 downwards.
GATACCCTGGTACGCTCTGAGAAAACAAAGTCGTGTTATGGAGAGAACGGTTTTATTCAGAGCATATTATCAGCATCAGCGTATCCTTTTCTAAATCTGGTTGGTGGGGGGGGAGGAAGGGGGTGGCGGAGTGGAGGAAATCCCTGAATGAACCCACCAAGGAAAAGTCATCGAGTCTAAGGTTAAATAAATCTCAGTTCTCTTCCTGCTTGTTCTTAGCAGGTGAAGGACCACAAATAACTCCAGATAAAGTGCACTTAGTATATTAGCGGATGAGGAATAAGATCAAATATGGATCCTAAGGCAGCATTGTAAATCTGACCCATTCAGAAGCCATCCCCAAAGAAGCCATCTTACAGAAAACAAAATCCTTATCGTTTATTACCTCACACGGAGTTCAGCCGATCTAAAAATTATGACTAAAAAGGAACTACTGTAATTGCAAAACCGCCCCCCCCCCCCCCGCCTTGAATTTGTTTGAAAATAACCTTGTATCATTATTGAAAAACACGTGAGTTTGGACTTGCTTTTTCAAATGAGTGCTGGGGAGAGCCCCAAGCACACAAGAATTCTTGGTTTGCTCTTTCCTCAGAAGGGGTTTTTCTTGGATATGCACCACTTTAACTGAAACACTAATTCTTCGAGTAATTCAAAAGCAAAACCTTTCAGATACCTGGCCAGCCAAGATGGAAGTTTGGAGACAAAGGCATTTTAAATTATTTTCACATAAGAAATGCCCAAACTACTTTAACAACTGAAAAAAATCACCAGCTTTTTCTTCCTCAAACAAAATTTAACTTAAAAACGGAAGAATGGGTTTTCATCAAATTTAACAATTCTGGCTTGAAACCTAATCACATAGGAAGTGTCGAGATGAAATATGAGTGTACATGTAAAATGTCTTAAATACTTGTAGAGTCAATGCAAACCTCGTATGGTTTATAAAGGACTATGTAAACATCCTTCAGGTTTTTTTATCTTTATAATTAAAATATTCAAAATATAATTACATTTTTGTGTCTTTCACCCCTTTCTTCCCTTCAGTCTTATAAGTAAGTTTTGCTTCAGTTATGGTTCTGCCTAGAGACCAAGGAAAGTATTATTTGTTAGGACTTTGGCAGGATTAGCTTCTGTCAATATCATCCAAGTGCCACCCCAAATAAATATGAGTTTTCAGTTAATTCCACAGGCTGGCGTGTTTGAAGCCACAGCCTGGAAAGTTACAACTTGTCAGAAGTATTAGGAAGGGTGGGAACATTTCTAGCATTAGAACTTAGTAAACTCATTGAATTGAGAGGGAAAAAGAAGTGTGTTTTGCATATTGCTAACATTTTTAAGCACTAGACTAAAAAACACGGTACTAATACTGGGGAATAATGGAGCTATGAATAATTGGAAACAATTCTGGGCTACATTCAAAGTTAAGACAAAGCAACCTCAACATCAGAGTCTCCCTTTGCTATTTCAGTGGGCTGGGATGGAGAGGCGAAACATAAAAATAAATTATTATGACTTTGTCAATGAAGTAATTGCTCATACTTCCAAATCTGGTCTCCGGTAAAGCTGTTGACGTAAGTTAGGTGTCTGTAGCCTAAATGGAGTACTGGGCAGTTGTCTGGCTCGTTTGTTCCATTTAGCGGGCCCAGATGGATAATTCAGACCCCCCAAAAATCCACTTGGGGTCCTGAATTATTTAGTTGTGCTCTCTAAATGAAGCAGGTAATCACTTATTCTTTCGCTTAGGTTAGAAGAAACTGTAACCTTTGCTATTATAATTCAATTAGAATTTTTGATCCTGTAATGATTAATGTTTACCCTCTGCACATCAACTTTGTTTTCCAGTTCTCCTTACTTTTTCACAAACCTCACATTCTTTGACCATTCAGTTCTATCTGAACAAATTCAAGCACTGGTTTCCTCAGATACATGATTAATGTGAGGAAACATACTTTTGAATTCAAAAATGAAGCTAAAAGCTCATGTTCATCCCGGGCATTCATTCTAAGAGGAGCTTTTCTTCTGTCCAGGTAAGAAACCTGACCCCCCTCCAGGCCCGGTATTAGCCCAGATATGCCAGCCAGGCAGCTGGCTAAACTGCTTTCCTTTACATTGGTGGAGACAAGAGAGCTCTGACAGGACTTGAGTTGAATAAAGGATATTAAAGAGCATGGCTTTTCTGCAGTTATTCCCTGTCCTGGAGGCCTAGCTGTGTAATAATAATAATTATGGCATTTGTTAAGCACTTTATATGTGACAATCACTGGTCTAAGAGCTAGGATAGATACGTTAATCCGGTTGGACACAGTCCTGGCAGCACCTGGGGTTCACGATCTAAGTAGGAGGGAGAATGGGTACGAATGGAGACTTGAAACCGCAGCTGAAGCAGACCTTAACCTTGTCTTTTATGGTATTTGTTAAGCACCTACTGTGTGCCAGGCACTGTATTAAGCACTGAGATAGATACAGCTTACCAGGTTGCACACAGTCCCTGTCCCACATGGGGCTCACAGTCTTATTCACCGTTTTACAGAATAAAACGGTGTAAAACACAGGGAAGTGAAGTGACTTGCCCAGGGCCACACAGCAGGCAAGTGGCAGAGCTGAGATTAGAACCCAGGCTCTTCTGTCTCCCAGGCCCATGTTCTAACCACTAGGCAATGCTGCTAGGGGTTAGATATCAGATACCATGTGATAATAATTGTGGTATTTATTAAGCGCTTACTATGTCAAGCACTGTACTAAGCAGTGGAGTAGATACAAGCAAATCAGGATGGACACACAGTCCCTGTCCCAAAGTAAGGATTTCTTCCCCTCCCTCCCTTATTCCCCCCCTTGCATTGCTTACTAAATTATGAGAAGACCCTGTTAAATTTGAAATAATATTATGCTATATGGAACATGAAGGGCTTTAACAATATTAAGAGAAGGGTCCAGTGCCCAGTCTAATTATTTTGTAACCACTGTAGTGTTCAGCACATTCTAAGTGCATAGATGACAAACAATCAACAGAATCTCATGATAAAAGAAAAATAATCAGATTCAGTACTATCTCTGCCCCACACCTCTGTTTCCAGCGAGGGGGCATCTTCTCTATTATCTTCTTAGCAAGGAACGCAACTGAGTCTCCGTTGTTTTTCTTTGTTTTCCATTAAATGTTGCTCGCTGAGTGAATGAGCGGTGAGTGATTTGGGCCAAGCCTGATGAGGTTTGCCCAGAACTTGTGATTGAACCTCTCAGGCAGGAGCCAAGGCAGGAAGAAGCTGCAGTTTACGGTTTTTTGGGGTAAACTTTAGATGGCTTCTTTGAGATTTTCCCAGAGGATCTTCCAGAAGGGGGCAGTTCTGTGGAGCAAATGATTGAAAAGCAACTCAAGTGCTCTGCACACAGTAAACGCTCAATACAAACAATTGACTGATTGATTAAACTCAATCGGGCATTGCGGCAGGCCGTGACCCCACTTCCTAAGGTCGCCGTTCCTCAGGGGAGGGTGGTTCTGGGGCACAGACCTTGGGCGGCGGGGCGGGCATTTGGGCCGAGACGACTGACTCGGTTTCAGAGCAGAGTTTGGATCTGGGCTGTGGCTGCGGTTCAGATTCCCGGCCACCTTGGCTCGGAGCTTTGCAGTGACTCCACTGGGTTTCCATTTCATTCACAAGGGCTTTTTGTGTTTCCCAGTTGGCTCGGTTGCCTTTCCTCTGGGCCCCTCACCAGGGAGCTGACAGGGGGAAGGTGGGGGGCAGGTGGGCACTCCCGTGTCTGTGAGGGTGAGTGTGTGTGGAAGTGGGGGTTGGAAGGGCTCTGTCTGTCTGTCCACCTGCCAGGGACTCTGAGGAAGCCCTGAATGTCCCCCCGCGGGGGAAGCCGGGCCGACAACCGCATCGTCCACGTCCTGCCTCTGGCCTGGAACGCCCTCCCTCTAGACTGTAAGCTCATTGTGGGCAGGGACTGTGTCTGTCTATTGTTACCGAACTCTCCCAAGCGCTTAGCACAGTGCTCTGCACACAGTAAGCCCTCAATAAGTATGATTGAACGAATGAATATCCGATAGAGCTCCCTGTGGAGATGGAATGTGTCTATTGTAAGGTTACACTGTGCTCTCCCCAGCACTTGGTAATAATAATGGTTATAAGGGTGGTATTTGTTAAGCGCTTACTATGCGCAAAGCACTGTTCTAAGCGCTGGGGGGGATACAAGGTGATCAGGTTGTCCCACGTGGGGCTCACGGTTTTTAATCCCCATTTGACAGATGAGGTAACTGAGGCACAGAGAAGTTAAGTGACTTGCCCAAAGTCACACAGCTGGCAAGCGGCGGGGCTGGGATTTGAACCCATGACCTCTGACACCCAAGCCCAGGCTCTTTCCACTCAGCCACGCTGCTTCTCTCTTTGGTAGTGCTCTGCCCACAGTAAGCGCTCAATAAATGATTGACCGACTGACTTCACCTTCAAAGCCTTTTTGAAGGCACATCTCTTCCAAGAGGCCTTCTCTGACTAAGCCCCCATTTCCCTCATTCGGTCGTATTTATCGAGCACTTACTATGCGCAGAGCACTGTACTAAGCCTTTTCCCCCTTCTGCGTCACCCTGATTTGCTCCCTGTACTCACCGCCACTCAGCCCCACAGCACTTATGTATCTATCTGTTATTTCTTTCTTTATTTATATCGTCTGTCTCCCGCTCTGGACTGTGAGCTCATTGTGGTCGGGGAATGTGTCTACCAGCTCTGTTATATGGTACTCTTCCAAGTGCTTGGCACAGTGCCCTGCACACAGTAAGCACTCAATACTGCTATTACTAATAATGGCATTTGTTAAGTGCTTACTGTGGGCCAGGCACTGTACTATACGCTGAGGTGGATACAAGCAAATCCAGTTGGACACGGTCCCTTTCCCTCGTGGGGCTCATAGTGTCGATCCCATTTTACAGATGAGGTCACCGAGGCACCAATAAATCAATAAAGACCAAGAAATTGGATTGATTGATTGATAGATGATAGGGGGTCCTGGAGTCGGGCTGGAAAGGGAGGAAGAGGAGGAAGGGGGGAGTTAAGGGACGGTCCGAGGGGTGGGAGGGTCAAGGAGTGGGGCTAAAGGGGTTGAGGGGAATGGAGGGAGGGTCTGAGGGGAATGGAGGGAAGGTTTTAGGGGAGGGAGGGTCTGAGGGGAATGGAGGGAAGGTTTTAGGGGAGGGAGGGTCTGAGGGGAATGGAGGGAAGGTTTTAGGGGAGGGAGGGTCTGAGGGGAATGGAGGGAAGGTTTTAGGGGAGGGAGGGTCTGAGGGGAATGGAGGGAAGGTTTTAGGGGAGGGAGGGTCTGAGGGGAATGGAGGGAAGGTTTTAGGGGAGGGAGGGTCTGAGGGGAATGGAGGGAGGGTCTGAGGGGAATGGAGGGAGGGTCTGAAGGGAGGGAGGGTTTGAGGGGAATGGAGGGAAGGTTTTAGGGGAGGGAGGGTCTGAGGGGAATGGAGAGGGGATCTGAGGGGAATGGAGGGAGGGTCTTGGGGAGGAAGGGTACGAGGGGAATGGAGGGAGGTTCTGAAGGGAGGGAGGGTCTGAGGGGAATAGAGGGAAGGTCTGAGGGGAGGGAGGGTCTGAGAGGAATGGAGAGAGGGTCCGGGGAATGGAGGGAGGGTCGGAGGGGAGGGGAGGGGAGGGAGGGTGTGAAGGGTGTGAGAGGAAGGGGAGGGAGAGTGTGCGGGGCGGGAAGGTTTGAGGGGAGGGACGGTGGAGCGGCAGGAGCGTGTGAGGGGCGGGCCGGGCCGGGCCGGGCCGGGCCGGGCGAGGGGCGGGAGCGGACGGACCCTCCCTCCCTCCTCCGTCCCTCCCTCCGTCCCTCCCTCCCTCCCTCCCTCCCCTGCCGTCCCCTGTCCGTCTGTCGTCCCCGGCCCGGGCCAGCCGGGGCAGCGGCCACCCCCCAAAGGGGCGCAGTGTGCGGCTGAGGAGGCGGCGCAGGTAGAGGCGGGGGGACATGGCGGGGGGGAAGGGGGGGAATGTGTGCAGGGGGGTCGGGCCCGGGGCCCCTCGGCGGCCGCAGGAGGAGCCGGGCCGGACGCCTGGGCCGCCCCATCGCCATAACGCCCCTCTCCGCTAAGCGCTTACTACATCGCAGGCACCGCACTGAGCGCTGCGCCGCAGAGAAGCAGCCTGGCTCGGTGGCAAGACCCCGGCCTGGGGAGTCACGGGTCGTGGGGTCCAATCCCGCCTCTGCCCCTTGTCAGCCGGGGCACTGTGGGCCAGGCGCCTCTCTGGGCCTCAGTGACCTCATCTGCAAAATGGGGATTAACTGTGAGCCCCACGTGGGACCACCTGATGACCCTCTGTCTACCCCAGCGCTCAGAGCAGTGCTCCGCACCTAGTAAGCGCTTCACAAAGACCAACCTTATACAAGGAAATCAAGGCTGGACCCCGCTCCTGCCCCGCACGGGGCTCGCGGCCCTTTATGCCCCTTTTCCAGATGGGAGAACCGAGGCACGGAGAAGTGACTTGGCCCAGGCCACACCGCAGGCAAGTGGGGGAGGCGGGATTAGAACCCAGGACCCTGTAGCCACGACGCCGTGCCGTCCCGGTGCCTGGGTCCCTCTCTGCTCTGGGCCCCGGGGCTCTAATAGTAATAATCACGGTATTTGTTAAGCGTCTAATAATCATGTTGGTATTGCTTAAGCGCTTACTATGTGCCGGGCACTGTTCTAAGCGCAGGGAGGAATATAAGGGGATCAGGTGGTCCCCCTTGGGGCTCACAGTCTTCATCCCCATTTTACAGAGGAGGGAACTGAGGCCCAGATAATAATAATAATAATAATGATGGTATTTGTTAAGCGCTTACTATGTGCCAAGCACTGTTCTAAGCGCTGGAGGGGGACACAAGGTAATCAGGTTGTCCCCCGTGGGGCTCACAGTCTTCATCCCCATTTTACAGAGGAGGGAACCGAGGCCCAGAGAATAATAATAATAATGTTGGTATTTCTTAAGTGCTTACATGAGAAGCAGCGTGGCGCAGTGGAAAGAGCACGGGCTTTGGAGTCAGGGCTCATGAGTTCGAATCCCAGCTCTGCCACTTGTCGGCTGTGTGACTGTGGGCAAGTCACTTAACTTCTCTGTGCCTCAGTTCCCTCATCTGTAAAATGGGGATGAAGACTGTGAGCCCCATGTGGGACAACCTGATTGCCCTATGTCTACCCCAGCGCTTAGAACAGGGCTCGGCACATAGTAAGCGCTTAACAAATACCAACATTATTATTATTATTATTACCATGTGCCAAGCCCTGTTCTAAGCGCTGGGAGGGATACAAGGTAATGAGGTGGTCCCCCGTGGGGCTCCCATCTTTATCCCCATTTTACAGAGGAGGGAACTGAGGCCCAGAGAATAATAAGAGTAATGTTGGTATTTGTTAAGCGCTTACTATGTGCCAAGCACTGTTCTAAGCACTGGAGGATACAAGGTAATCAGGTTGTCCCACGTGGGGCTCACAGTCTTCATCCCCATTTTACAGATGAAGTAACTGAGGCCCAGAGAAGTGAATCTATTAATAATAATAATAATAATGTATTTCTTAAGTGCTTACTATATGCCTAGCACTGTTCTCAGCACTCGGGTAATAATCATAATAATGTTGGTATTTGTTAAGCACTTACTATGTGCAGAGCACTGTTCTAAGCGCTGGGATAGATACAGGGTAATCAGGTTGTCCCACGTGAGGCTTACAGTTAATCCCCATTTTACAGATGAGGTAACTGAGGCACAGAGAAGTGAAGTGACTTGCCCACCGTCACACAGTTGACAAGTGGCAGAGCCGGGATTCGAATCCATTACCTCTGACTCCCAAGCCCAGGCTCTTTCCACTGAGCCATGCTGCTAGATATAAGGTAATCAGGTTGTCCTCCATGGGGCTCAGAGTCTTCATCCCCATTTGGCAGATTAGGTCACTGAAGCCCAGAGGAGTGAATCTAATAGTAATAATAATAATGGTATTTCTTAAGTGCTTACTATACGCCAAGCACTGTTCTCAGCGCTGGGATGAATACAAGGTAATCAGGTTGTCCCACATGGGGCTCACAGTCTTCATCCCCACTTTACAGATGAAGCAACCGAGGCATAGAGAAGTGAAGTGACTTGCCCAAGGTCACACAGCAGACAGGTGGCGGAGCCGGGATTAGAACCCACATCCTCTGGCTCCCAAATCCGTGCTCTTGCCACTAAGCCACGCTGCTACCCTGCCCAATCGGCCCTTCCTCCCCGGAAAAATGCCTGGTGGAGAGGATGATTCCTGGAGAGGATGATTCCCTGAGCCTTCCTTGGGCGGGGTGGGAATGGGAGAAGGGATTTAAGATGTTAAGCTTTATTGGTTCCTGAAAAGGGACTCGTATGTGGAGGGGCATCGTACTCTCTCGGACTGACTACTGAACTCATTAGGAAGCCGCTTCTCTGTCTCCCAGCAGTGGGTCCTTCATAAATACTCTTCCTTCTGCTGCAGCTGCTCTTCCTTCGGTCCAAAAAGTATCAAGACTGTGATTTCTCCTCTGGGAGCTGCAGTGTAAGACACTACTCGGAAGCCAATTGGTCTGGTGTGGCTAGTGCTTTCCCCCCTGTAGCCTGTAAACACCTCGAAGGCAGCGATCGTATTTTATAATTCTTTTCTACAGTCCCCGACCTCAATAAATATTAGTGATACCGAGTGATTGGAGGAGCTGGTGGGAGGAGAAGATAGGGCAAGAAGAAGCTGTGGATTGAAGGGATTCTTGATATTCCCATCTTTCTGTGAAAGCCAAGCATCATAGGGAGTTGCCGGCTTTTCTCCCCAGAGAGCTCTCCGGCAGCGTCCTTTCAATCAATCAATGGTATTTATTGACGAATTTCTGTGGTAAGAGCACTGTGCTAAGCGAATGGGAGCGTACAATACAACGGAGGTGCAGGCAGCGAAAACTCATCCCGGAAAGGCAGGCTGTCGGGGGAGGATTCCTATTTTATAAATGGGAAAACTGTGTCGCAGAAGGGGAAAAGAGCCCCAGTATGGGTCATTCATTCATCCAATCCTATTTATTGAGCGTTTACTGGGTGCTGAGCACTGTACTAGGCGCTTGGAAAGTACAATACAGCAATAAAGAGAGACAATCCCTGTCCAACAACGGGTTTACAGTCTAGAGGAGTCATAGGCAGAGCCAGGAATAGAAATCAGGTCTTCTGACTCATCATCTGGGGCACTATCATTTAGTCATATTTGTTGAGCACTATCTGTGTATAGAGCACTGACCTAAAGCGCTTGGGAGAATAAAATATAACCGAGTTGGTAGACGTGTTCCCTGCCCACAGCAAGCTAACAGTCTAGAAAGGGGAGACGGACATTAGTAGAAATAATTACACCTAAATACATAAGTGGGGTGAGGCTGAGGGAGGGGTGAACAGGGTGTAAATCCTAATGCAAGGGCCACTCAGAAGGGAGTGAGAAGAAGAGGAAATGAGGCCTTAATTGGGGAAAGCCTCTTGGAGAGATGCTTTTAAAAAGGTTTTGAAGGAGGGGCGAGTGATCATTTGATATGAAGAGGGAGTGCGTTCCAGTTTAGAGGCAGAACGTGGACGAGAGTTCAGCGGCGAGACAGATGAGATCGAGGTACGTGAGAAGGTTGATGTTAGTGGAGCAAAGATTGGGGGCCGAGTTGAAGTAGGAAATCAGAGAGGTGTGATAGGAGGGAGCAAGGTGATTGAGTGTTTTAAAGTCGATGGTAAAGAGTTTCTATTTGCTGTGGAGGTGGGTGGGCGACCACTGGAGGACTGGGCATATGTGGACTGATTGGTTTTGTAGGTAAATGATCCAAGCAGCAGAGTGAAGTGTGGATTGGAGTGGAGAGTGACCGGAGGCAGGGAAGTCGGTGAGGAGTCTGATGCGGTAATCAAGGTGGGCTAAAATAAGTGCTTGGATTAACGTGGAAGCAGTTTGGATGGAGAGGAAAGGGGGGATTTGAGAGTTACGAAGGTCGAAATGATAGGATTTAGTAACAGGTTAAATATGCAGGTTGAATGGGAGAGATGAGTCAAGGATAACGCCAAGGTTACTGGCTGGTGAGACAGGGAGGATGGTGGTGCCGTGTATAGTTTGGGGACAGGGTTTGGGTGGGAAGATGAGTTCTGATTTGGATATGTTAAGTTTGAGGTGTCAGCGAGGCATCGAAGTAGAGACGTCCTACTCAGTCCCCTGCTTGGATTTAGATTCCTAGCGCTCCTGCTAAGAGTGGGACTGGGCAAAGTTGCCGGTTGCCTTTTTTTTTAATGGTATTTGCGAAGCTCTTACTGCGTAGCAGACACTGTACTAAGCACTGGGCTAGATTCAAGATAGTCAAGTCTCACATGGGGCTCACAGTCTAAGTAGGAGGGATAACAGGTATTGAATCCCCATTTTGCCAGTGAGGGAACTGAGGTACAGATAAGTTAAATGACTTGCCGAAGGTCACACAGCAATTATGTGGTGGAGCTGGGAGTAGAACCCAGGTCCTCTGACTCCCAAACCCATGCTCTTTCCACTAGGCCCTGCTGCTACTTTGCAATTGGGTTTTCATTCATTCATTCAATTGTATTTATTGAGCACTTACTGTGTGCAGAGCACTGTACTAAGCACTTGGAAAGTACAATTGAGCAACAAATATCCCTACCCAACAGCAGGCTCACAGGCATCTCCCAGATCTGATCTGCTAGCGTTCATCCATTCATTCATCCAATCATATTTATTGAGCGCTTACTGTGTACAGAGCACTGTACTAAGCTCTCGGAAAGTACAATTCAGCAATAGAGACAATCCCTGCCCACACCAGGTTTATAGTCTAGAAAGGGGGGAGACAGACATCAAAACAAGTTAACAGGCATCAATAGAAGTAAATAGAATTATAGATATAATTCTATAGATGTAGATATAGCAAAAGTATCCTTCGTGTGCATACGGATATGTGTATGTGTGAATATTTAGGTTTTCAAGGCACAATAGAGCAGATTCTGTGGAACTGGGAAAACAGAAATACTGGTCTTTGGCATGGCATTAAGTGGGAAAGTGGGGACTCATTTATCTCCATGCCTGCTAGATTGCAAGCTCTTTGAGGGTAGGGATCATTTCTACTTTAGTGTATTCTCCTAAGGGCTTTGTACAGTGCTCTGCACCCACTAAGGACTTAGTCAAACGCTGTCGATTGATTAATTTTTATTTTTTTTTTTACTAAATAGTAACTCGCTGTATCCTTGTCCCTGGCACCTGCGTTGTATGGTGTCCACTTTCAGATATCTCCCATTTGTGTCTGAAGTGTGTCTGTGAAGTGATACGGCCTGGAAGTCTCCCAGCCTGAGTTTTCTGAGCTGCCCTTTGTGTCTCCAAGAGCTTCCCGCCTCCACCACTTATCTGCTTTGTGACCTTGGGAAAGTCGCTTCACTTCTCAATGCCTCGATTACCTCCACCTGTAGAACGGGGATTAAGACTGTGAGCCAAATGCGGGACAGGGACTGGGTCTAACCCGATTAGCTTGTATCTGCCCCAACGCTTAGTATGGTGCCTGGAACATAGTAAGCGCTTAAGAAATACCATAAAAAAACAAAAAGCCCTGAGCTGCTGCAGCCAAGATGGGCACCAGCGGCTGCCCGGGCTGCTGTGCTGCTGGAGCCCCCATCTGTGGTTTGGAAGGGCCCTAGTCTCCAGGAGCTGCCTGCTTGTGAGAAGGGCCAAATAATGGAAAAAAATGATTCATTTCCATTGGATTTGAAGTAATTTCCTGTCGGATTTAGATGCCTTAATCCCTCTCTCTCCAATTTCCCTCCCTCCCACCCCCACCGTCTCCTTCACTTTAGGGTATGTCTGGGACTCGCCTCTGTGAGATCCTTTTCCTTTCCATAAAGTTCTCTTTAGTTTAAACCTGAGATCCCATAAATCTTTGGATTTGCTACCTATTTTGTGGAGGCCCCCGAGAGAAGTTGCTGGATTAGTGGAAAGAGTACGGGCTTGGGAGTCGGAGGAGGTCATGGGTTCGACTCCCTGCTCTGCCACTTGTCAGCTGTGTGACTGTGGGCAAGTCACTTCACTTCTCTGTGCCTCAGTTACCTCATCTGTAAAATGGGGATCAAGACTGTGAGCCTCACGTGGGACAACCTGATTACCCTGTCTCTCCCCCAGCTCTTAGAACAGTGCTCTGCACATAGTAAGCGCTTAACAAATACCAACATCATAATAATCCCGGCTCCACCCCTTGTCTGCTGTGTGACCTTGGGCAAGCCATTTAATTTCTCTGTGCCTCAGTTAGCTCATCTGTAAAATGGGGATTAAAGACAATGAACCCCACATGGGACAACCTGATTATCTTGTATCTACCCCAATACTTAGAAGAGTGCTTGGCACATAGTAACCGCTTCTTAAAAAATACCATTATTATTATAGATGCTATTTAATAGTAATGTTGGTATTTGTTAAGCGCTTACTATGTGCAGAGCACTCTTCTAAGTGCTGGGGGAGATACAGGGTCATCAGGTTGTCCCACATGAGGCTCATAGTCTTCACCCTCATTTTACAGATGAGGGAACTGAAACACAGAGAATAATAATAATAATAATGATGTTGGTATTTGTCAAGCGCTTACTATGTGTCGAGCACTGTTCTAAGCGCTGAGGTAGATACAGGGTAATCAGGTGTTGTCCCACATAAGGCTCACAGTCTTAATCCCCATTTTACAGATGAGGTAACCGAGGCACAGGTAAGTTAAGCACGACTTGCCCAAGGTCACAAAGCTGACAGCGGAGCCGAGATTAGAACCCAGGTCGTCCGACTACCTTGTCACTAGGCCACGCTGCTTGACTTATGTTGATGTTGGGCAAGTCACTCCTGCTTTCCAAGCCTCCGTTTCCCCAACAGGGAGACTAGACCAGCCTGCCTCCCAGATGGCCAGGTTGTTAATAATAATGTTGGTTAAAGACACAGGCAAGGACTCAGAGTAGTAGGTAGTGCTAATAGCATTTATTAAGCACTTACTGTGTTGCCGAATACTGTACTAAGTGCTGGAAAGAAATACAGAGGTGGGAATTAAACATAGTCCCTGTCCCTCGAGGGCTCACAAGGTAAAAGAGCTTTAACACCTGGACACTGTATCAATAGGAAGTGTTATTCTATCACAGGATTTTTTTCCCCCTAAAGACTTGCCTAAAATTGCCTAATCAATGATTTCTAATAATAATGTTGGTGTTTGTTTAGCGCTTACTATGTGCAGAGCACTGTTCTAAGCGCTGGGGTAGATACAGGGTAATCAGGTTGTCCCACATGAGGCTCACAGTCTTCATCCCCATTTTCCAGATGAGGTAACTGAGGCCCAGAGAAGTGAAGTGACTTGCCCACAGTCACACAGCTGCCAAGTGGTAGAGTTGGGATTCGAACCCATGACCTCTGACTCCCAAGCCCGGGCTCTCTCCACTGAGCCACGCTGCTTCTCTTGATTGCCATCAATCAGTTATCAAAAACATCCTTTTTCTGTTTGAATACAGACTTGCAGTGGAAGTGCTAAATGCCACACTTCCTTTGCAGGTTAATCTCTTTTCTCCCCGACTCTTGCCACTTCAGCACTCCAACATACCCATAAAGCTTCTGCGTGTGTCAAGTTGTCTTCTGTTGCTTCCCTCTACCTGTATTTTATTTTAATGTCTGTCTTCCCTTTTAGACTGTAAGCTCCTTGAGGGCAGGAATCATGCCTACTAACTATTGTACTCTCCCAAGCCCTTAGCTCTGCACCGAGTAAACTCTCCATCAATACCAGTGATAGATTAATTGATAGGGATTGAAGAAAGCCAGTGGCTTAGTGGAAAGACCCGAGGATTGGGAATCGGGGAACCTGGGTTCTAATCCCAGCTCTGCCATTTTGCCTGCTCTATGACTTTGGGAAAGTCACTTTACTTCTCTGTGCCTCAGTTTCCGCATCTATAAATGGAGATAAAATACCAGTCCTCTCTCCCGCTTAGGCCGCGAGCCCCTGGGTGTCCCATCTTCTTAGAGCGTGTCAACCCCAGCGCTTACTACTGAGCTTGGCACACCCTAAGTGCATAACATATTGTTATTAGAGGTGTCCAGTTTGGAAAATGCCACTTGTTTCTCTGCCTCCAGGCCGCCATTTCTGCGAGACACGAGAAGAGACTTAATTACAGATCCCCGGGTGAGACAGGTCAGTGTAACCTTTCCAAATGAATGGTCCCCGAGGTCAGCTGATCTCAGTGAGATTGCCACCTTCGGATATCAATGTCCAGGGAACACACAGAGCCCTCAGTGCAGAGACGATCCCTCAGTCACCACACAGGGACGAGCCCCGGAGTCAGGACCCAGCTGGTGATCTGCCTAGAAACGGAGGCGCCGGAGATGTGAGCCTACGGCCAGAGGAACCGGCCCGGCTCCCACCACGTCCCGGCCATCCCCAGACGGTAGGAAAGGCGATCACATCCAGCTCTTCTGGTGATGATTTTTCTTTAATCGTGATTAATGCCCATTACGGATGTTCTGCAAAATGCTTCTGAAAATTAAGGCAGTTTCATTTTTTTTTTTACTCCCACTCAGAACTTAATCTGTGAGAGAGATAATAATAATAGTTGTGGTATTTGTTAAGCGCTTACTGTGTGCCAGGCACTGTACTAAGCGCAGGGGTGGATTCAAGAAAATCAGGTTAGACACAGTCCCTGCCCTAAATGGGGCTTACACTTTTAATCCCCATTTTATAGATGAAGTAATGGAGGCACAGAGAAGTGAAGCGAGTTGCTCAAGGTCACACAGCAGACAAGTGGCAGAGCCGGGATTAGAACCTATGACCTTCTGACTGCCAGGCCCGTGTTCTATCCACTCTGCCGTGCTGCTTCTCCCTGCGGCAAGAAATCAACCGATAGATCGTATTTATTGAGGACCTCTTCCGGGCAGAGCTTTTGCACCCCTTAGAAGTCCTCGCCTGGGGGAATGTAATAAAAAACACCACTCCCGCTCTGCAATCCAGCACAGTGATATTTACTGAGCTCTTACTATGCGCTGCTGAGCATACAATAGAGTTGGGCCAAGTCAAAGAGCTTTCAGAATAATGGGCGCCCCGTCCCAGATGTGGAGCGGAAAATGGTAAACTCAGAGGTGCTGGAGCCAAGAACTGCCAAACCGAACGTTGCTGGGCCAGACCACTGCCCGTTAAATCTCACCATGCGCTGGGCACTAACCCCCTCGAGCCGCCCTGTGTTCTCCCGATGGGGATCCCTGGGTTCGAGTAGTGAGTCCTGCACAAGTTCTTTGGGGTCACGTAGGGCCAGCGATTCACTAGGCGGTGGCCTGGACGAGCTGGGGGAATGTGGTGGCTGTGGGCAGGGAATGTGTCTACCAACTCTCTTGTCCCAGGGGTTTAGGACAGTGCTCGGCACACGATAAGCGCTCAATAAATCCCACTGATTTGTGGTGGCAGAAATGGGGGCGCAAAGGCCAGGAGGAGATGGGCCAGGCATCCAGCTCCTGGTTTAAAGTTGCTCCCTCGGACACTTCCAAAGGTGAGTCCCCAGAGGGGTCCGTCTGCACCTGCTGGTCGTGTAGCTACATCTGGGTGCCGGCAGGTCCGCCGAGGGGCTCGGGGACCCCAGATTGACCAGAAACGCTCCCTTTCTTGCCCAGGAAAATGCAGTTCTGCTGTCAGGAGGACACCTTTTCATTTCCCTCCCTCTACTACACCTCCCTCCTGCATCTGTGTCTCCTAGAAGGAGGCTTATCTTGGTGATAAGATGTTTACTTTGGCAACCGGTACAAATTCCCAGGATGGATTTACTACTCATAACTATTAAATGGTTCAAGCAGCCAGAGAGGAGCCACTCATTCATTCATTCAATAGTATTTATTGAGCGCTTACTATGTGCAGAGCACTGTACTAAGCGCTTGGAATGGACAATTCCATTCCATCCCTGCCCAAGGACGGGCTCACAGTCTAAATGGGGGAGACGGACGGCAGAGCAAAACAGAACAAAACAAAAACAAGACAACATCATCAAGATAAATAGAATCAAGGGGATGACACCTCATTAATAAAATAAATAGGGTAATAAATAACTTGAGACTCTTCCCTTCTTGGCATTAGTGAATGGGAAGCCAGGAGGGTAGTTGAGGAGCTAAAAGACCTCAGCCCCCTGGGAATTACAATTTAAAACAGAGTTTTAAGTTTTAGCTTTGGGAGCTGCACTAAATCGTGTGTTCCAAACTCTGTACAGTCCTGAGTGGAGATCTGGGCCCCTGAATCAAACAATCGGTGGTATTTGCTGAGCGCTTACTGTGTGCAGAACACTGTACTACGCGCTTGGGAGAGTACAGTGCAACAGAGTTGGTAGACATGTTCCCTCTCCCACAGAGAGCTTAGGGTCTAGAGGGGGAACTGGACATGGACATTTGTATGAATAAATAAATAAATGATCCTTACCCTAGTAATAAATAAAATTTCATTGTGGTATTTTTTCAGTGCTTACTCTGTGTCAAGCATTGTACTAAGCGCTGGGTAGAGACGAGATAATCGGGTCAGATATCATCCTGGTCCCACATGAGGCTCCCAATCTAAGGGTGACTAGCACCAGGAATGAAACTTGGGGCAAATACGGTTGCCCCCGAGGAGTTTTGCTACTCCCAGCAGCCCTAGGAGGAAAGAGAGCTCTCTGGGCCGCCAAGGGGGAAACCGAGGTACAGAACCGAGTAGAGATGCGTCCAGGGACCCGGTGGGGCCGGAAACAGACCGCGCAGGGCCGGAGTCTGTGGCCCGCCGCCCGAACCGCTGAGCTCCGAGAACGGGCCGCGTGGCCGAGGAGGGGCCCCCGGGCGTCGAACGACCGCCGCCCTTCTCTCTTCCCCCAGCCCGTCGTGCCCTCCGTCCGGCCCCCGGCTCGGCATGGCCCGGCTGCGAGTCTCCAGCACCACGGTGGCCGTGCTCCTGGTGGTGCAGACCGGCTTCCTGCTCTTCCTCTACTCCCGCCACGGCCGCTCGCCGCCGGCGCCTGAGGAGCCGGGGGGCCGCGTGCACGTGCTGATCCTGTCCTCGTGGCGCTCGGGCTCCTCCTTCGTGGGGCAGCTCTTCAGCCAGCACCCGGACGTCTTCTACCTGATGGAGCCCGCCTGGCACGTGTGGGTGTCCCTGGCCCAGGGCAGGGCCGCCGTGCTCCACATGGCCGTGCGGGACCTGGTGCGCTCCGTCTTCCTCTGCGACATGGACGTCTTCGACGCCTACCTGCCCTGGCGCCGGAACCTCTCGGACCTCTTCCAGTGGGCGACGAGCCGGGCCCTGTGCTCCCCGCCGGCCTGCGGCGCCTTCCGGCGGGACGCCATCTCCGGCGAGGCCGCCTGCAAGACGCTGTGCGGCCGGCAGCCCTTCGCGGTGGTGGCGGAGGCCTGCCGCTCCTACAGCCACGTGGTAGTCAAGGAGGTGCGTTTCTTCAACCTGCGGGTCCTCTACCCGCTGCTGACCGACCCCTCCCTCGACCTCCGCGTCGTCCACCTGGTGCGCGACCCCCGGGCCGTGCTCAAGTCGCGGGAGCAGTCGGCCAAGGCCCTGGCCCGGGACAACGGCATCGTCCTGGGCACCAACGGGACGCGGGTGGAGCTGGACCCGGGGCTGAGGGTGGTGCAGGAGGTCTGCCGCAGCCACGTGCGCATCGTCGAGGCGGCCACCGTCAAGCCCCCGCCCTTCCTGCGGGACCGCTATCGGCTGGTGCGGTTCGAGGACCTGGTGCGCGACCCGCTGGCCGAGATCCGGGGCATGTACGACTTCGCCGGCCTCCGCCTCACGCCCCGGCTCGGGTCCTGGATCTACAACATCACCCACGGTCCGGGCCCCGGCCGGCGCGGGGAGGCTTTTAAGATCACCTCCCGGGACGCCCTCAACGTCTCCCAGGCCTGGCGTCAGGCTCTGCCCTTCTCCAAGATCCGCCGGGTGCAGGAACTGTGTGGCGGGGCCCTGCGGGTGCTGGGCTACCGGTCCGTGGACTCGGAACAGGAGCAGAGGGATCTCACCCTGGACCTGCTGCTCCCCCGGGGCCGGAGCCAGTTCAGCTGGGCTTCATCCATGTCCTTTTTCTCTCGGGAGAAGTAGCGCCCGGGGGCCTTTTTGGAAGAGGCTCGTGCGGGGTTGGGCACTCGAACTCCCACATTCCCGCCGGATTCCCACCCCACCCCCCCGGGAAGCTCGGTGATGCCAGCTGCTTGCAGGCGCCCCCTCCCCGGCTCCAAGACCGGCTGAGTCCGGAAACGGGATCCCACGAGAGTGATCTTGATTTTCTAAATGAATGGCCTTTTCGAGTTCCCCAGTCCTGCTGTTTTTGTTTATTTTTTCCCCAGCTTTGACCCCGATTTGGCTCTGGCCCTTTGGCTCCTTTTCAGTTCTTCCTAGTCCTTCAGCCTTAGGGCAGGGGACGGGGTGGGGGGCATCTCCTGGCCTGGTTTCTGGAACACGGGTAACCAAGTCCAGCGAAAAAGTGTGCCCCTGGGCACTCCAGTCTGGAACGCTGACTGGCTGGCTGAACGTGGGCCGCCGTCTCTTGGGAGCCCAGAACAAGATGGACAGAAATTGGCACCTTATAGCTTCTCCAGCCTTTCCCCTCCCATAGCCGTAGGAACATCTCGAGGGGATATTTGGGAGCCGATATGAGTTCTTTTGAGTAGGCTCCTCTAGCTGCATCTGTACCCGTTCCCCATCTCTGTTCACGTCGTAGACCCTCGACCTATGCGCAATCCATAGAAAAAACATTTATTTTTATTTCCCCACTAGCCACGGTTGCAAAACTCAAGCCTCTAAGCATTTAGGGGCCTCCATGGGACATGGGAGTTCAGCAAGTAGATTGCAGCCTCCCGGCTCATCGGGGTGAGCACTGTGAGTGGCAGAGAGAAGGGGGTACCGCGAGACATCTCTCGGACAGAGATCAGCAGGATTATCCACAGTAACCAGCCGGGGTGCAGGACTGGCAGTGAATTAAATCCTAGCGAGACCTTACCTGGGTATGCAATCGTGCCCGCTCAGTGGATAAAGAAGGCGAATCATTCCCGTAACCGTGGATTTTTTTCCATCAGGGTTAAAGGAAGGCTAGGAGGCTCCGTGGGTTAAAGTGATAAAGTAGAGAGGGCTAGAGATGAGCATGGGGTTTCTGGTTGGTGTTTGAACTTTTTAGGGGGCCCGTTTTCCCAGGAGCAAGTCCACCTCACCGTCATCATCAAGCAACACTTCCCTGGGCTAAGCGCTGAGCTCGTTGCACCGGATTACCCTCCGGATCAGTTGCTCACGGAAGGAAGTACGTGTTCTTCTACTGGGGCCTCCGGTGCATATGCGGTGTGCTTCGCTGTGCTACCGAGACCAGAGATTCAAACCACGCTAACCACTCCCTGTAGGTCAAGGGACGTCTGAGAAGAAAGCCCGATAGCGATGTCACAGCCGGAAGAGAAGGTGGAGTTAAGATGGACCCGCTCAGGCTGCCTGCTGCTACCTCACAGGATGCTCTTCTCCTCTCCCTCAGCTGAAACTCCCCCCTCTTGTGCATCTGGGTGGGAGAGACTGGCCAATGGACATCACGGAATTTGCTTCACTTTGAGAGTAGTGGTGATTGAAGACACGCAAAATTGACACCAGCATCAGTCACTGCGCGATAAATCGCAGCACGTTGGTGATTCACAGAAAATCTTCTGGGGTTATTGATGCATCATTTGGTGGCCACACCTTTTTAATTTTAGACTAATATTTTTTAAAAGTACGGAAACCTGTAAAGTGCTCACAGTATTTTAAAATACACTTACCGTCTTTCATTGTCTATAGTTGTGCCTCCCAAATTTCTTTCAATCTCCATCTGTGCTGTCTAGATGTGTGTGCCTTTCCCCGAATTCTGTGGGAAACAGACAATTCCTTCCTTCTGCTTTTGGTGTACATCTTTTGTCCATAAGATTATGATATTTATTAAACACTTATTAGGTTCCAAGCACCGTACTAAGTACTAGGGTAGATACAAGATGATCAGGAATCCCACGTGGGGCTCACAAACCAGGTTTTTATTTTGTTGTGCATTTATCCTTGTCCTCGATGCCATTTTAATGTTTTAGTGTGTCACTGGTCCTGTTGTGTCTCTTTCCAGTCCTCCCCTATCTTCTATATTTATAGATTGTGAGCCCTTCCAGGCACAGGGTCTGTGCCTGATTTCTAATCCAGTGCTCTGCCAACAGTAAGCGCTGAATAAATTCTACTGTTACAACTACTGTGACTAAGTAGAAGGGAGTAAGTTTGAATCCCCATTTTACAGATCGTACAGTGCTCTGCAGAGAGTAAGTGCTTAATATACACTATTACTATTACTGCTAAGAGGGAGTAGGGTTGAATCCCCATTTTTCCCATGAGGAAACTGGGGCATAGTGAAGTGACCTGCCCAAGATCGTACGATAGGCAAGTGGCAGAGCAGGGATTCGAACCCAGCGCGACCTAGTGGAGAAAGAACGGGCCTGGATGTCAGGAGGACTCGGATTCTAATTCCACCTCTGCCACCTGTCTACTCTGTGACCTTGGGCCGGTTATTAACTTATCATTACGAGTCGTACTTACTGAGTGCTTACTGTGGGCAGAGCACCGAACTAGCCTCTCTGTGCTTCAGTTACCGCTTCTGTAAAATGGGGATTAAAACCGTGAGCCTCATGTGGGACAGGGACTGTGTCCAACCTGATGAATCTGAGGCTACCCCAGTGCTTAGTACAGTGTCCGGCACACAGATACCATGAAAAAGATCCTCTGACTCCCAGGCCTCTGCTCTAGCTCGTCGTGGGCCGGGAATGTGTCTGTTTATATTGTACTGTTTATATTGTATATAATACAATATATTATATTGTATTGGGAGAAGCAGGGTGGCTCAGTGGAAAGAGCACGGGCTTTGGAGTCAGGGCTCATGAGTTCGAATCCCAGCCCTGCCACTTGTCGGCTGTGTGACTGTGGGCAAGTCACTTAACTTCTCTGTGCCTCAGTTCCCTCATCTGTAAAATGGGGATGAAGACTGTGAGCCCCACGTGGGACAACCTGATTGCCCTATGTCTACCCCAGCGCTTAGAACAGTGCTCGGCACATAGTAAGCGCTTAACAAATACCAACATTATTATTATTATTACTCTCCCAGGTGCTTAGGACAGTTCTCTGCACACAGTAGAGAAGCAGCGTGGCTCAGTGGAAAGAACCCGGGCTGGGGAGTCAGAGGTCATGGGTTTGAATCCTGACTCTGCCACTTGTCAGCTGTGTGACTGTGGGCAAGTCACTAAACTTCTCTGGGCCTCAGTGAACTCATCTGTAAAATGGGGATTAACTGTGAGCCTCACGTGGGACAACCTGATTACCCTCCAGCGCTTAGAACAGTGCTCTGCATATAGTAAGCATTTAACAAATATTATTATTATTACTAAGTGCTCAATAAATATGACAGACTGATTCCTTCAGGCCACACTGTTTCTTTTATGTGGCAATTAGGCCCTCTGCTGTCCAAAACTAAGACTATTTTGTTTTGTTAGTAAGATGTGGTCCACGCTAAATACCCTCAGCATTCATTCATTCATTCATTCAATAGTATTTATTGAGCGCTTACTATGTGCAGAGCACTGTACTAAGCGCTTGGGATGAACAAGTCGGCAACAGATAGAGACAGTCCCTGCCGTTTGACGGGCTTACAGTCTAATCGGGGGAGACGGACAGACAAGAGCAATGGCACTAAACAGCGTCAAGGGGAAGAACATCTCGTAAAAACAATGGCAACTAAATAGAATCAAGGCGATGTACAATTCATTAACAAAATAAATAGGGTAACGAAAATATATACAGTTGAGCGGACGGGTACAGTGCTGTGGGGATGGGAAGGGAGAGGTGGAGGAGCAGAGGGAAAAGGGGAAAATGAGGCTTTAGCTGCGGAGAGGTAAAGGGGGGATGGCAGAGGGAGTAGAGGGGGAAGAGGAGCTCAGTCTGGGAAGGCCTCTTGGAGGAGGTGATTTTTAAGTAAGGTTTTGAAGAGGGAAAGAGAATCAGTTTGGCGGAGGTGAGGAGGGAGGGCGTTCCGGGACCGCGGGAGGACGTGACCCAGGGGTCGACGGCGGGATAGGCGAGACCGAGGGACGGCGAGGAGGTGGGCGGCAGAGGAGCGGAACGTGCGGGGTGGGCGGTAGAAAGAGAGAAGGGAGGAGAGGTAGGAAGGGGCAAGGTGGTGGAGAGCCTCGAAGCCTAGAGTGAGGAGTTTTTGTTTGGAGCGGAGGTCGATAGGCAACCACTGGAGTTGTTTAAGAAGGGGAGTGACATGCCCAGATCGTTTCTGCAGGAAGATGAGCCGGGCAGCGGAGTGAAGAATAGACCGGAGCGGGGCGAGAGAGGAGGAAGGGAGGTCAGAGAGAAGGCTGACACGGTAGTCTAGCCGGGATATAACGAGAGCCCGTAATAGTAAGGTAGCCGTTTGGGTGGAGAGGAAAGGGCGGATCTTGGCGATATTGTAGAGGTGAAACCGGCAGGTCTTGGTAACGGATAGGATGTGTGGGGTGAACGAGAGGGACGAGTCAAGGATGACACCGAGATTGCGGGCCTGCGGGACGGGAAGGATGGTCGTGCCATCCACGGTGATGGAGAAGTCTGGGAGCGGGCCGGGCTTGGGAGGGAAGATGAGGAGCTCAGTCTTGCTCATGTTGAGTTTTAGGTGGCGGGCAGACATCCAGGTGGAGACGTCCCGGAGGCAGGAGGAGATGCGAGCCTGAAGGGAGGGGGAGAGGACAGGGGCGGAGATGTAGATCTGCGTGTCATCTGCGTAGAGATGGTAGTCAAAGCCGTGAGAGCGGATGAGTTCACCGAGGGAGTGAGTGTAAATGGAGAACAGAAGAGGGCCGAGAACTGACCCTTGAGGAACTCCAACAGTTAAAGGATGGGAGGGGGAGGAGGCTCCAGCGTAGGAGACCGAGAATGATCGGCCAGAGAGGTGAGAGGAGAACCAGGAGAGGACAGAGTCCGTGAAGCCAAGGTGAGATAAGGTACGGAGGAGGAGGGGATGGTCGACAGTGTCAAAGGCAGCAGAGAGGTCAAGGAGGATCAGAATGGATCATTCAATACTATGTGCAGAGCACTGTACTAAGCGCTTGGAATGTACAAATCGGTAACAGATAGAGACAGTCCCTGCCCTTTGACAGGCTTACAGTTTAATCAGGGGAGATGGACAGACAAGAACAATGGCAATAAATAGAATCGAGGGGAAGAACATCTCATTAAAACAATAGCAAATAAATAGAATCAGGGTGATGTACATCTCATTAAACAAAATGAATAGGGTGATGAAGATATATACAGTTGAGCAGACGAGTACAGTGTGAGGGGGTGGGACGGGAGAGGGGGAGGAGCAGAGGGAAAGGGGGCTTAGCTGAGGGGAGGTGAAGGGTGGGGTAGAGGGAGCAGAGGGAAAAGGGTAGCTCAGTCTGGGAAGGCCTCTTGGAGGAGGTGAGCTTTAAGTAGGGTTTTGAAGAGGGGAAGAGAATGAGTTTGGCGGAGGTGAGGAGAGAGGAGGACGTGGCCTGGGGGTCGGCGGGATAGGCGAGAAGGGGGATGGTGAGGAGGTGGGCGGCAGAGGAGCGGAGCGTGCAGGGTGGGCGGTAGAAAGAGAGAAGGGAGGAGAGGTAGGAAGGGGCAAGGTGATGGACAGCCTTGAAGCCTAGAGTGAAAGCAAAGTCGGGAGAAGTCCATGCTCTCGTAGAAGACCCCTGGATTGGGCAGCTAAGGGTGGGAGCGATTGAACTTTGAGGTAGGCCAAGAAACCAAAATCGGCAGGGTGAAGAGCCCACGGACCCTGGAGTCTAAGACGGTGAAGATTACAGACCCGTCACTCTGGCCCTGCCTCTTGGGCAGAGCTCTTATCTCGGCCAATCCCGTGTACATTTCTCAGCAAGACGTACAGATATCTTAACCAGAAGCCTGGACTTTTCCGGGAATCGCGGGGCATACGGAGTCCAGAGAGGCAGACAGAGAGCCGCGTTCTGCCGGAAATTCTATAACCGGTCCTTGAGGTACACAGGGCAGAACAACTTTGAGAGCAAAAGGAATGAGATTTAGGCAAGCCCCAGAGACTCGGAAGAAATTAAAAGGACATTATTTATCATACATTATATTATCTTCATCAGATATAGGCTTGTTACACTAATGACTAATCAATGCTTTCAACCCAAAGTAAATTTCTTAATTTCTAGCATCCTCTGGTATGGCAATGAAAATATTGCCACCATTAATTAAAACGAAGGATGACATCTCATTCTAGTGGACTTGCGCCCCTAAATCTGAGGCTGGGATCAGTTCTCATTCCTCAAATTCCTTCCAGAGACATCAGGAAGAAGAGGTGAAGTTGGAGAAGGCGCCACGTTCCGCCTGCCTAATTCCCCCCAACCCGGTCACTAGATGGAAACAAGCCCTAAGCACAGCTACTTAGCACAACTGTACGCAGGCTTCTTTCTTACTGGCCTAGACCCTTAATCTTTAGTTCTTTAACTTATTTTTCCTTATTCCCCTGCTGCTCAAGAAACACACACAGATCATTAGCGTCGACTCATTTTCAGTGACAGTAACCCATTTGCTCCGGGTGCAGTCGGGACAACTGACTAGACAATGTAGGCCAATTAGACAGTTACCTAGGCTGCTTTTCACCTAGACACCTCTTTTCTCTGACTTCTGCATTTGTCTTGTGGATCCACTCCTTTCCATGTCCTTTCCCTGTGCCCAGGACCCCGAAATAGCTCAAGCTGGCCCTGGATACAAGTTTCCATTTTCATATATTCACAGTGAAAAACAATTCCATATTAGAAATATTTGCTAACAGACTGGCTTTTCAGTTTATAGATGGTCATTTCTCCAGTCTCCAGTCCAGTCAGAGAAATGTTAAGACACTTGCCCAAGGTCACAAAGCAGACAAGTGGCAGAACCAAAACTAGAATGCAGGATTCCTGATGCCTAGTAACTAAGTGCTTTCTGCCTATCCCCTACACTTTCCTCTTGGATAACCTGGATGTAAACACTCCCTGGATTTCTTCCTCGCCAATTTTTGTTCAAGACACTAACGCTAGGAGAAGTCCAGGGAAAACATGGAAGAGGCAGCCCAGCAGCTAGATGGCTAGAGGCCCTAACTGACACTCTGGCCCGGGGTCTTTCCACTAGGCAGTGTCGATTATTACTATTATTATTATCATTAGTGTTATTATTATTGAGGAGAAAATAAGGAAGGAATGGAAAAGATCCACTGAGATCACCACATTCCCTGATGATATAGGAGGAAAAGAGAAAGGAAACGAAGACAACCGCCTGGACAATTTCCTGAAAAATCCCCTCGTGTGACAGGAGGAGGCCGAACTCGACTTTCAGAGGATGACCGGCCTCCAAGAGGAAGGACTTCCGGAGAAAAAAGATCCACTGAGTCGCTGTGAATCGGAAAGGATTCGACGGCACTTGGTAATAATAATAATAATTTTCATTCAGCAAGTTAGACCAGCCAAATTACTAAACAATTAAACTAAAGTAGAGAAGCAGCGTGGCTCATGGAAAAAGCACGGTCTTAGGAGTCAGAGGTCAAAAAGAGCCTGGGCTTGGAAGTCATTCATTCATTCATTCATTCAAAGTCAGAGGTTCTAATCCCGGCTCCTCCGCTTGTCAGCTGTGTGACCTTGGGCAAGTCACTTAACTTCTCTGTGCCTCAGTTACCTCATCTGTAAAATGGGGATTAAGACTGTGAACCTCACGTGGGACTACCTGAATACCCTGTATGTCCCCCAGTGCTTAGAACAGTGCTCTGCACATAGTAAGCACATAACAAATACCAACATTATCATTATTATTATAGTAAGCGTTTAACAGATACCAACATTATTATCATTATTATTAAACTGTGAGCCCGTTGTTGGGCAGGGATTGTCTCTCTCTGTTGCCGAACTGTCCATTCCAAGCGCTTAGTTCAGTCCTTTGCACATAATAAGTGCTCAATAAGCAGCATGGCTCAGTGGAAAGAGCCCGGGCTTGGGAGTCAGAGGTCATGGGTTCCAATCCCAGCTCTGCCAATTGTTAGCTGTGTGACTGTGGGCAAGTCACTTCACTTCTGTGTGCTTCAATTCCCTCATCTGTAAAATGGGGATGAAGACTGTGAGCCTCACGTGGGACAACCTGATGACCCTGTATCTCCCCCAGCACTTAGAACAGCGCTCTGGACAGAGTAGGCGCTTAACAAATACCAACATTATTATTATTATAGTAAGCGCTTAACAGATACCAACCAACATTACTGTTAAAGTAAGCGCTTAACAGATACCAACATTATTATTAATAAACTGTGAACCTGTTGTTGGGCAGGGATTGTCTCTGTTGCCGGACTGTCCATTCCAAGCGCTTAGTCCAGTGCTGTGCACATAGTAAGCGCTCTCAGTGCAAAGAGCATGGGCTTGGGAGCCAGAGGTCATGGGTTTGAATCCCGGCTCTGCCACTTGTCAGCTGGGTGACTGTGGGCAAGTCACTTCACTGCTCTGGGCCTCAGTTCCCTCATGTGTAAAATGAGGATGAAGACTGTGAGCCTCACGTGGGACAACCTGATGACCCTGTATCTCCCCCAGCGCTTAGAACAGTGCTCTGCACATAGTAAGCGCTTAACAAACACCAACATTATTATTATTATAGTAAGCTCTTAACAGATACCAACCAACATTATTACTAGAGTAAGCGCTTAACAAATACCAACATTATTATTAATAAACTGTGAGCCCTTTGTTGGGCAGGGATGGTCTCTCTGTTGATGAACTGTCCATTCCAAGCGCTTAGTCCAGTGCTGTGCACCTAGTAAGCGCTCAATAAATACTCCAAGCGCTTAGTACAGTGCTCTGCACATAGTAAGCGCTCAATAAATACTATTGAATGAATGAATACTATTGAATGAATGAATGAAGGGCCGGTGGGAGGAGGTCAAGGGGCTGCAGTT
Organism: Ornithorhynchus anatinus; assembly: GCF_004115215.2. NCBI lineage: Eukaryota > Metazoa > Chordata > Mammalia > Monotremata > Ornithorhynchidae > Ornithorhynchus > Ornithorhynchus anatinus. The sequence goes on along the minus strand of NC_041738.1, from coordinate 37,300,358 downwards.
CCCGCGTCATTCCCTAGGGGGCGCGGCGCTGCGTTGGGGCCCTGGCAGGTGCAGGCGAGGCGCGAACCGCCAGGGGGCGGGAGAGGTGGCTTACGTCACGGAGTGGGCGTACCCAGAGTAGGCCCCGCCCCTGGCCTGTTCTGCGCGCCTGCCGATTGGCTGGAGGGGCCGTCGGTCAGGCGGGCGGCCGGCTGATTGGACGAGGCCAGCAGGACCGGCTCGGGGAGCTTTGCTCTCGTCCTCCTCCTCCTCCGTGCGGTGCATGGCGGCGGCGGCGGCGGCGGCGGCGGCGGCGGGGGAGGGATGGAGGGCGAGGCCGGCGGCGGCGGCGGCGGCGGCGGCAGCAGCAGCTCGGCCCGGCTCCTGCAGCAGATCCTGAGCCTGCAGCTGGTGCCCAGGGTGGGCAACGAGACCCTGTGCCCCAACATCACCGCCCTCTGCTCCTTCCCAGGTACCCACTGCGCCTGCGCGAGCATCCCCCTCCCCCCCCCCCCGACCGTTGGGGAAGGGGGCTGCCCCAGGACAGCATAGAATGGCACTTTATTAATAATAATAATAATAATGTTGGTATTTGTTAAGCGCTTACTATGTGCACTGTTCTAAGCGCTGGGGCAGATACAGGGTCCTCAGGTGGTCCCATGTGAGGCTCACAGATAATCCCCATTTTACAGATGAGGGAACTGAGGCCCAGAGAAGTGAAGTGACTTGCCCACCGTCGCCCAGCTGACAAGTGGCAGAGCCGGGAGTCGAACCCATGACCTCTGATTCCGAAGCCCACGCTCTTTCCACTGAGCCGTATTAAGCCCTTGCTATGGGCCAAGCACGCTGATAAGCGCTGGGGAAGATGCAAGGGAGTGAGGTTTTCCCACGTGGGGCTCCCAGTCTTCATCCCCATTTGACAGAGGGGATCACTGAGGCCCAGAGAAGTGACTTGCCCAGAGTCACCCCGCTGACAAGTGGTGGAGGCGAGATTAATTATAATAATGTGGGCATTTAAGCGCTTACTATGGGCTAAGCACTGTTCCAAGCACTGGGATAGATACGAGTTGATCAGGTTGTCCCACATGGGGTTCCCAGTCTTCATCCCCATTTGATAGAGGAGATCATCGAGGCCCAGAGAAGTGACTTGCCCAGAGTCACCCAGCTGACAAGTGGTGGAGGTGGGATTAATTATAATAATGTGGGCATTTAAGCCCTACTATGGGCTAAGCACTCTTCCGAGCGCTGGGATAGATAGGAGCTTATCAGGTTGTCCCACATGGGGCTCCCAGTCTTCATTCCCATTTGACAGAAGAGATCACTGAGGCCCAGAGAAGTGACTTGCCTAGTCACCCAGCTGACAAGTAGTGGAGGTGGGATTAATAATAATAATGTTGGTACTTAAGCACTTGCAATGGGCCAAGCACTCTTCTAAGCACTGGGGTAGATGCAAGGGAATGAGGTTTTCCCACGTGGGGCTCCCAGTCTTCATCCCCATTTGACAGAGGGGATCACTGAGGCCCAGAGAAGTGACTTGCCCAGCGTCACCCAGCTGACAAGTGGCGGGGGCGGGATTAATTATAATAATTGTGGCATTTAAGCACTTACTATGGGCTAAGCACTCTTCCGAGCGCTGGGGTAGATAGGAGCTTATCAGGTTGTCCCACGTGGGGCTGCCAGTCTTCATTCCCATTTGACAGAAGAGATCACTGAGGCCCAGAGAAGTGACTTGCCCAGAGTCACACAGCTGACAAGTGGCAGAGGAGGGATTAATAATAATAATAATAACAATAATGTTGGTATTTAAGCGCTTACTATGGGCGAAGCACTCTTCTAAGCACTGGGGTAGATACGAGCTTATCGGGTTGTCCAACGTGGGGGCTGCCAGTCTTCATCCCCATTTGACAGAGCAGATCATTAAGGCCCTAAGAAATGACTTGCCCAGAGTCACCCAGCTGACAAGTGGCGGAGGTGGGATTAATAATAATACTGTTGGAATTTAAGGGTTTACTTTGGGCCAAGCGCTGTTCCAAACGTTGGGGTAGTTGCAAGGGAATGAGGTTGTCCCACGTGGGGCTCCCAGGCTTCATCCCCATTTGACAGAGGAGATCATTGAGGCCCAGAGAAGTGACTTACCCAGGGTCAGCTGACAAGTGGCAGAGGTGGGATTAATAATAATAATAATGATGATGTTGGTATTAGTTAACCACTTATTATGGGCCAAGCACTGTTCTAAGCACTGGGGTAGATACAAGGGAATCAGGTTGACCCATGTGGGGCTCACAGTCTTCATCCCCATTTTACAGATGAGGTCACTGAGGCCCTGAGAAGTTAAGTGACTTGCCCAAGGTCACACAGCTGACAAGTGGTGGAATCGGGATTAGAACCCATGACCTCCGACTCCCAAGCCTGGCCTCTTCCCATGGAGCCATGCTGCTTCTCTGTATTTGATGTGTGTGAGAGAGAGACAGACCCTCACCCATCCCCTCCCCACCCATGGCCAGGCTGTGCTGGGGAAGAGCCCGGGCAGTCACACACCTTCTCAGTGCCTCAGTTTCCCCAGCTTTAAATATGGGATGCAGTACCTGTCCTCCCTCCTTCTTTGACCCTGAGTCTTATGTGGGATGATTGAACCCGAACTGATTACTGCCCCAGCACTTAGTACAGTGCTTGACACATAGTAATAGTAATGATGATGATGGTATTAAGCGCTTACTATGTGCCGAGCCCTGTTCTAAGCGCCGGGGTAGATACGAGGTGATCAGGTTGTCCCACGTGGGGCTCGCAGTTTTAATCCCCATTTTCCAGATGAGGTCACTGAGGCACAGAGAAGTTTAGGGACTTGCCCAGAGTCACCCAGCAGACAAGTGGCGGAGCCAGGATTAGAACCCACGTCCTCTGTTTCCCAAGTCCATACTCTTGCCATTAGGCCACGCTGCTTCTCTGTGCATAGCATAGTAAGTGCATAGCAACTATAATCATGATGATGGTAACAATAATAACAATTGATCCTTTTGCTTCTAGACAGCTTCTATATCAGGCACCTCTCCAATACTTTTCTTTTTAATGACATTTATTAAGCATTGACTATATGCTCGACACTGTACTAAGTGCTGGGGTAGACACAAGTCCTTGGCTCACCATCTTAATCCCCATTTTATAGATGAACTAACTGGGGCACAGAGAAGTTGAGTGACTTGCCCAAGGTCACGCAGCAGCGGGAACCTTGGGTGGACACAGGTTCCCCTCTTCTCCCCCCTCTCTTCAGTCATATTTACTGAGCGCTTCCTGGGTGCAGAGCACTGTACTAAGTGCTCGGAGGGGGACAGTATAGCCGAGTCGGTAGACACGCTCCCTGCCAACAAAGAGTTTACAGGCTAGAAGGGGAGACGGACATCAATAGAAATAAAGAGGTTACCGATCTGGATCTAGGGTGTTTCTTCCTCAGGACCTTATTAAGCAGCGTGGCTCAGTGGAAAGAGCCCGGGCTTGGGAGTCAGAGGTCATGGGTTCGAATGCCGGCTCTGCCACTTGTCAGCTGTGTGACTGTGGGTAAGTTACTTCCCTTCTCTGGGCCTCAGTGACCTCATCTGTAAAATGGGGATTTAACTGTCAGCCTCCCGTGGGACCACCTGATTACCCTGTATCTACTCCAGCGCTTAGAACAGTGCTCTGCACATAGTAAGCGCCTAACAAATACCACCATTATTATTATTAGACCTGAAATGAGGAGGGATGTTATGCAGCCCAGCTGGTCACTTCCTCTGTTTCCCGTGTCTTCTTCTCGAATCCACACCTCCCCCAGTGCCCCCCAGTCCCCCCCAGTCCACCTCATTTCCTCTTTCGGGTCAGAGGCCTGCAGGGTACGTGAAGGTCAGTGGCAAGAGACCGCATTTAAGAAGTGGCATTTTGTGCCCAACTTCCTTCTTAATTCAAAGGAAGTGGAGGGTGAGTTTGGCTCCACTCTGATCTCTAGACTACAAGGCTGCATTTTGGTTCATTTTCGTGGCAGCTTTATTGTTTCCTTTTTGAAAGAAATTCCTCTAGTGCTATTTCTCCTGGCAGTGAACTGCAGCATCAGTCAAGGAAAAGGCCATTCGTTGTCTGTCCGGTCCTTTCCAACATAGGAGCGGTTTCTGCCCACACAAACTGCGTTTGCGATTGTGACTTGCTTTTTTGCCCTACTGCAAGTGTGTGTAGTCTCTGGACCGCTGATAAAAACATTTACGCGTAAACAGGAAGCAGAATGGCCAAGTGGAAAGAGCACAGGTCTGGGAGCCAAAGGATCTGGGTTCTAATCCGGACTCTGCCGCTTTCCTTGCTGTTGATTTCGGGCAAGTCATCTAATTTATCTGTGTCTCAGTTTTCTCAGTGATAAAATGGGGATTAAATACTAGTTCTCCCTCCTACTTAGACTTTGAGCCCCATGTGGGACATGGACTGTTTGACCCGATTAACCTGTATCAACTCCCACGCTTAGAACAGTGATTGACACATAGTAAACCCTTAACAAATATTAAAAAAAATTCTCTCTTAGGACACCGTGACTTTAATACGCTCTAACTAGGCATTTCTAATTCAGACCTACCCCAAGTATTGTTATTCTTTACTTAATCAGTGGTATTTATTGAGCATTTACTATGTGCAGAGCACTGAACTGAGCACTTGAGAGAGAACTTCAGTTCACAGGTAGCCTTACTGGAGTTGCTTCTCTTCTCTTTTGGTATTTTGTGGGCAGTGGATTGAAAAGCACTCTTCACTTGTCCTCAGTAGGAAGGAAATAAACCTTCTCTTACTCAATTCAACTGAGTTGGCAGACACATTCCCTACTTATGATGCACCTCTTGCCCAGCAGGATTCACGAATCAGTCAATCGTATTTATCGAGAGCTTACTGAGTGCAGAGCTCTGTACTCAGTGCTTGGGGGAGTACGGAATAACGGCATTGGTTGGCATGTTACTTCCCCACAGCAAGCTTACAAGCCTAGAAGGGTTGACAGACATTAATATAAGCAGAGAAATGACAGATAGTTACTCAAGTGCCGCACATGAATGACTGGTGAAATGGCACTGAAGGAATAATAACTATATTTGGAGGAGATGCCAATGTGGTTATCTTGCAATGAAGCCTGAACCAGAATATTGTGTGACCGTCTGGCTGCTCAAATTGATTTCAAAGGTGACAGTTGACTGAAAAAACATAAAATCAGCAAAGTAGAGGTTCCCTTCCAAAAGAGAATAATTAAGCAAATCTGGCTCAGGAACTCAAGCTCTCCCAACCTCTGGCTAATCCGGGTGCCAGGCTTTTTTGAGCAGGCTGGTTCAGTAGGTGGTTTGGGGAAAAACTTCTTTTGAGGTCCTTGTAACTCAGGCTGTTATAATTCTTTAAGGGGCAACCGAGTGTCCAATGGTAAGCTGTTATTTGCAAGTTGCAGCACATTAAAAGGTGGAAGCTCTAGACTGCAAGCTCCTTGGGAGCAAGGAACGTTTCTACCAACTCTGTACTCTCTCAAGCGCTTAGTACAATGCTCTGAACACAGTAAGTCTTCAACAAATTAGTTGATGGAATTAGAAGGTTAATTAGTAGATTAGTCCATTGATTAGTTGATGGAAGCACTTGTGGGTGCAAGAGATTCTTTTGTGTGTGTTTTGCAAGACCTGATTTTAGGAAACAGTTATAACTTTGAGCCAGCCACTCTAAATCAGTAACCCCTGTGACAGACCTAGTCAGACCTATAAGTTTAATTTGGGCTGAGGCTCCAAACCGTAGTCAAATTGGCTTACAATTATTACCCTAAACTGGAACTATTTTCCATTTGGGCTCCACAGAAAGATTCATGGTATTTTAAGTTCATTACTATGGAAAAATCATTGTGTGAACTATTCTGAGGTTTGTTACAACCGGTAAGCAGTGAATTGATTTTCCCCAAATTGGAAGGTTTCTTAATGGAAATTTTATTGGCCAAATTAAAAAGCCGTACCTAAGCCTGACTTTCCTGCACAGTCTCATGGTTGTTTAATTATTTAAATTGCATTAACTTCAAGTTTCAACAAGCGATTTAACTAGAGAAGCATGGGGATGCATTCTTTTGGGTAATATGTGCAAGATTTTTAAACAGATTGGAAGTATTTTGAGTCAGGGAAAATAGAAGTACTTTACAACAATCAATACATATAGATGCCAAATGAAGATGCAGGAGATTAAAGGCAAAAATATTTGATTTTCTAATGGTTTCAGATTAGAGTTTCTCTGTGCTATAATAGTTCTATAAAAAATCCTACCGATTTTAAAAAAAGGCTGTACATAGCCTTATACTACCAAATGGTATTTTGAAGTAAAAAACATGTTCTTTAGTGAAAACTGATCGGTTTCCTTATGAGTTAGTGAATCCATTGCTTAAGGCTCCTTGTGGACAGGAAATGCGTCTGCTAACTCTGTATTGTTTCTCCCAAGGGCTTCCACTCAGTAAATACCACTGATTGATTGATTAAGCTACTTTTGCTTGAAAAATGCCTGTCAGTTAAAAAAAAAAGTTGAATCGATTGATCAGTGGTATTTATTACAGAGCACCGTATTAAGCCCTAGGGGGGAATACACCAGTACCAAAAGGTGCTTCACTTTCCATGTAAAAGCTTCCCATTTATTTGTGAGATTTTGTATCAGCTGATCTTAAAATGAAAAGAACAGAGTCATCTCTACATGGAGGAAAGATACGTTTTTCCTCCAGTTTTCTAATGCTGTTCGTATTGATTATGACTCCAGAACTGCAGCGTACCCTTAATGGGGATCTTAAAACTCCATTGGTTCTCACTGTGGTATTTAAACTATTCCTTTCTGCCGGAAAATTGTCTATAACAGCCTTAGGCCACCGGTCCTCAAATGTATTTTATTTAAAGAAGTTACTGGATCTGTGTTTCTGGAAAAATCCTAATATTCTGGAAGATCAATCAATTGTATTTATTGAGCGCCTACTGTCAGAGAACACAATAGAAGAGGCATGATCCCTGCCCTCTTGAATTTTACAGTCTAGCAGTGGAACAGATACTGAAATAAATTATAGATGGGAGGGAGGAGAAGACGATCTGTTTAAAAGTTAGTACATAAGTCCTAGGGGAAGATATTAGGACAAGGAAGATACATAAATTCTACCGGAGATGGTGGAAGTGAACCAGAAGTGCTCAAGTGGCAGTTGAGGGAAGATGTAATCTGGGAAGATTAGAAAAAGAAGTGAGGAGATCTTCATGAGAAGTGAAAAATGTTAACTGATCTCATTCTGGGGTAGGATCATTGATTTCTAAAAATTACCAGCGAATTTTTTCTCAGTTCATTAGGCTTACAACCTGTCTCCCCTGTGGCTTAAAGTGTTCCCCTGAACTACTCGCATTTGTCGCATGTTACGTGGATTACAGCCCTCAGTGACGTTTGTATCCTCTCAGTACAAATGAGGGGAATACAGATGAAATAGAGTCCTCCTCCACCTCAGCCACCAGAACATAGATGGAGCAGAATTTGGGACCTTTCCTGCCACCAAGGCTCTGGGCAGTGGAGGCCTTCCTGAGCCATGGGCAACCTCTCCCCCCTCCCCTCTTTATTCCCCCTTTCCTCTCCCCCCTTTCCCCCCCTTTCCTCTCCCCCCCTTTTCTCTCCCCTCCTTTCTCTCCCCCTTTCTCTCCCCCCCCTCCCTCCTTTTCTCTTCCCCCTTCTCTCCCCCCTTCTCTCCCCCCCTTCTCTCCCCCCCTTCTCTCCCCCCTTCCCTCCCCCCCTTCTCTCCCCCCTTCTCTCCCCCCTTCTCTCCCCCCTTCTCTCCCCCCTTTCTCTCCCCCCTTTCTCTCCCCCCTTTCTCTCCCCCTTTCTCTCCCCCCTTTCTCTCCCCCCTTTCTCTCCCCCTTTCTCTCCCCCCTTTCTCTCCCCCCCTTTCTCTCCCCCCCTTTCTCTCCCCCCCTTTCTCTCCCCCCTTTCTCTCCCCCTTTCTCTCCCCCCTTTCTCTCCCCCCTTTTCTCTCCCCCCTTTTCTCTCCCCCCTTTTCTCTCCCCCTTTTCTCTCCCCCCTTTTCTCTCCTCCCCCCACCTTCCTCTCCTCCCCCCACCTTCCTCTCCTCCCCCCCACCTTCCTCTCCCCCCCCCACCTTCCTCTCCCCCCCACCACCTTCCTCTCCTCCCCACCACCTTCCTCTCCCCCCTTTCTCTCTCTCCCCCGCTCCTTTCTTCCCTCTCCCTCTTCTTTTCTGATACTGCAGGACTGAAGACCAGGATCAGGCAGGAGCCCCACGGGTCCTTAGAGTGTTGGGAAGATCGCAGGTTTTGAAACTGAGGCAAATGCAGACTTGGAGCCGTGAGGAGATGGAGGAGAAGACTTCCCCTCCGCTCTTTAACTCATCTCCGTCCCTCCCCACCACCAGCAGTCAAACGCTCCAGTTGGTTTTTCCATAAGGCCCGTTTTGACTACGGGCTTTAGAAAGAACACCACTGTGGAATTAGGAAGCATTCTTCCATCAGCACTTGTCTGTAAGGGCAGTAGCGTGTGGTGCGATAGGAGAAGAAATTCATTCAGTCGTATTTATTGAGCTCTTACTGTGTGCAGAGCACTGTACTAAGCGCTTGAAAGTACAATTCAGTAACAAATAGGGATGATAGTGTGTGCAAAATGTTGGCCGCAGGCAAGGTTCTTCAGGAATGGATTTCCTGCATTATCGGACAACTGACTATTTTTACTGCTGTTATTGATTTGCTTGTTTTAGCCTGTCTTTTTTTTTTCTTCACTTTATGTGTCTGTGCTTCTCCGACTAACACAGTGTACCCCTTGTGAGACAGGGATCATGCCTAAATCAATAGCCGTGTATTTTTCCCAGCAGGTAGACCACAAACGCTTAAGAAATGTTATAATAACTTGGTAAATCTATATTGCAAGGTAGGTAACTGTAATTTTTGTACTTTCCAATGAATGGAGCCCAGAAGCTCATTTTTTTAAAATAAAGAGGATTCATACATCCTGATTTGGCTAGGGCATTTATGGGCTCTTACATAACTTGCTCAGGGAAATGACCCTTTCAGGTTTTTTTGGCTTTTTCTACCCAGACTGTAGGAATGAGGGCTGGGAGAAAGAGCATACTCCTTTACAAGGATTTCTTAGGGTTGAGGTCTAGATCTCTAAACAGGCTCAGTCTTTCAAAGGTCTCTGGGAAATGTCCCCAAGAAAGGCGATAGCTGGCCAGAACAAGAAGCAACATGGACTAGTTGCAAGAGTCCAACCCTGGAAGTTAGAGGACCTGGGTTCTAACCCTGGTTCTGCCAACTGCTTGCTGTGTTGCGTTGGGCCAGCCGCTTAACTTCTCTGTGCCTCAGTTACCTCAACTGTAAAATGGAGATTAAATACCTGTTCTCCCTCCTACTTAGCCATGAGCCCCGTGTGGGACAGGGACTGGGTCCAACCTAATTAACCTGTACCTACCCCAGCACTTAGAACCGGATTTGACACATAGTAAGCGCTTAACAAATATCCTAAAAAAAAACTAACAAGAAAACACTTGTGTTTTTCTCTTAAACTCCCGGTCCCATGAACCCTTGCATCGTTGAAACCTCTCATGGTGTGAATCCCAGTTTAGACTCACAAATCTGAAGTCAGGATCGTTATCGGGCACATTATGCCTAGGAGTTTGGAAAGAATCCTTCCACCGCGCCAAGGAGAGGCAGCCTCTGACCCATTTGACCAGGGCCAAGAAACTCTGTGTGCTGCAGCAGTGAGCGGGAGGCTACATCTCCCAGCCTTGCTTGGATGCAAGGGTTTTTGTTCCAAAGCTCTGCCCTGGCAGAGCTGGAAGCTCCTTTGCTCTTGAAATGTAGCGTTCTGTGTAATGCCGGGACGTGTGCACGCCTGCAACACTCAATGCCCAAGTCAAGGTCCATCTGTCATTTACAAGACAGATAAAGCTCATAAGGGGCAATAAAAGTTGAACTGTGCTCTTGCGCACCCCACTCTATTTGGAATCGATCAAATCTTTATTAGAGGATTTTGTCCATTTTGAGCCTTGCTCAATCGTATTTATCGAGCGCTTACTGTGTGCAGAGCACTGTACTAAGGGCTTGGGGGAGTACAGCACAACAGTAAAACAGGCATGCCCCCTGCCCACGACGAGCTTTGTATTTGAAAAGTGATGTTGAGAAACTGGGAAGACTCCTGAGAAGAACGGTTTCACCATCTCTGCAGGCTGGGTTGCACGGAGCTCTCCGCTCCTTCGTCCAATTTTTGGATGATGATGTAGAACAGAAATGTTTTGAGGTATTAGGAAAGGATAAAAGTTGAGTTTCCTATCCTGGAGAAGAGAAGGTGAGAAATTGATGCTCTGAACCATTTATTGAGAGTCTTTGGGTCACAGAGCCCACCACTGCATGTTTGGGAGAGTAGAATGGAGGTAAAAGGTCACAATTCCATCCCTCCAGGAGCTTAGCCTCTGATAAGGGAGAAAGACCCAAACTTATTTATCTAAGGGAGAGAGAGAGAATGGAAAGCTGAATCAATAAATACATTATAGGTGAAGCAGCGTGGCTCAGTGGAAAGAACACGGGCTTTGGAGTCAGAGGTCATGGGTTCAAATCCCAGCTCTGCCACTTGTCAGCTGTGTGACTTTGGGCAAGTCACTTAACTTCTCGGTGCCTCAGTTACTTCATCTGTAAAATGGGGATTAAGACTGTGAGCCCCACGTGGGACAACCTGATTCCCCTGTGTCTACCCCAGCGCTTAGAACAGTGCTCGGCACATAGTAAGCGCTTAACAAATACCAATATTATTATTATTATTTACTTATACTAGTGTCTGTCTCCCCCCTCTAGATTATAAAGTCTTGGGGGCAGGGAATATGCCTTCCAACTCTCTTGGATTATACTCTCCCTAGCGCTTAGTGCAGTGCTTGACTGATGGTCAAATACATGAATTGATGTTTACCAAAGTGCTCTGAGAGGTTTGGAACACCCAAGTGCTGAGATAGTGGAAGCTGGAGTAAAATAATAATGTTGGTATTTGTTAAGCGCTTACTATGTGCCGAGCACTGTTCTAAGCGCTGGGGTAGACACAGGGGAATCAGGTTGTCCCATGTGGGGCTCACAGTCTTAATCCCCATTTTACAGATGAGGTAACTGAGGCACAGAGAAGTTAAGTGACTTGCCCACAGTCACACAGCTGACAAGTGGCAGAGCTGGGATTTGAACTCATGACCTCTGACTCCAAAGCCCATGCTCTTTCCACTGAGCCACGCTGCTTCTCCACTGAGCCACGCTGCTTCTCCACTGAGCCAAGCTGCTTCTGCCACTCCTTGCTGCTGCTTATAAACTCGTGGAGAACTCCTCAGTTCGAAGCTGACGAGGCCGTCCGTGATACCATACCCACAGACTGTGAGTTCTTCTTAGAGAGACTGCCTTGCCCATTTTGTCCATGGAAATTCCATTTTTTTAATGGTATTTGCTAAGCGCTTAATAGGTGCAGAGTATGGTACTAAGCACTGGGGTAGATACAAGCTAATCAGGTTGGACACAGTCCATGTCCCACTTGGGGCTCACAGTCTTAATCCCCATTTTACAGATGAGGGAACTGAGGCAAAGAGAAGCGACTTGCCCAAGGTTACAGAGCAGACAAGTGGTGGATCCGGGATTAGAACCCAGATCCCTCTGCTTCTAGGCTCGTGCTGTATCCACTAGGCCACGCTTCTTCGTCTTTTGCGCCTTTTCTGGAGCCTTATGTTTGGATGAGCTCTGCTCCGACGTTTATTGCTGAGAGGGTGAAAAGGTTTGTGCAGCAGCGTGGGGAACTCAGTGCAAACTCTGACCACTCCACACTGTCTTTCCCCGGGTCTCACTGGGTTCGGTGTTGGGAGAGGCCTAGTCGGGAGAACGAGTGCAGACTGCGGCCATGGGACAGAATACCCGTAGTAATCCCAGTTCCATCTGGTTTCTCTCTACCTTTCAGTCTCTGGAAACTTGGATTCCAGTCTGGTTTGGATCTCAGGCTAAAGACTTGAAGGACATTTCATTTTTGAGAAACATTTCTTTACATCTCAAAGCCACCCATTTAGTCGAGCCCAGCTGGTTAGCTCAGTTCGCAGACGCATCCCAGCGTGGCTCAGTAGAAGGAGCCCGGGCTTGGGAGTCAGAGGGCTTGGGTTCTAATCCCCGCTCCTCCGCTTGTCAGCTCTGTGACTTTGGGCAAGTTATTTAACTTCTCTGTGCCTCAGTTATCTCCTCTGTAAAATGGGGATTGACTGTGGGCCCCACGTGGGACAACCTGATCACCTTGGATCCACCCCAGCGCTTAGAACGGTGCTTGGCACATAGTAAGCGCTTAACAGATGCCATCATTATTATTAATAACTAAAGGCAGGTGTAGATCAGGTATGAAGGGAATTAGCAGTGTGTTGCACAGGGCAAGCTTGGAAAGCAGATAGCATGGAACTGGGCTCTTCTCTGGCTGCCTTCTGTTGCTTATTGAGTTTACAAGGTCACAAGCCCATGACCTTGGCATTGTCCTCAGCTCATCGCTCTTGTTCCACCCACATACTCAATCCGACACCAAATTTTGTCGTTTCATTCTTCACAACATTACAAAAATCCGCCCTTTTTTCACCATCCAAATTGCTACCATGCTGAACCAAGCACTTATCCTATCCCGCCTTGCCTATTGCATCTGTCACCTTGTTGACCTCCCAGCCCCCATCTTTCCCCTTTCCAATCCATACTTCACTCTGCTGCTCTAATCATCTATCAACCAAAAAGTTCAGTTCGTGTCTTCCCCACTCAAGAACCTCCAGTGGCTGCCCATCCATCTCCGCATCAAACAGAAACTCCTCACCATTGGCTTCAAAACAGTCAGTTTGCCTCTCTTACCTCACCTCACCGATCTCCTACTACAGCCCAGCCCACACACTCCGCTCCTCTAGCGCCAGTTCACTCACGGCCCCTATCTTCTCTGTCTTGCCGCTGACCCCTTTCCCACGTCCTCCCCCGGCCTAGAAATCCTTCCCCCTCCATATACGCCAGACCACCACTCTCTCCGCCTTCAAAGCATTACTAAGGTAACACCTCCAAGAGGTCTTTCCCGACTGAGCCCTCTTTTCCCCAGCTTGCTCTCCATTCTGCGTCATCGATGCGCTTCAGTGTGACCTTTGATCATTTGATATTCACCCCACCCCATCTCCACAGCACTTATGTACATATCTTTAAATTATATATTATAAATTCCATATTTATTGATATTAATGTCTGTCTCACCCTCTAGATTGTAAACTCATTATGGGCAGGGCTCGTGTCTACTAATTCTGTTGTATTGTACTCTCCCAACCACTTAGTTCAGTGCTCTACCCATAGTAAGCGCTCAGGAAGTACAAATGATGATTGATTACAGAATCACTTGGCCTGGGAAGCTTTCACAGTATTTGACCTTGCATGAGATAGGAACTAAATTCTTAGGACTTTCTTTACCCTCCAGCATAATCTTTTTGGTTAATCCCACTGTGTTTTTAAAAATGGCTGCATTGTTCCTCCCGGCATCGATACCTTTCACGTGAACTACATGTGCTCTTGGTTCAAAGCGATGTTTCTCTGTGGAATTTCTGAGTCTTAACTTCCTGCCCAGGGACCTTTACAGCCTCTTTAATGATGACTAGAATGTGGTAGCAAGTCCCTCATGTCAAAAAAACATCACCCTCCATCTCTGTTGTTTATAAAAATATGGTTTTTGGCAGTGTGAGAAACTGGATTGAAACAGAACTGGATATGAGTTTGATCTTCTAATTAGAAAAAGACGAATGTGGTCTGGTTAGAAACTGTGACTGGGAGTTTGAGCTCCTTTTTTTTTTTAAAGGTATTCGTTAAGCCCTTATTATGTGCCAGGCACTGTACTAAGCGCTGGGGTAGAAACCAGTCAATGAGGTTGGTTATGATCGCTGTCCCACATGGGGCGCACAGTCTTAATTCTCATTTTACAGACGATGTGACGGAGGCATGGAGAAGTTGTGTCTTCCCCAGGGTCACACAGCAGACAAGTGGCAGAGCTGGAACTAGAACCCAGGTCCTCTGACTCCCAGGCCTGAGCTCTATCCACTACTCCCTCTTGCTTCTCAGCTCCATGTTCTTATCCTCAGGATTCCCACTTATTGTAACTACTCTGTGTCTTTGGGCAAATGCTTTCTTCCTTTGCCTTAGTTTCTCCTCAATAATGCTTTTGATATTTGGTAATCACTAGGGGCCACGCACTGTACCATGGAATGTGTTTGTTACAAGATGAGAGCAGGCAGAGCCTCCATCTCTCAGTGTGAAGGATAAGAGGAATTGGAAGGAGAAGAGGAATTGAATTCCCATTTACAGTTAAAGGAACCGAGGCCCGGGGAAGTTAAATGATTTACCCATGGTCATACAGCAGGCACTTGGCAGAGCCAGGATTAGAGCCCAGATGTCCTGACTCCCAAGCCAGTGCCCTTTCCATTAGGCCTGGCTGCTTCTCTAATAAAATGAAGTCCGGCACTAGACATTGTTATGTCAGGGAAAGCGTCTTCCAACTGTGGTGTATTGTACACATCCAAGCGCTTAGTGCAGTGCTTTGCACAGAGTAAGTGCTCAGTCATTGATGGACCGATTAGGCATGTATGTAATAAAGAATAGGCTGAAAAAGCAGCAGGTGCTTAAGGAAATCCAGGTACCCAGTCTGGGGCTTTTGAAGATACTTGAACAGAGGTTTGCAAAATGATTACAAGAGCGCCTGTTCCCATAAATACTATGCTTAAAGAAAATTAGGAAAACAGATTTGTGATTACTTCTGAATAAGCAGCAGAACGGGGGGAGGCGCCTCTTTGATGTTTTGAGGGGTCTGTAGTGACTGAAAGAGAGTTCCAGAAGTGGTGGTCGAGGCCTGTGCTGTGCGCTGTTTCTTAAGACAAGCGGCTGGAACCATTTCCTTCCTATCTGAGTCATGCCTTTAATTTTGTTTTTTAATGGAGAAGCTTTGAGTTTCAGGTTTTAAGAGAATATAAAAACGACTGTCCTGTCTTTAAATATACCTTCAAAAGTTTTGCGTGTGGAGAGATACAGTATCTAGGACTGGTTGTGATGGGAAACGCCGCGGTTCAGGATGGCTTTGTTTTTGCCTTGTAGAGATGTGGTATGGTGTGTTCCTGTGGGCACTGGTGTCTTCTCTGTCCTTCCACGTACCTGCTGGATTACTGGCCCTTTTCACCCTCAGACATCACAAATATGGTAGGTTCATGTCTGTAAGCATCCTGTTGATGGGCATCGTGGGACCAATTACTGCTGGAATCTTGACAAGTATGTTAGACATTAAAAATACTAGTTGAACCAGTTTGATTAACATGTCTAATGAAGTCCTTTCGAGGCCGTGTTAGCATTGTGTCGGCGTGGCTGTGCCTTAACCAAAGAGGGTAACCCCTTAACTTTAAAATTTTATTTTTTCTTTGCCAAGTGTTACACCCTCACTTGGATTCAGTATCATTTTCCCTGGACCAAGAGCCTTTTTCTAAAGGGCCTGGTCCTCCTTCTCATAAAGAAACTTCACTGGAAAGGGAAAAAAATGACTGCCGGTGTCTGCTCTATTTTTTTTTTCTAATTAGCTACCCTCTTGCCTTCTTTGTCAAATGTCATTGCAAAACCTTTGGTTAACTGCTCCTGTGAGCTGAGGTGAAATATGACGGAAGGAAATTTGGGGTAATAAAAATGATCACAAGAGCGCCTGTTCCCATAAATACCATCCTTAAAAAGAATTAGAAAAATGGATTTGTGATTACTTCTGAATAAGCAGCAGAACCCAGGGGGTGGCCTCTTTGATGTTTTGAGGGATCTGCAGTGACTAAAAGGAAGTTCCAGAGGTGATGATCGAGGCTTGTCCTTGTACTGGCTGATTTCTGGCCGACACAGGCTTTGGCTTGGAGGCAGAAATAACCCAGTTCTTGGTGGGTGTTGGGTCCGATTCTCCACCACGCCCTCACCTGAACTCGTGACCTGGGGTCTGCAACACACTATTTGGGGATCTTCTAGACACATGAATGCGGACAAGGAGTAGAATCTAAAGATGGTTTGGGCCTTGGTCAGCAACCAAGGTTGATTCGATTGCTTCTTGGCATGCTGAACAAATCAAGCAGGAAATTCTGCTCCCAGGACCCTCTCCTCAGAATTCCAGTGAGAAGGTTGAATAACTAAAGTCTGTCAATCAGTCAATCCTGCCAGTCTCACCTTTATAATATCGCCAAGATCCGCCCTTTCCTCTCCACCCAAACGGCTACCTTACTGCTACAGGCTCTCGTAATATCCCGGCTAGACTACTGTGTCAGCCTTCTCTCTGATCTCCCTTCCTCCTCTTTCTCCCCGCTCCAGTCTATTCTTCACTCTGCTGCCCAGCTCATCTTCCTTCAGAAACGCTCTGGGCATGTCACTCCCCTTCTTAAAAACCTCCAGTGGTTGCCTATCAACCTCCGCACAAAACAAAAACTTCTCACTCTAGGCTTCGAGGCTCTCCATCACCTTGCCCCTTCCTACCTCTCCTCCCTTCTCTCTTTCCACTGCCCACCCTGCACGCTCCGCTCCTCTGCCGCCCACCTCCTCACCGTCCCTCGGTCTCGCCCATCCTGCCGTCGACCCCCGGGCCACGTCCTCCCGCGGTTCTGGAACGCCCTCCCTCCTCACCTCCGCCAAACTAATTCTCTTCCCTCTTTAAAACCCTACTGAAAGCTCACCTCCTCCAAGAGGCCTTCCCAGCCTGAGCTCCCCTTTTCCCTCTGCTCCCTCTACCCCCCCTTCACCTCTCCGCAGCTAAACCCTCCTCTCCCCCCTTTCCCTCTGCTCCTCCCCCTCTCCCTTCCCCTCCCCTCAGCACTGTACTCGTCCGCTCAACTGTATATATCTTCATCACCCTATTTATTTTGTTAATGAGATGTACATCACCCTGATTCTATTTATTTGCTATTGTTTTAATGAGATGTTCTTCCCCTCGATTCTGTTTATTGCCATTGTTCTTGTCTGTCCGTCTCCCCCGATTAGACCGTAAGCCCGTCAAAGGGCAGGGACTGTCTCTATCTGTTACCGATTTGTACATTCCAAGCGCTTAGTACAGTACTCTGCACATAGTAAGCGCTCAATAAATACTATTGAATGAATGAACGAATGTTTATTGAGCCCTTATTGTGTGCAGAGCACTGTGCTAAGGGCTTGGAGAATACAACACAACAGTATAGCAAACACACTCCCTGCCCACAAAGAGCTTACAGTCTAGAGGGGAAGCTGACAGTCTAAGGAGGGTGGGATTCAAGAAACCCAACTAAGTAATTACATTTTGGCAATTCACATTGATCTCTTCGAAGAGAGTCTCAGTAGACCAAGCCGAGAGTGGGACAGAGCCCCCCTTTTTGGGACCAAGACGGTTCTTAATTTTCAAAACGGTTATTTCAGATCCTGCAGGTTCCTTAATTCATAACTTGTTTTGCTTCTCCCTCTCCACCCCCGCTTTGCATTTCTAAATAGGTGCAGCAATTGCTGGAGTTTACAGAGCTGCAGGGAAAGAAATGATCTCCTTGGAAGCCCTCACCCTTGGTGTTGGGCAGACATTTTGTGTCGTGCTGGTTTCCTTTTTACGGATTTTAGCAACTTTGTAGCGTTCCACTGGAGCATCGCGGCAAAAAGAGAAACTCACGAATAGGACTTCCGACTCACCGATGAAGCGAAAGTCCTGAATATAGTAATTTATTGAAAATTTTTCATGAGGAGACTTTTATGGAGGACTGACTTGGCAGTGTCTACCTGGGAAATTTCAACCAGTTGCTTCGATATGGGAGTGAAGGCCCAGTGTCCTCAAGTCAGGTCTTCAATTTGGAGAAGAATTGGACAGAAGATATTTTTGGAGCCCTCCAGATTTCATGAGGACAAAAGAGGTTGTACCGACTGTTCTCTTTGAAGATATTTCGATAATTTATGTGCTTGTCCAACTGTACTTTTACACAAACCCGCCCAGCCCCACATTGGGATTGTTCATCCCTCGGTACCGCCTTTCACCGGCTTCTACCGGATCATGCGATGTGGAATATTTCAGAGGAACTACAGTAAACCTGGGGCAGATTCAGAGCAGAGTATTCTTTGTGCTAAATCTCTTGAGTTGCTTAGGATGGGATTTAAAGCGTGCTCATTAGACCTTTTTATTTTGTTACATTTTTGTAACAGTGTGCCAAGTAGGTTTTTGATGGTGAGCGAAATACGGTAGATGCAAAAAAGTGCAAAAAAGTAGTCGAAAATAACTACTGAGCGGCGTGATATTGAAAGACAGGGATTTTGACCTCTACGTAACATTTTGTAATGAACGTTTTGTAAGATGTGATCCTGCAGTTTTGTAGCACATTAAGCCTGCTAGCTGAAGCGCTCCCTGAACCCATCAAATGCACCGTCTCCTGCGCCCTTTGTCTCTTACTGCATCCATTTATGTTGTCGGTGGCTGTTAGTGACCAGAATTGAAAATCTGTTCTATTGGTGAACGTGTTTTCGCTGGGAAAGCCAGATGGATTGGTAAAATGGTAAAGCCTACTCTAGTGTAAGCTTACCTAGCTGGGTTTATATGCTGGTGGAAGATGATTGGTAAAAGTACAGACTTGAACAAATTAGTACATTTGGCCCATGGTCGTAAGGAGTCCGAATCTCCTAGGGTTGAACGTGGTTCACTGGCAGGAAGTTTGGTTCTTGAGGAGGAATATTAATTCCTTCCGGCCACAAGGACCTAATTGAATGCAGCGCTCCCCTCTGCAGTTCTCCATGTGGTCTCCCAGCAGGCTGAAAAAGTTAATGCCCCTCCCAAAGAGCCTAACTTTCTACTAGGATGTAGATGTTGGAACTAAGCAAATTGGACCTTAAATTATGTTTACATTTTTTGTTTAGTGGTGATTGTTACCAAGTTAAAATATCGTCTTACTGCTTCAGAAGTCTTTTGAATCCAAGGAAGTGCCTGAAGTTTCTCCTCCCCCTCCAAAACACCATCCTCTTTCTCCCATCTTGTCCCGCTCCTCTAACCGAAGCTTGAGATCTCTCTCAAACTCGTCCAAGAAAACATTAGGTTGAGGCCCAGAACCCAAAGACATTAGTTGACTAGCAAATACGGTCATTTAATCAGTAGACTCGAGAACCATCATCCTCAAAAGATTAAAGGTGAATTGTCTCTCCCTAAGAATGCAGTCAGTATTAGCTTTCTTGATGCGTTTCTGGAATTTTTGAGAGTGCTTGAAGGCAACTCCACCTAAGTCAATAAAACATTTGGTCTCAGAATGAAAGCTCTTACTCCAGGTATCTCTGAATACAAGTGTAGGTTTACATTCCTGATGAATCAACCCTGCATTAAGGAAAAGTTGCACCAGAGTATGCACGTCTTGATTAGTACTGTGCCTATACATATATATATGTAACTGCCTTTTCCAACATCGCATTACATCCTATCCTTGTAGACACCTGCTGTCGGAAGCTTGTTTCCTAATTCAGTGATGGCGTTCTACCCACAACGCAGAACGAAAACCTGCTTTCTGGAAGAACCGAGTGGATTTTAAATTTGTTTCATTATTTCAGACTCATGTGGTCTGACTACCCATTTCGTGCGAAGATAATATTCACCTCTTACTTTCTTAACATAATTTTAGTAGTTCTCCTGTATGGGAAAATCACAAACTATTTCCATCGGGAATAAAAATAAAAATTAGCTAGAATTGTGCTCTGACTATCCACTCAGCATAAATGGAGGCAGGAAAACAACCCTTTCTCAAAAGGTGGTCTTTGTCCAAAGTTTGTGTCATGCCCTCTGCAAAGGGGAAAACTAAGTAGTGTTCTAATTGTTGTGCATTTCTCCCCAAAATTAAAATCTTGTTTTCTCTGTCAATGTTATCCCATGTGCAAAAGCTTGTAAATACCTGTCATTGGAATAATTGTAATTGTTCCCTTTCCTTGAAGACATCTCAAGCCTTTTGCTAGGTTTAACCCGTAGAAAACTGGCAGGTTTTATTTCCAAATACAAGTCACTGCCCAAATATTAGGTGTTCAGGAACTTTTATCCTCATATTTTTTCCTTAATTTTTTCGATGTACTTCCCTGCAAGCACAGCAGTTGGGATTTGCCCGATAGAGAGTAGTTGCAGATCTTTGCATTTTAGATCAGTTCAGCATGTATGTTTAAACCAATTTTATGCACCGCTGATGAAATCTTGTCTCAGGCAACAGATGCTTTCTTTTTCCTCTGTGTGATCCTAAGGCCTCACAGTAGGTCCTTTCTTTGTATACTTAAGTTTAACTGAGCCAAAATGTTGTCTTTAAGAAAATCTCAAGACAGAGGGTGGGGTTACCGATCCCTAGAATGCAAGGGGTCCAGGTGTGGCTGGATTTCATTTGAGATTTTCTCTTTCATCTTGTCCCATTCAAGGATGCCTACTTTTAAGCCAAAAAAACACAAACCCTCAGGATTATTATTTTGCAGAGATGCCGCTTAACATTATTCTTGAGAATATTGTTGCCATCCAGGACTTCAGGGATCTACTTGTATCTTTTATTTGTATTCTCTGTTCTGTTTAAGTCACTTTGTCGATACAGCTCTCTTCCTGACTTAATTTGATTTCTTGGGGGCTGTTTTTAAATCTGTTCTCTGTTTCTCCCCGATTTTTGTTTTTGTCTGTTACTGAGGCCTGCTGGGTTTCTATTTACCGAGCATTGGTTGCTAAGTAAGGAATTGCCAACAGTGGAAATTTGGAACCCAGTCTCAGAATCTTCTTTTCCCAGCCCTTCTTTATCCCCTGCCTCCTATACCCTTTCTCCTTTTTAAAGAGGGTATTTATAATATTTGTAATCTTACTCTACGTTTAATTTATCCCAATTAAAACCCAACCGGGTTTTCAGTTGGAATTTGCTGCAGCTCCCAACAGGCCAAGTAACCGTCAGCCCTTTTAATGAAGAATGGATGGGACAGAGTGATCCCGACTCAACTTAAATCAAAAACCTCAAGCATCTTCAATTAACTCTAGCGGGTCTACAGATTTTCCCCGGGTTTCAAAATGATGGGAACATATCTTTTGCACTCTCCAAAGCTTGCTCTGGTCACTTGTGAATGCGTCTAACGCCATTTTTCGGCTTTCCGCAACTTTTGTTCTTTCTTGGGGTGATCGCTCGTTGAAAAAAATCCTTAATTTGAATCTGTCACATTTTGGGAGGGAAAGAGCATAAGAAACCCTGGAGAAAAATCAAAATAACATGCAGTAGGTGAGCTGACATTCCAGATCGACTTGTCTACCTTGGACATACTTTCTGGCAAAAGTATTACTTGTTGGGTGTATGTTCTTCATTCAGATTTTGTTGACATTTCGGCTCCACCAGTTTTTGCCAACTGTCATCTGACTAGGCAGTTGAATCCTTCGGTGAAGAGGGGGAATGCAGGGCTTTGTGGATTTTTGAAATTTATTTGTAGTTTTTGAGGTTGCTTCTCAGATCCCGGTTGTCCCCGAAGAGATGAATAAACTACCTCTGATAAACATTCTCTTCATCTTCTTGCCGGCAGCAAAATGTCTCGTTGCTATCGTGAACGATAAATCCTGCTACCCTCCGGCTTGGCCCCAGATCTCCAAGACCAAAGGATCTTTCTCCTTCCCAATAATGACCATTTAGACTTTTGAGTTTGCCCGGAGAAATGGGAATCTATTTTCCCTTCTGCTGAGCAACGAATATCCTCAGGACTCTTAGCCCCCCAGTGACTCAGGAATGAATGAATGTCGTAGACTTCTTTTCCTTGAAGCCCACTGGACTGTGTGAATGTAAAATTAGATTTGAAGATGGAGGACCTCGCTACCTAGTCTCCTCCTCGTCTTTTCTCTCTTAAAAATTAAAAAAAAAAAGATTTCCAAAAGGATAATAGAGATGGCTTGAAAGGGACGCTACAAAAACAGCGGCTAACCTAGAGTGTGTGCCCGCAGGATCATATGCAAGGTTTGAGACTTTTCTTTTAAAAATACCCATAAATTGAGCTCAGGGGATAGTTATGTTAAAAAGTCGAAACTTTAGTGTGAGAAGATATCATTTAATTTATCTGTAGAGTGGGATGTAATTTTGATCCTACTCTTCTGGAGTTATTTATGCTGCCCATGGAGAGAGTCTCTGAAGTGTCCTTTGGAAAAGATTAAATTCATCTCCTTATTGAACGGCCCCGTTTGTCGTTAGCGTCGATACTAACGCCTTTTCTTCCTCCGATCCCCACTATTTACTGATCCTTAATGGTTGTGATCGATGTTAAAAAGTTTAGCTTTTCTGTTTGAGCCAGAGCATATAAATAAAATTAAGGGGCATCTCGGTTTCCATCTGCTTATTATTTTATCTCTGTGGATACCTGCTCATGTTTTTTGTTGTTTATTTTTTCCAGTTTACAGAATAATATATTCCTTTACGTTCTTGGACGTTGCCTTATGCAGGATATTATGTGGTCAGGCCTCGTATGTGACACTCTGAATGATTTACTTTAATGTACATAGATCCTATGTGAAATAGAAATTGTGTTGCTTGAATGAAGTCTTCAGGGAACGATTATTTATGTAAAGATGAACAATCAAACTCTGCACTTGCCTGTCTCAGCTTCGTATACGATTTAAAGTCACTGGGGAGGGGTGGGAGTGGGAATTCAGTCAGGAGGTGTAGTTCTTGCCGTTTTGTGTCAGGCGCTCTCGTATGTGTAGTTTTTAGAAAAGGTCACATTCTCAAACTACAAAGACGTCCTAAAAACTTTATGGGCAGATGTATTCTCCTCCCCCAAATCCCTCCCACGTAATGGAAGGTTCACTTTTAAAACCATTTTTGTGCCTCCACTTTCCATTTCCCTGTTCTCCCCCACCGTCAACCCCCTCAGCTGACTTCTTTCTTTTTCCACTTTTTTGGTTATGAGAATCATTAGGGGGGAAAAGATATTCTTCGTGAAAATGCGTGAATGGAGTCGGTGAAATGAAACGGATTTAACCGTCCCGACGTCGAAGGAGAAGATGGCGGGAACAGAAGCCCCGTTGAATCCCGTCAGCACTGCCTCTCACCGTCTAGCTCGTGCTTACTTCTTAGTAACAGAAACACGACCTCTTATGAATTGTTGAAGCCGGTGAAGTCACGTTCTTGCAGAACATTGCTTCCTACTCCGTCCCGGTTTTCCAGAAAAATCATCCATCAGTCAGTCCAGTAAGCTCTCCGGGGCTGTGCATTCCACTCTGCTGAACTTCGCTGACAGCCCTGGTTGGAATTGTTCTCGCACTGTAAAGCGTCACCCAAAACCAAGGAACCGTGGCTTAGAATGTAAAGCACAGGTGCCCGAGCATCCCGTACAAGCTTTTTTCTTCTTCTTTTTCCATTTGTTGAGCACACTCTGCTGGTTGGGACTCAAACCAGCTTAACTTTTGTATTAGATTGTTTCACTAACTGCTAGAGATGATACGATCAAATCTTTGTATGATAGAAAATGAATACTTTACATTTTATTTTTCTACTGACATTTCTAATTCTGGTGTCTATGTTTATCAATAAAAAAAATTAACAGTCGCTGGAAACTGGACCCTCATTACTTTTTAACCTTAGCGTGATTGTTCGTCTATCCGTGATGCAGATAGCGTGGAAGGAGCACGGGTTTAGGAGTCAGAGGTCGTGGGTTCTAATCCCAGCTCCGCCACCTGTCAGCTGTGTGACTTGGGGCAAGGCACTTCACTTCTCGGTGCTTCAGTTCCCTCTTATGTAAAACGGGGATGAAGACCATGTGGGGGCGAGCCCCACGTGGGACAACCTGATGACCCTGTTTCTCCCCCTGTGCTTAGAACAGTGCTCGGCACATAGTAAGCGCTTAACAAATACTAACATTATTATTATTAGTATTAGAGAATTATTTTTGAGGCTTTTGCACTTGATATGAAAGTGTCAAGTCTGTTTTGTTCACAAGCATTAGGTAAGCTTATATTTTTGTTTTCCTCGCATCTGTGTTACATTTACAGTGTTTGTACCACTCAGTAAAATCCTTGCCTTCAGTGTCCAAAGATTGACTATAAAAATGTTCACTTAACTCTGTAAAGCAACGTGACATTAATCCCACCGCCTGTGTTACCCTGAGCTGCTGCTGTTTAAAGAATTTCCTTAAACCCAACCAGGGAATCCCCTCTCAAAGATGTTCAGTTCCCACTTGTTTTGATTCATTTATTCCTAACTAGAAGTAGGTATTTTGCAAAATTTACCTGGGAGGGGCCTGTTTTCCAGTTTATGTGAGCAGAGGGCTTGGAGTTGGATCTGAGGAACAGCAGCCAGCCCCTGCCCCGCGGGGTCAATCCGCCATCTGTCCCCGGGGCCCGGCCTCTGATCGCCGGACTAGCTTCTCTGACTTCTGCTTCCGAGCCCCGTCGATTTTTAAGTTGGAGCGGAAATGAAGCCAGTCTGAGCGGGACAGTGGCCGGGGCTCATCTGCTCAACTGTATATATTTTCATTACCCTATTTATTTTGTTAATGAAATGTACATCGCCTTGATTCTATTTAGTTGCCATTGTTTTTACGAGATGTTCTTCCCCTTGACTCTATTTCTTGCCATTGTTCTCGTCTGCCCGTCTCCCCCAATTAGACTGTAAGCCCGTCAAACGGCAGGGACCGTCTCTATCTGTTGCCGACTTGTTCATTCCAAGCGCTTAGTACAGTGTTCTGCCCACAGTAAGCGCTCAATAAATACTATTGAATGAATGAATGAAAGAGGGAGCTGCTGGGCCTAAACAGCTACTCTGGCGAGCTAGAATCACCCCCAGGCCGGGTGCAGCAGCGGACCCCACAAATTAGCTTGGACCACTCCCGGCCGAGACTCATTTCTGCTCTGGAAGCATCCAAACCACTGACCTGAGTGGGGAATACCCCACTTTCAGGCCTCGGGGCCGCTGGGTGATGGTGGTTGTCGGCATTTGTCAGTCAGTCAATCGTCTTTGTTGAACGCTTACTGTGTGCGGAGCACTGTAGTGAGCGTTTGGGAGAGTTTTCCCCTTCGGTCTAGAGGGGGAGACAGACATGAAGATAAATAAATCAATTAGGGAGATGTACGTAAGTGCTAAGGGAGTAAATTCAAGTGAAAGGGCAATGCGGAAGGGAGTGGGAGAGGAGAAAATGACTTCGAGAAGACCTTATAAATAAAAAATTGTGGTATTTGTTAAGCGCTTACTATGTGCAAAGCACTGTTCTAAGCGCTGGGGGATACAAGGTGATCAGGTTGTCCCACGTGGGGCTCACAGTTTTTTAATCCCCATTTGACAGATGAGGTAACTGAGGCACAGAGAAGTTAAGTGACTTGCCCAAGGTCACACAGCTGACTAGCGGCGGAGCCGGGATTATGTGCTAAACTCTGGAGTGGATACAAGCTAATCAGGTTGGACGAGGTCCACGTTTCACATGGGGCTCACGGTCTTAATCCCCATTTTACAGATGGAGTAACAGAGAAGTGAAGTGACTTGCCTCTAGTCACCCAGCAGACAAGTGACGGAGCCGGTAGTTGAATCCAGTTCCTTCCGAGTCCCAGGCTCTCTACACTAGGGATTGAGTCACTTGACTATGGTTTAGCCCCAACTTCATCCTGTTGGTTGCACCCGGCCGGAGTACGGCTTGAGGAGAGGCAGGCTATTTCCATTAAAATTGCAGGATTAGTGATCCCTCTTACATTTGCAATATTGTTTTCCCGATCACCCGATAGGTACCCGCGGCAGATACTTATTTGGGTTAAAATGTCATCTATCGGATCTTGAAAAAAACCATTTATCCAACTATTTTTGATTGCTTGAGTAGTTCTGAACTGTGAACATCACTGCTGCTATTTGAATCGCTCTAGCTGGTTTCGTGTACTATTGCTAATTGCCTTGAATGAATAACTCCTTTGGAATAATACTTTGCAACTAATTATCTAGCTTCCTTACTGGACGGTGAGTTGCGTTTGAAAATACAGTCCGGTTTTTGAGCGAGGAAACAGGTCCTGAGAAATGTAATGACCTATGAAAAGTGCCATTTTTCTGTAGTAGAAACAGGAAAGGGACTCGGGAGGTGCTGAATTCTCATAGAGAAGCAGCGTGGCTCAGTGGAAAGAACCCGGGCTTGGAGTCAGAGGTCATGGGTTTGAATCCCGGTTCTGCCACTTGTCAGCTGAGGGACTGTGGGCAAGTCACTTCACTTCTCTGGGCCTCAGTTACCTCATCTGTAAAATGGGGATTAACTATGAGCCTCACGTGGGACAACCTGATGACCCTGTATCTATCCCAGCGCTTAGAATGGCGTTCTGCACATAGCGCTTAACAAATACATTATTTGACTTTTATAGCGACTTTTTTCCCCTAAGAACTCAGAGCACTTTCACATACTCTACCTTCTCATACTCGGAGAAGCAGCATGGCTAAGTGGAAAGAGCCCGGGCTTGGGAGTCTAAGGTCATGGATTTGAATCCCGGCTTTGCCACTTGTCAGCTGGGTGACTGTGGGCAAGTCACTTCACTTCTCTGGGCCTCAGTCACCTCATCTGGAAAATGGGGATTAACTGTGAGCCTCACGTGGGACAACCTGATTATCCTGCATCTACCCCAGCGCTTAGAACGGTGCTCTGCACATAGTACGTGCTTAACAAATACCAACATTATGGTATTAATACCATAATACCATATTAAATAAATATTCAATTAAAATATGGTATTTGTTAAGTTCTTACTATGTGCGGAGCACTGTTCTAAGCGGATACAGGGTAATCAGGTTGTCCCATGTGAAGCTCACAATTGTTATTACCTCTCTTCACAATGCTTAAGGTAAGGAGGACCGATTGTTATCTCGATATTAAATGGGAAAAGGAACGAGCATGAAGATTAAAGTATCACAGTGCGAGCTCCTGACTGCCTTCAGATCAGTACCATTTTCCCCCTGGACTTAGGTGATGCTCGATTGGGTTTTTCGCCTTCCCTCTCCCTCCCGAGGTCTGTAAGGTGGGGCATTCCCACTCAGGTCAGTGGTTTGGAGCTCACCAGAGCAGAAAGGAGGACCGATTGCAATCGCGACCTTAAATAAGGAAGGGAAAGAGCGTGAAGATTAAAGTATCACAGCGCGAGCTCCTGACACCCCTCGGATCACTACTGTTCTTCCCCTGGATTTAAGCGATGCTCAGTTGAGTTTTTCGCTTTCCCTCCCACTCTGAATGAAGTGGGGGTTTCAGGACCACGCTGAAAGCATGACAGAGGCGTGGAGAGGCCGATCCAAGAACAGAAGTAGGAGGGCCAGCATTGAGTTGTGGGTTCGGAGTCTTTGTCGAATGGGGTGGGAAAGGGCTGAGGAATACCCAAGCCTGTATTTGAAAGATCGTCAGTTTGGGGACCATCTACATCTGCTTATATACATACCAGGACTTGACCGTTTTGGGAAAAACTCTTGGAAGAAAAATACGCATGGCCAGGGAACTCAAGTGTGGAAGAGGAGTTAAAGACAAGTCTTACTTTGATAAGGTAAGCGGTATTTTTATTTAAGGCTTTAATTTTGAGGAATTTTTTCCTTTCATCATACTTATAAATTCGTTCAATACTCATTCCATAGTATTTATTGAGCACTTACTATGTGCGGAGCACTGTACCAAGCGCTTGGAATGGACAATTCGGCAACAGATAGAGACCTTCCCTGCCCAATGATGGGCTCACAGTCTAATCGGGGGAGACAGATGGCAGAGCAAAACAGAACGAAACAAAAACAAGACATTATCACGATTAATAGAATCGAGGGGATGGACACCTCATTAACAAGATAAATAGGGTAATAAAAATATATACAAATGAGCACGGTGCTGAGGGGAGGGAAAGGGGCGAGGGGGAGGAGCAGAGGGTGCAGGGGAAAAGGGGGTAGCTCAGTCCGGGAAGGCTTCTTGGAGGAGGGGAGCTCTTCGAAAGTGAGAGACTGTAAGCTTGTTGTGGGCAAGGAATGTGCTTATTGTTTTAAACCCTCCCAAGCGCTTAGTACAGTGCTCTGCACACAGTAAGTGCTCAATAAATATGATTGAGTGAATAAATAATGAGAAATGAGACCTTCCTCATTCTCCGACTTCATCCCCTCTCACCTCTTAAACGTTTGCTCCTCTTCCTTCCGTTCCTGCTATCAATCAGCGGCATTTATGGAGCACTTACTGTGTGCAGAACACTGTACTAAGCACTTGGGTGAGTACAATATATCAGAATTGGTAGACAGGTCCCCTTCTTTCCCCTCCCACTCTTGGATGGCCCTTTCTCTGCCTCTGAAAATACTCAAGCTTCTCTTGTCTTATGCTAAAGCTTTCACTCCATCCTTATGGTCCCGTCCAAGCTCTGTGAGCTCACTGTGGGCAGGGGATGTCACCATTTATTGTTGTACTTTCTCAAGCACTTAGTACAGTGCTCTGCGCA
The DNA here is from genome assembly GCF_004115215.2 of Ornithorhynchus anatinus. Classification (NCBI taxonomy): domain Eukaryota; kingdom Metazoa; phylum Chordata; class Mammalia; order Monotremata; family Ornithorhynchidae; genus Ornithorhynchus; species Ornithorhynchus anatinus. The sequence goes on along the minus strand of NC_041738.1, from coordinate 37,271,951 downwards.
CAGTAAGCGCTTAATAAATACCACTGAATGAATGAATATACAAGTGCCGCCTTCACTACCCTCTCCACCAACCATGGGCCTGGGAATCAGAAGGATCTGAGTTCTAATCCTAGCTCTGCCACTTTTCTGGGAGAAGCAGCGTGGCTCAGTGGAAAGAGCCCGGGCTTGGGAGTCAGAGGTCATGGGTTCGAATCCCGGCTCTGCCACTTGGCAGCTGTGGGACTGTGGGCAAGTCACTTCACTTCTCGGTGCCTCAGTTCCCTCCTCTGTAAAATGGGGATTAAGCCTGTGAGCCTCACGTGGGACAACCTGATGACCCTGTATCTCCCCCAGCACTTAGAAGAGCGCTCTGCACATAGTAAGCGCTTCACAAATGCCAACATTATTATTATTATTTCACTTCTCCGGGCCTAAGTTTCCTCATCTGTAAAATGGGGATGAAGCCTGTGAGCTTCAGGTGGGACCACCTGATGACCCTGTCTCTTCCCCAGCGCTTAGAAGAGCACTCTGCACATAGTAAGCGCTTAACAAATGCCAACATTATCATTTCACTTCTCCGGGCCTCAGTTTCCTCATCTGTAAAATGGGGAAGAAGCCTGTGAGCCTCACGTGGGACCACCTGATGACCCTGTCTCTCCCCCAGCACTTAGAAGAGCACTCTGCACCTAGTAAGTGCTTTACAAATGCCAACATTATTATATTATTTCACTTCTCCAGGCCTCAGTTTCCTCATCTGTAAAATGGGGAAGAAGCCTGTGAGCCTCACGTGGGACAACCCGATGACCCTGTCTCTCCCCCAGCACTTAGAAGAGCACTAGTAAGAATGCCACCATTATTATTTCACTTCTCCAGGCCTCAGTTTCCTCATCTGTCAAATGGGGATGAAGCCTGTGAGCCTCACGTGGGACCACCTGATGACCCTGTCTCTCCCCCAGCGCTTAGAACAGTGCTCTGCACATAGTAAGCCCTTAATAAATACCAACATTATTATTATTCCACTTCTCCGGGCCTCAGTTTCCTCATCGGTCAAATGGGGATGAAGCCTGGGAGGGGACAACCTGATGACCCTGTATCTCCCCCAGCGCTTAGAACAGCGCTCTGCACAGAGTAAGCGCTTCACAAATGCCAACATTATTATTATTTCACTTCTCCGGGCCTCAGTTTGCTCATCTGTCAAATGGGGATGAAGCCTGGGCGCCCCACGGGGGAACCACCTGATGACCCTGCCTCTCCCCCCAGCGCTTAGCACAGCGCTCTGCACCTAGTAAGCGCCTCACAAATACCAACATTAATATTATTATGCCCAGTTTCTCCTCCTCCCTGGAAACGTCTGCCGCCTCCCCCCCACCCGCCCAGGGGTCAGTCCTCCAGGCGGGCCGCCCCTCCCAGCAGGCCCCGGGCGCCCTGCCGCGCTGCATCGTGGGAGCGGCGGCGGGCGGCCGGAAGTGCGGTGGCCCCGAGCGCCCGCTGGCTGGCGCCGATTGGCCCGGAGGCCGGAAGTGCCGTTGCCCCGAGCGCCTCGGCGGCGGCGCTCTAGGCCGCGGGGGCGCGGACTCTATGGTCGGCGGGCGGGTGTCATGGACGGCGCCGATTCCGACGAGTTTTCGTCGTCCGAGGAGGACGAGGACTACGTGCCCTCCGGTGAGACACCCCGGGGACCGCTCCTCCTCCTCCTCCTCCCCCCCCCTGCCTCTTTACCGCTCGGCTCTACTCCCCCCAGCGCTTAGCACAGTGCTCTGCACCCCGTAGGCGCTTCCTAAATGCAGTCGAATGAATGAATGAGTGAATGAATGAATGAATGGATCCCCACCCCCACCCCGAGCATCTGTCCATCTTGTTGTAGGCAGGAATGGGTCTGCTGTTATATTGTCCCCAGCGCTTAGCACAGGGCTCTGCACACAGTAGCCGCTCCCTAAATGCAGACGAATGAATGAATGAATGAATGAGTGAATGAATGAATGCATCCCCACCCCCACCCTGAGCATCCATTCCCCTCGTTGTAGGTTGGTAGGCGGGGAATGTGTAGCGCTTAGTACAGTGCTCTGCACACCGTAGGCGCTCCCTAAATGCAATCGAATGAATGAATGAGTGAATGAATGAATGAATCCCCACCCCGAACATCCATCCATCCATCTCGCTGTGGGCAGGAATGTGCCTGTTGTTATAGTGTCCTCCCCCCAGCGCTTAGCGCAGTGCTCTGCACACCGTAGGCGCTTCCTAAATGCAGTCGAACGAATGAATGAGTGAATGAATGAATGAGTGAATGAATGAATGAATCCTCCCCTCCCCCCACCTCGAGCATCCGTCCCCCTCGTTGTGGGCAGGAATGGGTCTGTTGTTATAGTGTCCTCCCCCCAGCGCTTAGCACAGTGCTCTGCACACCGTAGGCGCTCCCTAAATGCAGTCGAATGAATGAATGAGTGAATGAATGAATGGATCCCCACCCCCACCCCGAGCATCCGTCCCCCTCGTTGTGGGCAGGGAATGTGTCTGTTTACCGCTGTACTGTCCTCTCCCAAGCGCTTAGTACAGTGTTCCGCACGCAGTAAGCGCTCAGTAAATGCAACCGAAGGAATGAATGACTCCCCACCCCGAGCGTCCATCCCGCTTCCACCCTCCAGGGCTTGAGCGGCAAGAGCCCGGGCTTGGGAGTCAGAGGACGTGGGTTCTAATCCCGACTCCGCCGCCTATCTGCTGTGTGACCTCGGGCAAGCCACTTAGCCTCTCTGTGCGTCGATGCCCTCAGCAGTAAAATGGGAATGGAGACTGTGAGCCCCACGTGGGACCACCTGATAAGCTCGTATCTACGCCAGCACTTAGTGCCCGGCACATAGTAAGCGCTTAACAAATACCATAATTATTATTGTTATTAATAATAATGGCATTTGTTGAGCACTTTGTGTTGAGCACTGTTCTAAGCGCTGGGGCTCACAGTCAGCATGGCTTAGTGGAAAGAGCCCGGGCTTGGGAGTCAGAGGTCATGGGTTCTAATCCCGGCTCCGCCGCTCGTCAGCTGTGTGACCTTGGGCAAGTCCCTTCACTTCTCTGGGCCTCAGTTCCTTCGACTGTAAGACGGGGATGAAGACTGTGAGGCCCACGTGGGGCAACCTGATGACCCTCTATCTATTCCAGGGCTTAGAACAGTGCTTGGCACATAGTAAGCTTAACAAATACCAACATCATTATTATTATTAATCCCCATTTTACAGATGGGGCAGCTGAGGCACAGAGAAGTGACTTGCCCGGAGTCACACAGCTGACAAATGGTGGAGCCGGGAGTCGAACCCACAACTTGCGACTCCCCAAATCATCCCTTTTGATCCAACAATCAACGGTATTTATTGAACACTTACTAAGAGCTTGGGCAAGGGCAGAACAACTGAGTTGATGGACGTTTTCTCCGCCCTCAGTGAGCTTACAGTCCGGGGGGGGGAACGGACGTTAAAGTGAATTACGGATATTTTTGCCAAAGTCCTATGGGGCTTAGGGTAGGGTGAGGCAACTCCTCTGTAACTTTATAATAATAATAATAGTGATGGCATTTGTTAAGCGCTTACGATGTGCAGAGCACCGTTCTAAGCGCTGGAGGGGATACAAGGTGATCAGGTTGCCCCACGTGGGGCTCCCAGTCTTCATCCCCAATTTACAGATGAGGTCACTGAGTCACAAGTGAAGTGACTGGCCCAAAGTCACCCAGCTGACAAATGGCGGAGCCGGGATTAGAACCCGTGACCTCTGACTCCCAAGCCCGGGCTCTTTCCACCGAGCCACGCTATATAGACTTACTGGATCCACTGTTTTTAAAGAAAAAACCAAAGCAAAACATTTAATTGGGTTTCGTGGATCTTCTTGTTTTTCAGTGTGCATTAGGGCACTTGTTGCGGCGTAAGAGTAGAGAACTTGATTAATAATAATAATAATAATAATAATAATGTTGGTATTTGTTAAGCGCTTACTATGTGCAGAGCACTGTTCTAAGCGCTGGGGTAGATACAGGGTCATCAGGTTGTCCCACGTGAGGCTCACAGTTAATCTCCATTTTACAGACGAGGTCACAGGCCCAGAGAAGCGAAGTGACTTGCCCACAGTCACAAAGCTGCCAAGTGGCAGAGCCGGGATTCGAACCCATGACCTCTGACTCCCAAGCCCGGGCTCTTTCCACTGAGCCCCTATTAGGCGCTCCATCAGTGGTATTTATTGAGTGCTTACAGGCGTTCGGGCCGAGGCAGACGTAAAAATAAAATGCCCCCGCCCTCCTTACGTGTACCGGCTTCTGGCCTTAATTTCCCTGCAGGAAGAATTGGCTTTTGATTGCTTAAAGAGGCAACCCAGGCTCGATTAAAGTTAGAAACCCATTTGGCGCTGAAAAAGTAGTAGGGTTTAAAGTGAGCAGGTGACTATAATTTAGATTTTCCTGTAGGGAGGCACCCGCCATTTGTGTGGAAGCGTCAGTCCATCGGTAATATTTATTGAGGGCTTTACGGTAACAATAATAATAATGTTGGTATTTGTTAAGCGCTTACTATGTGCCGAGCACTGTTCTAAGCGCTGGGGTAGATACAAGTGGGCGGAGCACTGTACTAAGCACTAGGGAGTTGCGTCTCTGGATAAAATTGACCGCCGAGTGCGTAACCCCCCTCTTTGCTTCCAGGTGGAGAGTACAGCGAAGACGATGGGAGTGAGTTAGTGAGGGAGGATGAAGTGGACGGAGGAGAAGAGTCCGTGCCAAAAAGCCAAAAAAGGAAGTCTCAAAGCGTCCTCGCCAGGTGAGGTATCCTTGGGCTTCCTTAGGTCACTACAGTCCGAATTCTAGGCGTTGGAAACATCTCGATTCGTTGCCTGGCTAAGAGAAGCAGCGCGGCTCAGTGGAAAGAGCCTGGGCTTGAGAGTCAGAGGTCACGGGTTCGAATCCCAGCCCTGCCACTTGTCAGCGGTGTGACTGTGGGCAAGTCACTTCACTTCTCTGGGCCTCAGTGACCTCATCTGTAAAATGGGGATGAAGACTGTGAGCCTCACGTGGGACGGGTTCATTCCAAGCGCTTAGTACAGTGCTCTGCACATAGTAAGCGCTCAATAAATACTATTGAATGAATGAATGAATGACAACCTGATTATCCAGTATCTCCCCCAGCGCTTAGAACGGTGCTCTGCACATAGTAAGCGCTTAACAAATACCGACATTATTATTATTAATCATTATTATTGTTATGACATTATTATTCCCCTTGGAACAAGCCATGTTCCCTCTGTAAAAGGGGAGCCTCATGTGGGACAACCTGATGACCCTGTATCTCCCCCAGCGCTTAGAACAGTGCTCTGCACATAGTAAGCGTTTAACAAATGCCAACATTATTATTATTAAGTAGCCCCCTGACTGGGTGACCTAACTGTAGTAGTGACCTTCCCCAAAGTGAGATATTTCAGATGACGGACCTATTGTCGGCTCCCTGCCTGCGGCCGAGTTGAATGGAAATCCTTTGGCCTTTCGCTCGATCACCGTCCGTGCCTACCCCGCTAGAGCCCAACGTGTCATTTGTGGAGAGGAAATACTTGAGGCGCAAAGAGATCCCCAGCAGCAGAACATTCGGTCAGACTGGCTAGGCAAGGGCCGAGTCCCAGTGCCGTGAAACTCCTGGGGGACTTTGGCCAAGTTGCCGAATCTCTTTGGGCCTCAGCTTCCTCCTCTAAAATGGGGTGGGAGAATAATAATAACGTTGGTATATGTTAAACGCTTACTATGTGCAGAGCACTGTTCTAAGCGCTGGCCTAGACGCAGCGTTATCAGGTTGTCCCCCGTGGGGCTCACAGTTAATCCCCATTTTACAGATGAGGGAACTGAGGCACAGAGAAGTGACTTGCCCACAGTCACAAGAGCATTGACTTCCAGATTGCTGAGAAGAAATCATTCAAATGTTTTTAGCTCATTTATAAATGAAAAGGGCTCTCTAGAGGGAACGGTTTTGGCATCCTTCTCCTGTCCCGGCCGGCAATGGAGAGCGTTTCCTTAGCTCCTAAGTGGGGGGCCAATACAGTGTCGGCGGTGCCGGTGACCGAGTCTCCCGTTGTAAATGGTGGACGGCAGAGGTGCCTCGGTCATGAAGGTTTGGGGACCGAGGACCTGCCCAGAGAAGTTGCTAGTAATGAGAATAATAATAGTGTTAAGTGCTTACTATATGCAGAGCCCAGAGAAGTTGCTAGTAATGAGAATAATAATAATGTTAAGTGCTTACTATATGCAGAGCACTGTTCTAAGCGCTGGGGGAGATAGGGGGTCATCAGGTCGTCCCACGTGAGGCTCACAGTTAATCCCCATTTTACAGATGAGGTCACTGAGACACAGTGAAGTGACTTGTCCACAGTCACACAGCTGACAAGTGGCAGAGCCGGGATTCGAGAAGAAGGCGGGGGCAGGTTCATTCATTCAATAGTATTTGTTGAGCGCTTACTATGTGCAGCGCGCTGGACTAAGCGCTTGGAATGAACAAGTCGGCAACAGGTAGAGATGGTCCCTGCCGTTTGACGGGCTTACAGTCTAATCGGGGGAGACGGACAGATGAGAACGATGGCAATAAATCGAGTCGAGGGGAAGAACATCTCGTAAAAACAATGGCGACTAAATAGAATCGAGGCGATGTACATTTCATTAACAAAATAAATAGGGTGATGAAAATATATACAGTCGAGTGGACGAGTACAGTGCTGAGGGGATGGGAAGGGAGAGGGGGAGGAGCAGAGGGAGATGGCGGGAAAAGAGGGTTAAGCTGCGGAGAGGTGAAGCGGGGGTAGTAGAGGGAGAAGGGGAGCTCGGTCTGGGAAGGCCTCTTGGAGGAGGTGAGTTTTAAGTAGGGTTTTGAAGAGGGGAAGAGAACGAGTTTGGCGGAGGTGAGGAGGGAGGGTGTTCCGGGACCGCGGGAGGACGTGGCCCGGCGGTCGACGGCGGGATGGGCGAGACCGAGGGACGGTGAGGAGGGGGGCGGCGGAGGAGCGGAGTGTGCGGGGTGGGCGGTAGAAAGAGAGAAGGGAGGAGAGGTAGGAAGGGGCAAGGTGATGGAGAGCCTTGAAGCCTAGAGTGAAGAGTTTTTGTTTGGAGCGGAGGTCGATAAGCAACCACTGGAGGTGTTTAAGAAGGGGAGTGACAGGCCCAAAGCGTTTCTGCAGGAAGATGAGCCAGGCAGCGGAGTGAAGAATAGACCGGAGCGGGGCGAGAGAGGAGGAAGGGAGGTCAGAGAGAAGGCCGACACGGTAGTCTAGCCGGGATATGACGAGAGCCCGTAGCAGTAAGGTAGCCGTTTGGGCGGAGAGGAAAGGGCGGATCTTGGCGATATTGTAGAGGTGAAACCGGCAGGTCTTGGTAACGGATAGGATGTGTGAGGTGAACGAGAGAGACGCGTCAAGGTGGGAACGGTCCTGGTTAGAATGGATTTCAGCTCCCTGTCCTAGTGACATTTCCTTTTCATCGAGTCCCTCTCCAGGGCTAGGGTAACGGGACTGCGGTTCTGATGTTATTAAGTGTTGGCTGCTAATAACTGGCATGTATTAAGCACTTACTATGCGCTGAATACTGGGATAGATTTAAGGTGGTGATATCACAATCCCGGTCCCGCACGGGGCTCACCCTCTATTCATCCCCGTTTTATGGATGAGGAAAACGGAGGCCCAGAGAGATTGTGACTCGCCCCGAGGCCACACATTCTACCAGGGGAGGAACTCGTACTCAGACCTGGGTCTCCTGCCTTCCAGTGGTCTTTTCGCTCGGCTGCGCTGCCCCATTATTGTGTGCAGTTGGCCAGGCGGTCGGAGGCGAACAGCACTTGAGCCTAGTATTCACCTATTCCATTCCTATTCCTTCCCGTCACGTTCCTTCTTCAATTAGGACAAGCATCGTGGCTTAATGGATGGAGCATGGGTTGGGGAGCCAGAAGGTCATGGCTTCTAATCCCAGCTTCGCCACAAATGTGTGACCTTGGACACGTCACTTCTCTGGGCCCCAGTTACTTCATCTGTGAAATGGGGATCGAGACCGTGAGCCCAATGTGGGACCAGGGACTGTGTGCAACCTGATTACCTTGTGTTTATCCAGCGCTCAGAACAGTGCTTGGCAATAGTAAGCACTTAAGTACCATAATAATAATTGTTATTATTGTCAGGGGAAGCAGCGTGGCTCAGTGGAAAGAGCCGGGCTTTGGAGTCAGAGGTCATGGGTTCCACTCCTGGCTCTGCCACTTGCCAGCTGTGTGACTGTGGGCAAGTCACTTAACTTCTCTGTGCCTCAGTTACCTCGTCTGTAAAATGGGGATTAACTGTGAGCCTCACGTGGGGCGACCTGACGACCCTGTATCCCCCTCAGCGCTTAGAACAGTGCTCTGCGCATAGTAAGCGCTTAAATACCAACATTATTATTAATTATACTGGTATTATACTGATATAATAATATTTTAATTATATACTATATATTATATAAAAGTATATAATATATAAATATAATAATTATTATACAGGTGTAATAATATATAATAGATAATAATTATTATAATGAACCTGTGAATCCTTCTCAGCTGATACTCTCCCATCATCATTTTACCTTATCACAGCGTGGCTCAGTGGAAAGAGCCCGGGCTTGGGAGTCAGAGGTCATGGGTTCGTATCCCAGCTCTGCCACTTGTCAGCTGGGTGACTGTGGGCAAGTCACTTCACTTCTCTGTGTCTCAGTTACCTCATCTGTAAAATGGGGATTAAGACCATGAGCCTCCTATGGGACAACCTGATTACCCTCTATCTACCCCAGCGCTTAAAACAGTGCTCTGCACATAGTAAGTGCTTAGCAAATACCAACATTATTATTGTTATTATTATTATTATCAGTGTTTTTTATTGAGCGCTTCCTATGTGCAGAGCACTGTACTAAGTTCTTGGGGGAGTACAATACAACTGAGTTGGCAACGAGCTTGCAGTCTCATTTAAATCTCTATCCAGGGCTGGGACCTAAGTTTCAGGAGCCCACTCTGGGGTCTGGTCATATCCAAATTCACTGCGTGTTTCTGACAGAATTTCTTAGAATTTCAGTTTTGTCCTCTTCCGGCTGTTGGGTGCCCACCGTAAATGCCAGGGTCCCGGATTTATGGCTCAAGTTGCTAGCGTGGCTGAGTTAGACCAGGATCAAGCAATCTGGGCAGAGCTTTATTGAGGAGCAATGCGGTCTAGCGGATAGAGCACGGGCTTGGAAGTCAGAAGGACCTGGTTTATATCTATAATAATATAATCCTCATTTTATAATCCTCATTTTATAATCCTCATCTGTAAAATGAGGATTAAGACCGTGAGCCCCATGCGGCCAGAGACTGCGTCCATCCTCACTCGCTTGTATCTACCCCAGTGCTTAGACCAGTGCCCGGCACACAGTAAACGTTTAGCAGATACCATTAAGGAAAAGGAATATAAGAGGCAGCAGAGACTGAAATTTGTGTATTTTCCCCAAATTGCTTCATCTTCCTTTCTGTTTCGCTCGGTATTCAGGAAGAGGAAGAAAGCCGGCCTGTCCGTAGAGACGGAAGAGGCAGACGGCAAAGCCGAAGAAAGCAGCGGCGCCGAGGACGAGGCTGCGGCCGAGCAGGGCAAACGTAGTAAGTCAGAGGATGAAAGGAAGAAGAAGGAAGACGCGCTGTGGGCGAGCTTCCTCAGTGACGTGGGGCCCAAGGCCAGAGACCCTCCCGGAGCTCACGTCCAGGTAAGTGGGGAGCGTGATGGGCGGTGGGGCGGGCAGGTGTTGCCTGGGTAATTGTAATAATAATTACAATAATAATAATAATAATGATTACCATAGTATTTGTTAAGCGCTTACTCTGTATCGAGCACTCTTCTAAGCGCTGGGGTAGATGCAGGCTAATCAGGTTGGATACAGTCCCTGTCCCACGTAAGGCTCAGAGTCTTCATCCCCATTTTATGGATGAGCTACCTGAGGCACAGAGCCTTGAGGTGACTTCACAGCGGACAAGTGGTGGAGCTGGGGTTAGAACCCAGATCCTGCTGACCTCCAGGCCCCGTGCTCTATCCACTGGGCCGTACTGCAAGGTTGGGAGGCGAGACCGGCAGCTCAAAAACCAGAGGGGCCAGACCGGGGGACAGGGAGGGAATATTAAGGTGAGTGATAATAATAGTAATGATAATAATTATAGTATTTAAGCTATGTGCAGAGCACTGTTCTAAGTGCTGGGGTAGATACAGGATAATCAGATTGTCCCACGTGGGGCTCATGTTTTTTAATCCCCATTTGTGCAGATGAGGTAACTGAGGCACAGAGAAGTGAAGTGTCTTGCCCAAGGTCACACAGCAGACGAGTGGCGGAGCCAGGATTAGAACCCACGACCTCTGCCTCCCCAGCCCAGGCCCTTTCCACTAAGCCACGCTGCTTCTCTAAGTGATGGCGTCCCGCTTCTGCCGCTGCTCTTAATCTGGAGTTATTTTGGTAGTAGCAGTTATTCAGTACCTACTGTGGGCCAAGCGCCGAGATAAAAGCTGGGGAAGAACGAGACTTGACCCGTGACTCTCAAGAGGCTCAGAATCGAAGAATAAAAGGGGCAGCAGGAAAACAAAAATGAATCCAACAGAAGCAACGTAAAGGGCTAAATACAAATGATAGAAAAACCCCAAAGCAGTAGGGTGTGTGGCGAGAGGAGAGAGCTTCAGTCTCCTTGCGGTTGTGGGTTCAAAAGTCAGACCCGCGGCCCCGGTGACCCCCATGGCCGTGGCCTTCCAACGCCGTGCGTTCTGTGGAGGCCGAGGACTGCAGTCCTCGCGCTTTTGTGGGAGGCAGATTGGGGATCGAGGCCCCAGGATGACTCGGTAGGGTGGGGCGTCACAGGTTTCCAGCAAATTAGTTCGGCTCTCTGATGGATTGGCTCGGTCCAGCGATGGTATTTATACTGTGTGCAGAGCACTGAACGAAGCGCTTGGGAGAGCACAGTGCACCAGGGTTGGGAGGCACGTTTTCTGCACACAGTGAGCTTCCAGTCTAGAGGAGGATGAAGGCGTGGGTTGCAGCTGCTTCCGTCCTTCCCGATGCCTTGGGGCCAGGCCTCGGCCTTACCCGGTGAGAAAAAAGAATTCCTTCGTGTTCGTTAGGTCATTTTCCAAGTCTTTGCGGAGGTCGCAGCTCCGAGTAGGTTGCCGGGACGCCTCCGTGGGGTCTCACGTTCGGTTGAAACGGATTTTGCCTCCCGCCTCTGATTTCGTAGACGGCGACGGACTCACAAGCGAAGAGCTCAAGCAAGCCCCCGGTGACCCAGAAAGAGCCGGAGAAGCCGAAAGGAGCCGAGAAGGTTACCATCACCAAGGTTTTCGATTTCGCAGGGGAAGAGGTCAGGTAAGGCGGACCTCACTGCGGCTCGAGCCGCTCACCCCCAGAGTTTTGTGGGTTGAAGTCTCTGGTCATTCTTGACGAAAATCCGGACCTTTCCGAAGTGATGCAGAGCCTGGGACCCCGTGTCTGTCTGTAACAGGACTGTAACTTTAGGTGGGAGGTGGGGTAAGGAAGGTGAAAGATCTGCGGAAAGAGCACGGGCCTGGGAGTCAGAGGCCCTGGGTTCTAATCCCAGCTCCGCCAGTTGCTTGCTGTGTGACCTTGGGCAAGTCGCTTCACTTTTCCGTTCATTCACTGCCTCAGTTCTCCTATTCTCCCTCCTGCTAAGACTATAAGCCTCACGTGGGACAGGGACTGTGTCCAACCTAAATGAACTTGCATCTACCCCAACATTTAGAACCGTGTTTGACACACAATAAGCGCTTAACAAATGTCATGTTAAAAAAAGGGTGTTTAATAAACAGAACTGTGAGGTGCATTGGAAAGAGGTGCACGTTAATGTCGCTGGGAGATGTAGCGCCTCAGCGGCACTGCTTCCTCTGCCTCTCACCTCGGCCTTCGCCCCGGGAAGGAGGGAGTTGTGTAAGTTCGTGCGGGGTCCAGGCAGTGACCCCAAGGGACGGTCCTCGTTAGAATGACCGTCGGCATTGTCCTAACTCCATGGATCCGGTGAGGGATGCTCTCACATCTGTAGAACCTGTGTGGGAGAGATAAATGCTATTTACTAAAATGAATAAATACAACCGACCTGAAGAGCCGGCGTCGGAGAAGCGGGATCTAGTCCATTCTGTGGTCTTGTCAGTTTCTCTTTGGCACTCATATGTGACTGGTCACTACTTAGGGTGACTTCCCGGTTAGGTTTACCAGTTGTAAGTTAATGGAAGAACTCCGAGTTTAAGTTCTGCTCTGTCCCTTTCTAGCTGGGTGGTTTGGGATGCAGAAAAACTCACCCCCGTTTTCTTCATTTAGGAAAAGCGGTGGTCATCGAGGCCTGATTGAACAACCCCTAAGATCTCAGAAATGGGGTGAGGAATTCTGTCCCATTTGCCATTCTTGAGGTGGGAATTACTCAGTTATCCCTGGAAGGAGAGCAGGTTACTTGGAGTTTTCTCACAATTCCCCCAGCTCAAGATAATGCAGTTAAAAGAGTAGCCTGTGTATTCCAACTATGCACCTGTGGGCTTTGGATTTATTTATTTATTTTGATATGGTGACTTGGCAGTTTATATTTTCACTGTAGGAGAATAAAACTTGGAAATATAAGATATTACATGGTCCACTAGGGAGCAGCAGAACAACAGCAGATAATCTCAATGTAGGCTGAACTTAATCCTTTGTTAAGTACTAAAGTGACGTAAATGCGACTTTATTGTAAGTCTGTGGGAAGCAAACCTTATTCTTTTTGCAATATGAACTTTCCCACATGACATATAAGTAACTAATGGGTTGTGTTCATAATCTTCCCAGTGATTAAAGATAACTGATACAGAATGTGGGTGAATTACTGGTGCTGTGAGAAACCTCTGGATTTTATGACTCCAGTTACATTTTGTGACCTTTTTTTTCTATTAATTAAGTTTTCTGCCTCCCTGTTCCTAATTGATTTCTTAAAGAGAAGGAGGGAAGGAGCCTCCCACCCATCCCCACAACTTCCATAATGTCCACGTTCAAACAATCAGGAGAGGGTTGTCAGCTCACATCTCTTCAACTGAAAATTTCTAGCGAGCCAGAAGGACTGTCTGTTCAAGAAATGTGTTCGGGGCCTGAATTAGGGCTGCGAGCCAACCTGGTTTTGTTTCTGCAGGACCATAGGCAGACAACCTTCCGTCCCCGTTTCTGCGGGATGGAACGGCACCTCTCCTCCTGGCTCCTCCTCGGTCCCTTTCTCCCCTTCCTCTCCTCTCGGATCTGCCATTTTGTTTGAAGCTGCCATCTCTCCCTAGTTCTGCTAAGAGACGTAGGGGAAGGAATAATTGAACTGAATTAGGCCTGAGAATCAGGAAGAGAGACAAGGCTCCAGCTATCCGGAGAGACTGTACTTTGGGGAGGACTGGCTTTTGGAAACCACACCCCCAGATCCCTGCCCAGAATTCCTACACTCTTTTTTTCCAGAAAACACTGGGGACAAACACCAGGCTGGAAGACAGCGTGACAGAGCTAGTGGAAGAACTCTGAGCTTTAAATTCTGCTCTGTCCCCTCCTAGCTGTGTGGTTTGGGATACGGAAAAATTCACCCCCTTTTTCTTCATCTAGGAAAAGCGGTGGCCATCGAGGCCTGATCGACCAACCTCTAAGATCTCAGAACTTAGGTGAGGAGTTCTGTGCCATTGCCGTTCTTGAACTACATGGTTCGTACGTGGTTTTTCCCCAGAAAATACTGGGGTGTTCAAAGGGGACAGACACCAGACTGGAAGAATAAGATTTGCTCCCCCGCAGACTTACATTAAAGTTGTATTTACATCACTTCAGTACTCTGTCAGAGTTTTTGTCCTGGATTTACAGCTGACAGGCTATGAACTGGGCAGGCCCATCCTTCCGTCTGAAATCAGGGGTATTTATTGAGTGCCTGCTGTGTGTGGCACACTGTACTGAGCGCTTAAGCTCTCGTTGCCTCTTTCTCTTTGTGAAACAATTTAGTCACAGGGCCTGCCTTCCGGGATAGTAGAAGGAATAGCCAGCAGGGGTGACTGTAAAACATTGTACTATTAGAGGGTAAATGCAGTGTAGTTCACCTCACTTCTCTGTGCCTCAGTTCCCTCACCTGTAAAATAGGGATTGAGACCCACATGGGACAAGGACTGTGACCAACCCGATATGCTCGTATCCCCCCCAGTGCTTAGTACAGTGCCTAGCACATAATAAGTGCTTAATAAATACCCCAATTATTATTGTTATTCGTTTTTGTGTGCATTTTCAATCAGCTCCTTGAGGGCAGGGATCATGTCTACCAATTGTACTGCACGCTCCCAAGCACATAGTAGATTACCCTGCACACAGTAAGTGCCCAGTAAATACCATTGATTGATGTTTTGGTGGTTATCATTATTTATTTTCTTTGGTTTTCACTGCATATGCGAAGTTTCATACTTTTAACTTCAGCCTTTTTGTGGTTTCTGGCACATTTGTTCCCAAACAATGTATTTGACTTTGAGGGGGGAAAGGGAAAAGTGGTATTTTTATCCTTCCCTATCGCAAAACCAGCTGAGCCAGTTAGGTCAGACTTTCCAAAGTGATTCACCTTTTTGGCAGAGGCCAGGCCTGGAAAGTTTCCGTGCAAAATGACGACTTTTCAGGAAGTGCTGTGCAAGTGAAAGCGAGGTTAAAGTGGAATTTTGTTTTGCAGCCTCACCTCCTGCACTTCACGCTGTAACTTTTCAAATTAGTGGTGCCCTGAGAGGACTATAACCTGATCCTGCTTTAGATCTGAGGGAATTGAGATGGTTAAAATTTCCTTCAGGTGGTAGTGAACATCTGTCTATATGTAGAACCTTGGACTCCCTGACTAATCAGTAACCTCGACTCCAGGAGATGTAAACACTGTGCCCGTCCTCCGATCGTCTGGCTCTGTTGTATTGCCAGAGAGTGTTTCCCTTCGTATTGCAGGAGGAATTTACAGTCCCCTGGGCCTGAGCAGACTCCTTGTGACCTCCAGTAGGGCAGTATCCCAAGCAAGGTTAAAAAGAAAGCTGCCCAGCGTGGCCTAGTGGAAAGAGCACGGGCCTGAAAGTCAGAGGACCTGGGTTCTAATCCCAACTCTTCCCATTGCTTGCTGTGTAATCTTGGGCAACTCGCCTAACTTCTCTGTGCCCCAGTTTCCTCAACTTTAAAATGGGGATTCAATACCTATTCTCCCTCCTACTTAGACTGAGGGCCCCATGTGGGTCAGGAACTGTGTTCTACCTAATTAACCTGTGCCTACCCCAGCTCTTTAGAAGAGTGTTTGATACATAGTAAGCGCTTAACATATACCATTAAAAAAAAAATCCCAAGTAGAGGTGGTATGATGACCTTTCAGTACAGTTTCTCTTCAGTGCTTTCTTAATCATTTGGTGCTCAGTGGCCAAAAACAAAAAGTCATTCTTCACCGGCATTCGGAGCTCTGCGCTCAGCTGTGCCAGCTCCTTCCTGGCCCTCTGGAAGCGGAACAGTTGTGGGCTGGGATTTCTGCTCACCTTCCCACTGTGCCTCGATCTCACCTATCTTGCCGCCGATCCCTCGCACGTGTCCTGCCTCTGGGCTGGAACGCCCTCCCTCCTCAATCCAACGGACAGTCCCTGCTCCAAGCCTTATTGAAGGCGCATCTCCTCCAGGAGGCCTTCCCCGACTAAGCCCCCCATCCCCGCCCTATTTCCTCTTCTGTCACTGCCTTCTGCGTCACCCGGATTTGCTCCCTCTGTTCTTTCCCCCCGCCAGCCACCCTGCACTTATATGCATATCTGTAATTTATATTTTTATATTAATGTCTGTCTCCCCCCCAGGAGACTGTAAGCTTGTGGGCAGGGAAGGTGTCTGTTTGTTGCTGCGCTCTCCCAAGTGCTTAGTACAGTGCTCTGCACAAAGTAAGTGCTCAATTGGCACGATTGAATGAATGAATGAATGAATCAGTGCCCATTCTGAGTGTTGGTAGCTGTCCTGAATTTCTGGGCCCTGCTTCTCACTGGCACCTCCAGGGCACTTCCCCCCCAGGCTGCTGATGTGGAGAGGCAGGGACCTTCCCCCTCGCTGCTCCCTGTAACTTCCTTCCCGGTGTCCTCAAGCCACCACAGATATTTACATCCTAAATGAAGATGGAGTCCTGTGTGCGGGTAATTGGAACCCTTCCCAGGGCTCCCTCCTTTACCGTAATAATAATAAAGATGGTATTTGGTAAGCGCTAACTGTGTCAAGTATCCAAGCGCTGGGGAGATACAAAGCAATTGGGTTGGACACAGTCCCTGTCCCACATGGGGCTCATAGTCTTAATCTCCATTTTACAGATTGGAGGTGACTGGAGCACAGAGAATTTCAGCGATTGGCCCAAGGGAACACAGCGGAAGAGCGACGGAGCCGGGATTAGAGCTCACGTCCCTTTGACCCCCAGGCCCGTGCTGTATCCATTAGGCCACGCTGAATCCCCGTCTTCCCAAGACAACAGTCTGTGCTTGCATTATCATGATCAGTGGTGTTTTTTTGAGCGCTTACTGTGTGCAGAGCACCATACTGAGCGCTTGGGAGAGTACAGTACAACAGAATTGGAAGACACATTCTCTGCCCACACTGAGCTTACTGTCTAGAGGCAGCGGGACCCTGGAGCTGAGGGCTTTATCCACAGCTGTTACCGTTTGGCAGTATCCACTGTAGGAGACATACTTGGAGGGCAGAGGGTTTGCCTCTAGACTGTGAGCTCCCTGTGGGCAGGGATTGTCACTCTTTATTGTTGTAGTGTACTTTCCCAAGCGCTTAGTACAGTGCTAGGCACACAGTAAGTGCTTAATAAATACCACTGAATGAATGCATGCCTCTCCCAGTAGCTCCCGTTGTTTTCCATTTTCTCTGGAAATTGACTTCAGCCTTCACCTTGGGTCCTCAAACCTTATCTCAGCTGAAATAACAGCGTATGCTGCCCAGAGATTATAGATCCAAGGATAGCCAGTGAAGGCCCGTGAATGCCATATTAATAATGATGACTACAATATTTGGTTTGTATTTCAGTAACCATTTTGACTATGTCAGGGTCCAATATACTCAATCTCCTCTGGGAAAGGTCCTTTTTTCCTTCTTCTTTTTTTAAATGGTATCTTTTAAGGGCTAACTATGTGCCAGGCACTTTATTAAGGTCTGGAGTAGATACAAGATGATCAGATAGGACACAGCCTATGTCCCACATGAGGCTCGCAGTCTTAATCGTCCTTTGATAGATGAGGTAATGGAGGCACAGAGAAGTGAAGTGACTTGCCCAAGGTCCCACCGCAGACAAGTGATGGAGCCGGGATTAGAACCCAAGTCCTCTGACTCTCAGGCCTGTGCTCGTTCACTAGGTTGCTGTTTCTTTGTTTTTTGCATTGGGTCTAAGTCTCTGTTTGGGCCAAATCCATCGTGACAGGATGAAGAGGAAACTGTATCGGCTGCTGTGGGCAGGGGAGGATGGGGCCTTGTATTTCTCTGAAATATTGTAATATAAAGCTGCTTCAGTGTTTTGTTTTATTTGATCTAAACAATCCCATTGAGTTTAACAAGAGTTAGGATGTAAGCTTTCTTTTTCCTCTCCTTCAGAAGGAGAACACGACAATAGAAAAAAAATCATACCTTGCAAGACAGATAACTTGGGAGAAAATATATATATAGGTGTGAGCTGTGCTGCAAATTCGGTATCAGTTCCGTGGATGATACTGTGCAGAGCTCCAGTAAGGTGGCAGATTTAAAAAAGTAATTATAGAATAAGCCAGTCTTGAAGAGAATTTACGAAAATCTCTCCACCCACCCTATGTTTCATCAAAGTCTGCCAACCCAGAAGCCAGTTTAGTTTCCAGGTCAGGAGATATTCATTGCATCACCTTCCTGACATATACTCAGGGAGCATTGATATAATGACCCATGGCATTTCTCCTTTTTGTGCAGATGTCACCAAGTTTAAACACAACCGCCATAGAATCATAGGAAGGAACACGGATGCAAACATAATTTCTATCCTCCGGACAAGCTTTTCAATTCCTGGGGAGTGTGAGGGCCAGCCATCTCGTACGTTTAGATCAAATGCAATGTTTCAAAGAATGTGTGAGAGAATCGAGTCCACCTCTGGAGTATATAGCATAAGATATTTCAGGATCATCCTTAATGTTGGCTAGGCCCATTGGGATGTTCACCATTCCTGGGTTAGTTCAGTGTGATGAGAAATTGATGCCTGCCCTATGCACAGAACACTAACCTGACAGTTGGCTAAGTTTCCAAGGCAACTTGTGGGTGGCCTCCAGTAGTTGTTGTTTAATCAATCAGTGGTATTTATTGGGCACTTACTATGTGCAGAGCACCGTATTAAGCGTTTGAGAGTACAGTATAATGGAGTCGGTAGACATGTTCCCTGCCTCTTGCAGTCTAGGAGGGGAGACAGAAGTTACTGTTAAATAAGAACTGTAGGGCTGAGGATGGAGTGAAAAAAGAGTACAAATCCAAGAACAAGAATGTCACAGAAGGGAGTGGGAGACGAGGAAATGAGGGCTTAGTCGGGGAAGGCCCCTTGGCGGAGATGTGCTTTTAATAAGGGTTTGAAGGTAGGGAGAGCAATCACCTATTGGTTATGAAGAAGGAGGGAGTTCCAGGCCAGAAACAGATTGTGAGCTTGGGGTCGGTAGCGAGATAGATGAGACGAAGGTACAGTGAGTAGGTGAACGGTCGAGGAGTGAAGTGCAGTGTTCGTGGAGAATGTGCTGTGTGCAGGACGCGCTCCAGGGCATTTGGGGAACAGACAGTAGGAGTAAACGCTGCTTCCCTTGACTTTTAGAGACACCCAGGGCAGTGTGAGCTCCGAGGACTTGGACAGTTTTAACCACATCCCCATTCCCTTCCACACCACACGGGAAATGATTTAGTTTTCTTTTGCAACCCAGGAAAAGCAGCCACACACAGCAGTATTTTAATTGACTATTGTACCTGAGCCTACTCTTTCCCCAGTATTTCCCTATGGCCCAAACAGAGCTGAGCAATGCGGCTGTCACCTGGCAGAGCAACAGAAATGACTTTAAAATGAGAGCCCCACTTTAGCCTTGGCTCTCTCCTTTCTGTTGTGGAATCAAAAGCAGATGAAAAGAAAGTTTGCCTGGCTTGTAAGCTCCTTGAGGGCAGGATCGCGTCTAACTTCACCGGATTCTACCGAGCACACCCCTCAAGGCAGAGACTCAATAATTAGTACTGATCAGTTAGTTGACTGCTTTTGCTTGTCATTGGCTCTGCACAAACATAGAGGCAAGTGTGAATTAGCGACTGTTAAGGTTCAGCCTCCTGCTTGAGGGGTACTGAGGCTGTGCCTGCAGTTTTAGAGCAGATCGAGTGTGACATCTGCCATTCCATTGGGCTCCAAGGTTAGGGCTGCCAGCTTTACAGAAGCGACAAGGCCCCCGTGAGCATGGAGAGAAAATTCTCTTCCTCTATCTTCAAAGTCATTAGAATTTACCCAGCTCCTCCTGGGTACAGAACAGCATGGACTAGTAGAAAGAGCATGGGACTAAGGTTCGGGAGATCTGGGTTCTAATGTCTTCTCTGCCACTCTACTGCCGTGTGACCTTGGGCTAGGTCTCACTTTACTTCCATGTACCTCATCTCTAGACTTTAAGCACTTTGTGGGCAGTGAATGTGTCTGTTATATTGCTGTATTGTACTTTCTCAAGCACTTAGTACAGTATTCTGCACACAATAAGGACTCAATAAACACAACTGACTGACATCAGTAAAATGAAGATTAAATACTTTTTCTCCTTCCCCAATTAGACTGTTAGCCCCACGGGTCTGTTCTGATAGAACTGTGTCTATCCCAGTGCTTAGAGTATGGCTTGGCCTAAAGTATGTGCTTTTTAAAAATGGTTTTTATTAAGCACTTACTTTGTGCCAGGCACTGTATTCAACGGTGGAGTAGATACAAGCTAATCGGAGTGGGCACAGTCCATGTTCCACCTCATTTTACAGATGAGGTGACTGAGGCCCAGAGAAATTAGTCACTTTCCCAAGGTCACAGAGCAGATAAGTGGTGGAGCCGGGATTAGAACCCAGGTCCTTCTGACCCCAGGCCCCACTTCTCTAATTCACCTACCAAATATCGCCATTATTGCTATTAAGTGCTCCTAAGCCTGGATTATCAGTAGAAGACATGGGTTCTTTACTGGAGGAGTGTATAATCCCCAAGGGGATGGATCGGATTCAGATTCCAGTTTAGATTTAGAATGTAATGAGATGCTAAGATGCAGGAAATGCTCTTACCACTGGAAGACTTTAGACAGCACTGTTCAGAACACCGTGGCTCAGTGGAAAGAGGATGGGCTTTGGAGTCAAAGGTCATGAGTTCGAATCCCAGCTCTGCCACTTGTCAGCTGTGTGACTGTGGGCAAGTCACTTAACTTCTCTGTGCCTCAGTTACCTCATCTGTAAAATGGGGATTAAGACTGTGAGCCCCACGTGGGACAACCTGATTCCCCTGTGTCTACCCCAGCGCTTAGAACAGTGCTCTGCACATAGTAAGCGCTTAACAAATACAAATACCAACTTTTCCTAAAGTGTTTTATTCATTCATTCAGTAGTATTTACTGAGTGTTTACTAAGTGCAGAGCACTGTACTGAGTGCTTGGAATGTACAATTCGGCAACAGGTAGAGACAATCCCTGCCCGGCCTTTTCCGTTTTCTTTCAGGAGATTTTAGTTAGTCCTAAAACCTTATTTTAAAGACGGTCGTACCTGGTTTTTGGCTAGGGCCAAAAGAAGAAATGTGGTTTAGTTTGACCTTGGAGATGGGTTCAGAAATTTCTCTCTCAGCCAGCCCCACCCTCACGTAAGAGAGCTCACGAGCAGGTCTCTAACCAAACATGCTCCAGCTCACTCAGGCATATACATTTGTTAAAGAGAAAAAAAGATGATTAGAGAGGTTGAAGAGAGAAGGAAGTAATTTTGAAAACCTGGCTCATCAATGTGGTGGGAAGACGGGCCAGAAAAAATGGGAGGGATAGTCCCAGATGGGTGATCAGAGCAGAAGATCTCGGTTTCATTCTTGTTCAGTTTTTGACTCTGACATTTGGCAAGTTTCTTCTCTGGATTCGTCTTCCCTTCCTCTAAAATGACGATGGTTAAATCTGTGTCCTGTCTTCCTCACAGGGACACTCCGTAGGTTAATGAGATCGGGTCCGCAAAGGGCTTTGAGCAAGGCTTTGATTTAATAGGTTTAATAAAAGCAGTGCTCGTGACTAAAATCTTCTGACTTTGGAAGCATTGCATTGACTAGCCCCAGGGCAGTTAGCATTTGTGAAAATAGGCAGCCTGCAAAATTAGAACTGTCTATTATTCTGGGTCCCTTGTTAGGGGTTTAAAGGACTGGGTCTATCCACTGTGCAGAGGGATTACATTTTTAACACGATATTGTTTCACTTGTAGACGTTCGGCTCAGTCCCCGAAAGGTTCTTTTGATAATGTTTGCCTTGGGAAAGCGGCACCTGCCTTGTAGTCCCGAACCCCGTTGTCGTTGTTTTAAACAGATTTTAACTTCTATTATTTACTTGTCCCTTTTCCGCTGCTTTGGTCCTTCGGAAGTGCCCGAAGCTCTTGACTGAAAAGAAAGACTAATTAGTTTATTCTTTTTCACTCGCTTTAAAATGGGTACATTCAAAATGTCCAAAGCATCCCCTATCACTTTTTTCTTTTTTGTAGTGCGCTGTCCTTACTGGGTGTCTGCCATTGTGTCTCTGATGTAGCATTGGGTGCCTTGTAAAAAGACAAGAGACACCTGTGGAGTTCAGCCCAGGCTCTCAAGCCATACGTTGGTAAAATTAGGTGTAAAACACACTAGACACTACGTTTACCCTCCTGTCATCTGTTCAGTCAAGAGTACCAAAATTCAGGTAGGCCGCACAGAGAAGTATTTGTGGCTGGGGGAAGCCCTTTATTCCCAGGGCATCGTGCAGGAATAAACGGGGGCGAGTCCAAGGATTGGCTCCTTTTAAGCTTCTTAGAAGGGAGAATGTTTGATGTTCTGCCTCTCTAAGAAGCAGCTAAAGATAAAACATGCAGTAGCTCTGTTCTACATGGGTGGATTGGTTGGCCAAAGCTTCCTGAACATTAGTTCTTTTAGCTATTCCTTGGGAGCCAGATTGTCATCAGAATAGTCCATTGTGTCTCCGAAGTTCTGAGTCCTTTTTTAGCAGCAGCTGCAGCTTGGGCTGAGGAACGCTTGACTTTTGTTCCCTTACTCCAAAAACCTCCCAGGGATGAGCACCAAGTAATGGTGGGACAAGGACAGGCTACAACTCAGACCCGAGAGAAAGCGCCATTAGAAACATGGATTCTGCCTAATCTCTCAAGACCTCCCCAGCCCCTACTTTAAGGAGTCCTGGTTTCAAGGCTCTAGTCTTACCACACTGAAAGTCCCACCACTGCAACTTTTTAGTCAAGGTATCCATGGATGGTTTTTAGCCGTGCTGCTTTAGAGAAGCAATGTGGTGTAATGGATAGAGCACGGGCCTGGAAGTCAGAAAGCCATGGGTTCTAATCCCGGCTCCTCCACTTGTCCGCTCTGTGACCTTGGGCAAGCCACTGAACTTCTCTGTGCCTCAGCTACCTCATCTGTAAAATGGGGATTGAGACTGTGAGCCCTATGTGGGACTGGGACTGTGTCTGACCCGATTTGCTTGAATCCACCCTAGCCCGTAGTATAGTGCCTGGCACATAGCAAGTGCTTAGCAAACACTATTATTATTATTATTATCAGTTCTCATGCAAGACCCCAGACGTCTTTCAGACCCTTTGGATGCAGAAGAGCAGGGAAAATTTAGTCCATCCTCAGCACAACCATTGTCCAAGTTCAAATTGGGAGTGTAGGGTAACACAGAAGAAGTCCAAAGGAGTCCCTGTGACCTGAGGGAGTCCCACTGAGACCGGGCAGAGCTTCTGTGAGCATTTAGGGTGTCCCAGCCAACACGTGGCTCCACTGGGGTGGGAAAGACACCCCCCCACTCTTAGGCAACACCTGCAAAGTCGGGAGCTGGCTGTGGGCTAGGCAGGCAGGCCCTCCTGAGAAATGGATAGCTGGAAGCCTGTTCAGCTCTGGGATCACTCAAAAAGTCCCATAACCCAGCAAAGAATCGTCACAGTTTCAACAAAAAAAGCATCCCAGAGCAAGGGCAAATCTGGAGAAGGGCTAAATGGATTTCAGAGAGGTTTGGGCTTGGGGTGGCAGAGAGGTTAATAGCAACTCTGTGGGGCTTAGTGCTAAAGGGCAGTGGAGTTTCAAAGTGCTCTTCTGGACAAATGGATTGTAAGTTGCTCTTTTATACCATTTGATCTCTTGAGAGATTCCTTTGATGATCGGGGAGAGGGGAATCAAAAACTCCCTCTTCCTGTTGGTGTTTATGTCGTCCTTTTCCAGTCTGAAAAGGAGCTGTTGCTTTTGGGGAACCAAGTAAGGGAAAATATAATATATCTGACAAGAGGCCGAGTACTTAGATTGGGTCTTTATGCTGGCGTAAGTAATAATAGAAAGATGATCTAGGGGTGTTAGAAAATAGAAACTTCATAGAATTTCTTGGGAGTCAGACGGTAGCTAATAGAGAATGACCGAGCAAAGCTGAAATCTCTGCATTTTTCTTTAGTCATCAATTATGCAGAGGGGTCCTTGTTTTGGCATTTGCAGCATTACCCAGAGGAGTTCAAAGGCAGCTGAGAAATTGAGACTTTCCTTAGATTCATGAAGAGATCCTATTTAGTCTTCACTACCAGGAGAGTAGGAAGAATAATTCCAGGCTGACACTATTTATTGTCCTGGAATTCTGTCCTCCATAATAGAGAAGATTTCCAACGGCTGTTGCATTCCATGCGTGAAGGAAATGGCATCTACTCATCAGTAGTGCTGTTTTAGTTTTTGTAGGGTGCGTTAAAATCCTCAACCCCAAAATCATGTTTTTATTACCATTAGTTTTCTCCTCTGTCAAAGGGGGTTGTTTTCATTCAAACCCACCCACCCGGAATGTTCTTTAGTTATGGATTTTGACCATCATAAAGAAAGGCATGAAGTGTGCCGTCATTTGAAGTTTATAATTCTTTTTGTTTAACTCTGAAGCTTAAACAAAAGTGCCTCAAAGATCGTTGATTTTGGAAATTTTATTTGCATATTGTGTTTTCTGGTTGGTAGGAAAGTGATAGCTTCAGTAGAAATTCCTGTTTAGGCGGTGATGGCAGTGGGTTTTGTTCTCTCGCTTCATTTAATCCGCTCTGATAAGACTAGCCAGTGGGTAACCTGTTCATTGTGAGTACTCATTGCTAGGTCAAAAAAAACGTAGGGAATTCAGAAATCTCATTCAGGTCTCATTTTGGGCTGCTTTGGAAAAGTCAAGGGGCCTCTGAATTAGTGCCAAAGGTGTTTGGTTGATTTTCTGCTGTGTCATTTTTCTAAGCCTCTTTCTTATTATTTTGAATTGGTTACCCAAAATAGATGCTGAATAAGCTGGTTTGGACACCTCAGGCATCGGTTTCTCCCAGTTCTAAAAATCACGTATATTAGTGATCCTCTGACCCTCATGCTTATAGTGTCGAGGTAGGAGTGTGGCCCATATTGCCCATATTGTCAACCTGGGAAGCTATCTCTGTTTCTCTAAAATTAATTGAATATTCAATACCCATTATCTGTAGATCATTATAGAAAGCGTGACTGAAGTTGCAAAGGAGAAAACAAGACACTTCGCATGTCCTCACAATCACCAAATAAAAATTCCAAGGGATAGAGGTAGAGAACATAAAATGTAAGTAGTTGAATCATAGTGATTCATTTACCGGGGCAGATGACATGGCCAGAGGAAGCGACAGTTCGGAATGCTAAGGGGCAGATGGAGTTACCTGGGAAGGCCCAATGGAGAAAGTGGAAATTTAGCAGTTTTGAAAGATTTTGGGAAGGACATGGCTTGTGGGAGCGGAAGTGGGAGAGCATTTTGGTTCTTTACCACTGGCTGGCATTTCAGATAACTTTTTTTTTTTAATCAAAAACTGACCTCTTGGAGGGAGGATTTCATCAATTTGTTGACTTCTACCGCGTGCCTTCTAAAAGGAAGTACAGAAAGACAAAAAAAAAATTTCTTACCAATCAATCACTCATATTTTATTGAGTACTCACTGGGTGCAGAGCACTGCACTCAGCTTAGCACTTGGGAGAATATAGTAGAGAAGAAGTGATCCTTTAGAGAGGATGGTTAAAATTGAGGTGTCCAAACTCTTGACTCTGAGAACTTCTTGATTTAAGTGACTTGGGGATTTCAGCAGGTGAGGCTGAGGCAGAAGTGAGCAGTGTAGGTGCAAGATCTAGACCTGAGTAGGTCAAGAAATTCCGTGAAACATTATTACACTAAACATAGGGTTTGTAAGCTCGTGTGGGAGCGAATGTGTCAATATATAATATATATATTCAGTGATTGATTCAGTTGTATTTCTTGAGTGCTTACTGTGTGCAAAACACTGTACAGGGAAACTATGCTTGGGAAAAGTATAATATAAAGTAGTATATTCAGTGAATGAAACCAGAGGGAGCTTGAGGAATGTAGAGGGGGATGTGTTTCAGCATCATAGCAGCCAGAAAGAAAGCCTCATTTAAGAAATCTTCAACAGGTAAGTTAATATGGCAAGAGCACAGCAAATGTGAGACATGTAAAATGAGGCCAAACCCTCCCAGGCAGCCGGAAAAAGGGCTAATTATGTTCGCTATCCTCTTGTTTGACTCTCTAGTGACACTTTGGTTTAGATCAGGCAAAGGAATAACTGTGCTATAAATGTTAAGCTGCTAAATTGGAAAGGAATCCCAGAATGGGGAGTGGTGCTCTATATTCCAATGGGAGGAGAGTTTAGGGGTCAAGAAAATGGAGGTGGGTGGGGGTGAAGTTCCCAAGAAGGATTCTTGGGGGCGGTTTCTAGCCTGGTGGTTAAAATCCCAAATTAACCTCAAACTTGAATAGGAATTTGGCCCAAGGTTTGGATTTGACTCTACATATGCATGTGTGTGTATATATATGTATACACACACACACACATATAAATCAATTATAATAACATTTATTAGTAAAATTTAATTATATAGTATAAACATATATTTATAAATATAAATTTAAATAAATATATATTGACATTTAGATTCTCTTCTGTTTTCCTATTCTTTAATATTCCAAAGTGCCTCACTCAAATTTTATATGCTAGAATTATGTTTCCTTTCTTTATCTCATCAGAGAATATCTAAATTCATGATTACCTCCTATCTACCCTAGTGCTTAGAACAGTGCTTGGCACCTTGTAAGCACTTAACAAATACTATAATTATTATCATTATAAAAATGATTTCAACCTTGTGCCCACTGCAGATATGTTCAGTGCGATACACAGTTTTATGACCAAAATGATTTCAGGCTTGTGCCCACTGAGGGAAATGTTCAGTGAGATGCACAAAGATAGTTGGGTCTGAGTACAGGAAATGGGATCAAGGATTCCAAATTTTTGGTTATTATGGTATTATTATTAATAATAGTAATTATCATTGTTATTATATTTGTTAAGCGCTTGTTATGCGTCAGGCAGTGGTCTAAGTCCTTGGGTAGATACAATTTAATCAGGTCGGACAACGTCTGTCCTGCTTTATGCTGTAACATCTTTGTCTTTTCCCTCCACTGATGGAATAATGAAACATGGTGGAAGCACATGAAATGTTTGGAAAATGCTTTGAAGATTTTGCCTCGGGGATAAAACAGTTAAGGAACCAGAGTAATTACATAATTAGTTCCTTTCCAGTTCCTTCAAGTTAAAAAGTTGTGTGATTCTCCTTGGTAATGACCAGTTTCTTCCAGTCAGTTATACAGGTAACATCATAGCCAGACCTTTGATGCCGGCACGCGCCCAGACCATGTGATTGTCTCCTGGGATCCTGGGTGGGAGCCCCAGGGGCCGCCGCCTCGCACTCCTCTCCCTGACCAGCCAAAGAACGATAGGGGGATTGCCAGCCGTGGCAAGTTCCTGCTGCCAAGTGACTTCCGTGGCGGCTGTTTGGGCGGTCAGCACTGGCCACCCCACGTCCACCTCCTTAGGTTGGTGTGAATTAGCAGTTCCCTACACCGAGGTCGGTGACCAGCAGTGTGGCACTAGCGAAACAGGTTGCGGGCATCCCGGGCGTCTCAGTGCGGTGACCGGAAAGGCTTCTTCAGCTGCTAAGAGAACAGCTGTTGGCAGACTGAGAGAAGAGAAAAATCGTTACGGACAATGCCCTTCATTCTCAGGCGGCGGTTGCTTTTGGGGACAGTGATGCTCCTTCAAAGTCCACCGCCGCCCTCCCTGATCACAGCCCCTCTCCCCCATTCCTCCTACCATTCTTTCATTCAATAGTATTTATTGAGTGCTTGCTATGTGCGGAGCACTGTACTAAGCGCTTGGACTGTACATTTCGGCAGCAGTTAGAGACAATCCCTGCCCATTGATGGGCTTACAGTCACTAACCCATCTCCTTTTCTGATTCTGGAGTGTCGCCACTACCCTCTAAACTCTAAACTCGTCCTCTAGCTTGTACGTTCATCCTCTAGCCTGTGAGATCGTCCTCTAGCCTATAAACTCGAACTCTGGACTGTAAGCTCGTTGTGGGCGGGGAATATGTCTGTTATATTGTACCCTCCCAAGTACAGTTCTCTGCATACTGTAAGAGCTCAAAAAATGTTTGATTGACTATTGATGACTCTCTCTGTCAAACGATCACTAAATGGCACTGTTTTGAAGCAGGACCATCCCAACTTTTTTTTCCCTCAGGGCTGCCTTTCATTGGCTTTTGTGGGGTTCCTCCCGGTCCCCAGTTCCCCCTTCCCTCTGCTAATCACTCAGTTCCAGTGACTCTTGACAGGAGTCAGAAGGTCACGGGTTCTAATCCTGGCTCTGCCACTTGGCTGCTGTATGACCTTGGGCAACCGTGCCTCAGTTACATCATCTGTAAAATGGGGATCAAGACTGTGAGCCCCACGTGGGCCAGGGACTGTGTCCAACCTGATTAGCTTGTTTCCGCCCCAGTGCCTAATATGGTGCCTGGTAAAGAGTAAGCGCTTAAAAATACCATCATTATTAGTATTGTTATTAGACCATAAGCTTGTGTGCAGGGAACGTGTCTACCAACTCTGTTATGTTGTACTCTCCCAAGTGCTTAGTAGAGTGCCCTGCACCCAGTAAGCGTTCGGTAAATACCGGTGATGATGACTGACAAAGGGTAGTGGGAGTTCTTCTTCCTGCCAATATCCACTTATCAATCGGTCAATCAGTCATCTTCAGCATCCTTACCCTCATCTGCCTAACTGAATCATCTATCAAGAAAGCGCTCAGGACAAGAAGTTAGGAGCCCTGGATTTGAGTCCCGTCTCCCCCACTTTCCTGCTCTTGAGCTTGGGCAGGTCACTTAACTTCCTTATACCTCCATTTCTTCATTTGTAAAATGGAGATAATATACCTGTTCTCCATTTTAGACTCTTGAGCCCATCCCGGAACAGAGGTTGTGCTCAGCCTGATTATGGTGATTCTACCCCAGCTATTAGCACAGTTCTTGGCATATAGTAAGTGCCTAATAAGTAGCATCATTATTATCACCTTCTGTCTTCATTTTCCACACCAAAAAACTGGAGCAAGTTAAGGGATCTGCTTGGAGACAGCAAGTAGGTGGCTGAGTTGGGAGTTAAACTCCCAGGCTCAGGATTTACTGTATTTTGTTTAGCCCTGAGGCTGACTGGCTTTGGGCAAGTCAATTTGCTTCTTGCCTCTCTCTCTCTCTCTCTCTCTCTCTCTCTCTCTGTGAGTGTGTGTGTGTGTGTGTGTTGGGGAGGGGGAGAGAGTGTAACACTAGCTGACTTTGTAGGAATTTGAAAATGGAGGTTACTTTCCTGCTAGAAAGGTGTTGGATACTTATAAAACACTACTGAAGTATTAATGGCTTTTCTTAAGTGCTTTGAAATCCCTTGATAGGCCTCAAATATATAGCTCTCTTTTTTGTGTAAGTTGGCGCTCATGATCTCTCTGTGGGTGTGGCAGAAAAACAAATGAATAACCCAAAGGATCTTTCTCATTATGTAAGCATAAATGCAAGATTGGGATATTTTATCATCACTGACCATCCCAAGGCTTTGTGGTATCAATATTTTTTAATCAGCAGTTCTTGTTAAAGTCTTATTTCGTGCCCTAAAAGAAATCTGTTTCATCTCCCCAAAATTATTCTGAAAATATTAAAATGTTCTAGTGGAAAGAGCTCGGGTCTAAGTCAGGAGATATCAGCCCCTGGCATATTTTGTGATCATGGACAAGTCTCTTAATCTCGCTAGACCTGTTTCTTCATCTATAAAATGGAGATAAGATTGTGAACCTGGTGTGGGACCAGGGACTGTGCCCTATCTCTTTGCCACAAGGTCTACCCCAGTACTTAGTACATAAGAAGAAGCCCTTAGTAAATGTCGTAGTTATCATTTTTTACTTGTTCAAGGTTATCAGAGCTTTGTGGGATGTAATGAAGGTTCTAATCCTGGCTCTGCCACTTGTCTGCTGTGTGTCCATGGGCAGGTCACTTAATTTTTCTATGCCCCAAATACCTCATCTGTAAAATGGGGATTTAAGACTCTGAGCCCCATGTGGGACATAGTCTGTGTCCAACCAGGGCTTAACAGTGCCTCCCTACCTCTTCATACCAGACGATCACTGTCCCCACCTTCAAAGCCTTATTAAAAGCACATTTCCTCCAAGAGGCCTTCCCTGATTAAATTCTCATTTATTCTTCTCCCACTTCCTTCGGCGTCACCCTTACATTTGGATTTTCATCCCTTATTCTCCCCTCCTTCCTCCCCATGGCACTTATGTACGAAGCCATAATTACTTTACATTAATGTTTGCCTCCCCCTCTAGACTGTAGGCTTGTTGTGAACAGGGAACTTGTCTTCGAACTCTCTTATATTGTGCTCTGCCAAGCGCTTTGCACACAGTAAGGGCTCAATAAATACCATCGATTGATTGGCCTGGCACATAGTAAGTGCTTAACAAATACCATTAAAAAAAAAAGTGATGTGATGGACCCGAATCTCTTGGGATATCTAGATTCATTTTGGCGGGTGTCAGACTTGAATTCTAGCCTGTATACCCCAGGACTGGAGCCAAACTCACCTCATCAGTGTTTTTTGTAAATTAGATTTCCAAACAGCTCAATCCACTTTACAGAACTTTTCCTAGCTAGGATGTCCTTTATTAGTTGACACCCCTTAAAAACTTTCCCCCAAATAGGGGCTGGCAACAGTCCTTAAGGACTTTTGTGTTTTGTTTCTAGGTTCATATAAAAAAGTGTATGGGATACCTAGAAATACAGCACACACAGCTATAAAAATGTTTACTAGTATCCAAGGGGAACTGGAGAATTAAGGAACCAATGAAGAGAATAGAGTTTAACAGTTACTATAGGAACATCTTATTTTAAACACCAATATAAGGACTAAAGAGCATAAAATTAGTATGGTTACTACCTCTTTCCTTCCTCTTTACTTAATCCTTTAATAGAGTTCAAACATTCTCAGAATTCAAAGCAGACACTCAGTTTACTCATCCAATCCAAATTCTTTGAGGACCTTCCCCTCTGGATTAGGTTTCTGCCTCCACTTTACCTTGGTCCATTGTGGTTTCTCTGCATGAGGTCTTTGTTTTCATTCCATGTCTCAGTCACACAATTTCATGTCAGTCCTCTAGACTCTAAGCTTGTTGTGGGTAGGGAACGTGCCCCCACGTGGGACAACCTGATTCCCCTATGTCTACCCCAGCGCTTAGAACAGTGCTCGGCACATAGTAAGCGCTTAACAAATACCAACATTAATTAATTAACGTGCCTACCATTTCTGTTATGTTGTACTCTCGTAAGTGCTCAGTACAGTGCTCTGCACCCAGTAAGTGCTCAATAATTACGATTGATCAATAGATTGTCCCACCTAAGACCTTGTCAGCTTGGCCGTTCTTCTTTTTATCCTTTCTCGAAGCCCAGACAGCTTTTGCTAGTGGTTCCTCTCTTAGATGCTGGCTGCCCTTATAAGCACCTTCCTACATCCCCTCTTCTGGTGCTGTCCTCTGCGGTCGAAAGGAAAGGCCCAATACTTTCTTTGTTATATTTTCAAAACCTTAACTCTTACCCTGAGAGCTTGAGGGATAGGGACTCTGTCCAATCTGCTTGGCACAGAGTAAGCATTTAACAAATACTATTTAGATCTCTACAGGCTGTAAGCTCGTTGTGAGCAGGGAACGTCTCTACTAACTCCGTTGTACTAACCCGAGGCTTCATACAGTGCTCTGCCCACAGTAAGCACTCAGTAAATAATCAATCAATAAATAAATGGATTGATTGATCTTTCATGAGTTCCTGGAAGCATCTGGCTCATTCAGCACACATGTGCAACGTTCCAGTTGTAGGTTTGCAGCTTTTTCTACAGGGATCAAGTCGTCTTCTCTCCATCCTCCCTCCTCCAAGCTAATGTACTTCCCACGTGAAACGTTGCCACCATTTCCCAGACAGCTTGAATCTCCAGCTTAAAGCCTTTTTGGCAGCCCTGAGAGTAGAGTGCGTGCATTTGTGCAAATGCAACCTAAGAGAAAGCTCTTGAATTCTTTATGTACAGAACCTTCCTAATTGGGATGAGTGGTTTTCATCGGGAAGTGTCTGGGAAATTTTAGAGCCTCGTTTCCTGCTCTTAAGGGATTTGAGGATCCAATCAAGTTGATATCTTCAGACCTAGGGGAGAAGATGGATTGATTGCCTTTGCTTAAGGAATAAAATTTGCCTGTAGGTCTCCTGTTCGGCAGCAGGTGTTGTCTACAGGGTCCTCAACTAGAGCTTCCAAAGTGTAAATAGGAGTGGATGGAAGACCAACCTGGTAGTCATTCCAGAATTTTGATCCAAATTTCCAAGAAGCTCTGGGTACTGAAGTAGGTTGGGCACCTTTTCCAGAATGGTTTGGTGTGAGAACTGAGCAATATCTCCTGCTCCAGACTCTATATGAGGAGAAGATTGTGGTCTTACCCATTTGCCCTCCCTTTCTGACTTTTCTGAGCCTGGAAACATACTTGTAATCCAGCTAAGGCTGCCGTATTGACTGTTGCAGAGTTAAGCATTTCCGGTTGATGTTTGTAGACTTGTTCGATCTAAGCCTTAAAACTGATTTTCTTCAGTTGTTTTAAAGAAACTGTGAGATTACCCATGATCAGAAGGAAGCACGTTAGGTGGAGTGAGTTGAATCATTGATCTTTTAGCCTTGACAAGTGATCCCTTTTAAAGGTATCACAGTTTGAGGTCACTGTCATTCCTTTAATTGTTGCAATAGAAATTGAAAAGTGGCCCTCTGAATAAACGTGACCCATTTTATTTTCTTTATTCTAAGCCCAAATGTCTATTCCCTCCATAGTAAATATGAGTTGTATTTTTAAACGTGCTTGTGTAATGAGTGCCCTTTTAGTATTTTGTTTGCAAGGCGCTTTAGAGTTGGTGTGTTTTTACTTCTTCCTTTGAACCACCCTATGAGGTAGGTTGAATTGTTAACTCTGTTTTATAAGGGGGGAAACTCGTCAGAGGATTCAGACAACAGGAAGACGTCAGTGTGGCAATCCCACTGGGGAAAAGTCAGGTTCTCCTATCCCCTGACTGGTGCCTCCTCAGAAAGGAGACTCATTATGAGCAAAGAGGTAGATTAATCAACTCTTTAGAGAACCAAACCCTAAATGTGGACAAGTGAACGTCTTGGCGGAAAGATGCCAGCCCTATAAAATTTTATATTGTTTGGGAATAGGTAATGTAGTGAACACTTCAAGAGAAATCAAAAAAGATTGGAAGAGACTTGGCTGTTAATGAGATCTTTGGGACATTTGAAGTATTAGTTTATTCTGTCTAATGAAATTGGTGAAAATCAATAAATCCTTTTCAATAGGAAGAGTTGAGACTGGAGGCTGTGATGAAATTGGTAGATTCTGATCCCGGGTTTGTTATCTTTTCAGTAGATTCCCCTCCTAATCTAATCTGCAAGTAATAAACTTGATTCAGTTCACAGCTACCTCTAATTTTGAAGCTTTAGATGGCAGAGGGGCGGATTCATGTTCTTTCTATGGTTAGGAATGCAGTATTCCATTCTGTTTTCCCAGTAACCACTATCATCAAAAAACATCGAGTGCCTTTGGTAGGCCTGGCCCGTATTAGGTACGGGAATCACTGAGAGAAGTGTAATACAGAACATACTGCAGTAAGAAGTCACAGTTTTTGCCCAATCTAAGTAGGAGAGATAAGAAGTTGATGAATCCACTCTGGTAGATAAAACTGATGAGTTCCCTAAGATTTACTCAAACCAACCCTACCCCAAAATGAATCTTGTGACTCCATAACTCAGTCCCCATAAGCGACCCTATCAGATTTAGGTGGCCGAGACTGAAAATCAGAGTTATCTATCGAGTGCTTACTGGGTACATAGCTTGTACTATGTGCTTGGGAAAGTACAACACAACAGAGTTGGGAGACATGATTCCCGCCTACATTGAGTTTACGTTCCACAGGGGGAAAAACTAGGAACCAATGCCGTCGCCCATCCCTGCAAGCCGCCCAGCTTCGGCCAATGTAGAGCTCTGCCCAGTGATTCTCAATCTCTTTCATTCCACCGTTGCGCGGAGGGGCTCCGAGGTCATAGCCCTGATCCACCTCAACTCTCAGCCTAGAAAAGAAAACAAACTGGTAGAGTAGCCCGTGTCTAAACATTTAATGTCTGAGGCCCAGCTTGGAACTTGCCCACATCTTTAGTGACGGGGAAAGACAACACTGATAGATGAGCATGGTAACTTTTTTTTGTGTGTGTGTGTGTGTGTATTTAAGCGCTTACTGTATAAGTGCTGGGATAGATGTAAATTTACCAGGTTGGACACAGTCCCTGTTCGTCATTGGGCTCACAGACTAAATTGGAGGAAGGAGGATTTAATCCCCATTTTACCGATGAGGTAACTGAGGCACAGAGAAGTTAAGTGACTTACCTACATTCACACAGCAGGCAGTGGTGGAGCAGATTAGAACCCACATCCTCTGACTGCCAGTCCTGTGCTCTTTCCACTACTCACTCTGCTCCTCATGAATAACATTTCTTTAACTTATCCAATAGAAAAAACTTAGAGGGAGGTCCAGATGAAGGTTGTAATGAAAGAGGTGATAATTAACTTAACATCCAATGAAGGAAATCAATAAATGTGGCTGTGTGTTGATTAGAGGGAGAGGAGGACGGTGGTTGCTTATGCATGTGCAATCGGGGTTCCAGGCTTCCCGGAGTTTGGAGCCGAAAGCCAGCTTCCCCCTTCCCCCCCAGCACCTAGCTGGGCCCAGGCTCATTTCTGAAATGCACAGCTGTCCTCCCGGACCCTTGGGGTTTGTCTAATTAGGGGCTGCCTAGAGACTTGCAGGCGTACTGATGCCTCACACAGACACTGGAGCACGGAGGTGCCAGAGGTCAATCTCATCAGCCATCCTTAGCATTCACGCAGATATTGGTTTATTGACCCACTTATGTGGTCATTTAATTTTTTGTGAATTTTATTTTTTACCATCTGTATCTTTGTTTCCTCTTTTCATTCCCAATGGATTATTCTACGTAGCTCCCCGTCTCCCTCCTCTACATACTGTAGGTGTTCAATAAATACTATTATTGCTGCTGTTGAGACTGTTTGCTTCCCAAGGACTGAAGGTCCCCTGGGTTTGAAAAGGCCCAAAACGGGGTGAGAGGGAAGGGTGAATACAGCCCCTGTGCACGGAGCAGCTCTGCAGGGCCTCTGTTACCACCATTTTGAGAAGCACTGCTCTCTAATCCATGGCCCCATTTTCTCTCCTCTGTTCCGGGACAGGGTGACTAAGGAAGTGGATGCAGCGTCCAAAGAAGCCAAATCCTTCTTCAAGCTGAGCGAGAAGGAGAAACCACAGGCCGATACCCCTTCGGCTGCCTCTACCCTCCCCACAGGCTCTGGGTGAGTACATCTGTCCATCTCTGGGGTTCATGAAGGAGGTGGTGCTGCTCGTGGAAATACCTTATTTCTGTTGCCGGTGATCACGATCCTTTTCCTCCTGAGTGTTGGCGTAGTCTTGTTTGCATCCGTTGCCTTGAAACTGGAAGAGAGAAAACATGGAGGTTAACCCTCTGAAACCAAAAAAAGCTGCCATCCCTCTAAGTCTTTTCTTTCTAAGTAAAATAAGTCTGGAAGAATTGAAAAAAATGGATAAATGAGCAATCCATTGTGTTGTGATTTCTGATATTTATATCCTGTCATCCCTCTCAGTTTTATGATCATTTCAGATGCTTCTGCATGAAAATCTGAAATGTTTCTTCAAAGGAAACCCCAAATCCTTTTCTCCTTTCTCACCTTTCTAATTTTCAGTCCAGAATGTTATTCCAGCTGGAGTAGGTGAATGGCCATGTGGTCACCCAGAGAAATCTGGGATATTCGTAACTCACTTGTGTACAGGTAAAATACAAGGCCCCCCGAATCAAGTCTGACAGATAAGGGAAGGATAAAATAACTTCTAGCTTTTTGTTTCCAAATTCTCTGGTATGGTAAACTCCATATAATTCCACCGGGTAATCGGTCAGGAGCTTGAAGAAAATTGTTGGCTGCTCTCTGGAACTTGTCTTGTCAGAACCTGCAGATTTCCAGGAAGAATGTCACAAGTCTGTGAAGTGGTTGTTTTGATTCAGGCCATCATGTTTTCTAAGGGATGAGGCTTGCTTAATGTGGTGGTTTGGGTTTCCTTGACCCAAATCTTTTGTTTATTATTGGTTTATTCCTCAAGACCTTTTAGTGGAGCTATTGGTTAGCATTAGGTTTATCTGTTGTCTTCCTGCTCACATGGATTCAACCATGACCGCGATGTGGATGATTCCCAGATCTTCCTCACTAGTTCTGACCTCTCCCCTCTGCAGGCCCACATCACCTCCTGCCTTCAGAAATCTCTTCCTGGATGTCCCGCTGGCAACTCGAGCGTCCTATGTCAAAAACTTAACTTCTCATCTTCCCCCTCAAATCCTCCCCTCCACTTAACTTTTCCATCACAGTTGACACCACCACCATCTTCCTCATCTTTCAAACCTGCTACCTTAATATTATCATTGATTCCTCTTTTGGTCCCCTTTTTGAGTCTCTTCCCAAATCCTGCCACTTCTTCCCCTACAACATTTCCAGGATCTGCCTCTTACACTTCATCCAAACGATCACCATACCAGTCCAGACTTTTGTCACATCCTGGTTTGATTACTGCAATAGACTCCTAGCTGATCTCCCTGTCTCCCTTCTGCAGTCCATTTTTCTGTTGTCTCACGGATCATTTTTCTGAAATGTCGTTCCTCTCACTTCTTCTCTGCTCCTCTAAAACCTCCCATGATCACCCATTTCTCTTGGCCTCAAATGGAAACCACTGGCCTTAAGTCATTCACTCAGTTCTCCCTGTAGACATTAGTATAATTAAATAAAATATGGCTATTCACACCTAAGTGCCATGGGACTGAGGGAGGGGTAAGTAAAGCGTGCAAGGATGATAGATGGGAGTGGGAGAAGAGGAAGTAAGGGTTTAATCGGTAAGGCCTCTGGGAGGAGATGTGTTTTTAATAAGCCTTTGAAGGTGGGAAGAATGATTGTCTGGAGGTTATGAAGAGGGAGGGGGTTCCAGGACAGAGCCAGGATGTGGATTGGATTGGCGGCAAGATAGACGTCATCAAGGTACGGTGAATTAGGTTGGCTTTAGAGAAGCCAAGTGTTCAGGCTGGGTTGTAGTAGGAGAATAGCGAAGGGAGGCAGGAGGGGGTAAGGTGTTAGAATGCTTTGAAGTTGTTAGTACAGAGTTTATATTTGATGCAGAGGTGGATGGGTAACCATTGGAAGTTTTTAAGGAGTTAGGAGGCACGGACTGGTTGGTTTTGTAGAAAAATGAAATGAAATGACATGTGCAGGAGAAAGGAGATATGCAGAATGACTTCTTTTTGTTTATATTATTGATCTAGCCCTGAGAAGAATCAGCATTCCCTCAAGAGGGGCCCCTTTTTTCCCCCGTGGTATGTGTTAAGCGCTTACTATGTGCCAGGCACTGTATGCCAGTTCCCTATCTTTGTTTATATTATTGATCCAGTCCTGAGAAGAATCAGCATTCCCTCAAGAGATGGCTCTATTTTTCCCAGAGATATTTATTAAGCGCTTACTATGTGCCAGGCACTGTATTAAGCGCTTGGGCGACTGCAACACAACAATATAAGAGACAGATTCCCTGCCCCCAGTGAGCTTACAGACTCGAGTTGCCTCGGGTCACGCAGCAAATAAGTGGAGGAGCAGGAGTTAGAACCAGGATCTTCCGACTCCCAGGCCCATGCTCTATCCACTAAGCCACCCTGGCTTTTCTGATTATGTCTGGGACCAGCTCAGAGAAGACCTCCGATTCGGCGTTAGTGGGCGATCCAAATGTCTGCCTGTTTTCCTGGGTTTATTGGCCAAGGCTTACGGCAGTAATCTAGGCATAGTTACCAGGTGAGTCAGACAGGGGAGTTATTCTCATAAGAGCCAGTATTTTGGTCTAAGCAGCTTTTTGTGACCCATCATTTGAGGATAATCACTCATGGAAAAGTCTGCGTTAATACTTCGGGATTTTTATTTGTCACACCAGTGGTAAAGGTGTCCAAGTGTGGAAAAATCAGGGGCATCGGCTGTCATGGAGATAGTTGGGGAAAGACGAGACCAGGGAACTAAGTCAAGTGGGTAAATTTTAGCTCTAGCCTTGGTTCCAATTGCCAAGTAGAGTCTCTCAGTATTCCACTTCTAAGATGACAATAATAAGAATTATGGTATTTAAATGTTTACTATGTGCCAAGCACCGTGATAAGAGCTGGGGTAGATACAAGATTATCAAGTTCTACATGGGGCTAACACTCTAAGTAGGAATTAAGTTAACCTCTCTAGACTGTAAACTCATTATGGGCAGGGAGTGTTTCTGCTAATTCTGTTCTAATATACTCTCCCAAGTGCTTAGAACAGAGCCCAGCTCCATGCTCCGTAAATACAATTGATTGATTGATTAACTGATAATGCTAGAGAACCTGCCCTATCTGCCGGGTCATTAATGAGGTTGATTTAAGCCAATGGCTTTTGTACTTCATTCGGAACATTTAAATCCAAGTGATAA
Source organism: Ornithorhynchus anatinus (assembly GCF_004115215.2). Classification (NCBI taxonomy): domain Eukaryota; kingdom Metazoa; phylum Chordata; class Mammalia; order Monotremata; family Ornithorhynchidae; genus Ornithorhynchus; species Ornithorhynchus anatinus. The sequence goes on along the minus strand of NC_041738.1, from coordinate 37,233,684 downwards.
TGGAGTTTGAGATAAATAATGATTTTACACTGTGCTCCAAGGCCAGAGTACAGCCCCTCGAATTACCCAGGACAGCCAGAACAAGGCTGAACTGCAAATGGGACATGAACCAAGGTTTACAAGGGCCAAGTTGTGACTGGCTCCCTCAGACAGCAGTGGGCTTGGGAAAGGGCTAGTGTGGGAGAAGTTCTTTTGCCTTCGGGGCAGAGCAGGGTGGGGTGGTTTAGCGGGCAACACCCACTGTGGCCAAGAGGATCATTTATCTCCAGGTCGGCATGTACAGACTGTCTTTTCCAGAGAAGAATCTAAATGAATAAACCCCATTCATATTCAGGAAATTATTCTGATTAATCTCCACTTGAAGAGCAGTTTCCATTTTAGAAACCACCCTGTGGAAGCCCTCTATTTATTTGTTTCTCCTGTCTCTAAACAGATTTAAGCAATCCAGGAAAACCCAAACCAGGGAATAAAACATCCTGTTCCTCATCCCTAGCTAGCGAATAAGAGCGGTGGATCGAGAGGAGTAAATGCTAGCAGTTGAAAATGCATTTCCTCTACATGTTTAACATAGCTCACTGTTTGGGCTATAAAAAGCTGAAGTTTATGCTTTGGGAGCAGAGTAAACTAAACACCCGACTTTAATTAGAGGCAGGAGTCAAAGGCAGGGAGATGTGCTCCCTCAGTGGAAAGGACGGCGCTCGTTTGGTTCGTCTCTTTAAACCCCCATGGCCTCGATGGTCACGGCTGCTTGCTTATTGGGGGTCTCCCATTTGCCACCAAGACCCTCTAGTTTTTGGCACCCTTGGTAATAGCCAGTTGCCCTATTGCCCTGCCAGCACTTGCTGGGAAGTTTAGCTGGCTGTGTTTCAGCCCAACGGTTCCCAATTATCTTGCTATTACACTCGGTTTAGTCTTTCTCGTTAGGATTTATGACCCTTGCCATACGCAGCAACTTGTTTTAATTAAAGGTTCAGTGTTCATTTGCCCCATGAAAATTGGGGGAGGACTTCAAGCAATAAAACATCCAGCTGAAAAGCAGCATTTTTTTTTTCTCCTTTAGAGTTCGCAGCTAGGCGCAGAGGGGAATAACCCTTTCCATTGACTCTCGAATGTTGGCTCGGGCATTGTCGATTTAGCATCTCTTTTCCTGAATTTGGAGGCAGCGGAGACCCTTTAAATGTCAGGCTGAGGAGATTGGACACAATGGTTGGAGGGACTCAATTAAACAGTGGTATTTATTGAGCGCTTACTGTGTGTAGAGCACTGTACTGAGCGCTTGGGAGAGTACAGTGCAGCAGAGTTGGTAGATACGTTCCCTGCCCACAGGAGCTTACAGTCTGGATACAGTTAGAAAACAATGCCTTCGGAGCATTACAGTTTATCTGGTCAATTCTCTGCATCTTTGACCAGTCCCTTAGAACCTTGTGATGATACAAAAGATTTGCCATCTTCGATATCTTCCAAAGACTCGCTGATCCAAATTAACATGGATGTTGTTAGTTTTTTTAACACAACAAGCACACAAGATAATACATCATTATATCATAGTTAGAACAGAAGCGAGCTTTGAATGGGAATCAACCAATAGCCACTTTGAGGGAAAAGTTTCAGTTTTTGCTTGGATTATGGCACCAGGCTAAATCCAGACCCTTAAAATGTGTGACTAATAGGTTGAGTTTTTTGAGGCGGGGGATTTGTGACCGTTTTTAAGGAGACGCTTTCAGGTTGGGAAAAATTTTCAAGTGGATATTTAGATCCCATCATTCCCCACAGAGGTTTTCCTAAGAAAAGAAGGGAAATTCCCCAAGGCGTTTATAACTACACAAGTCCTTGCTGCCTCACAGCCAGACTTCACTGTTTGGTTCGATCCTCCCGTGAAATGTCCGATCTTCCAGCCCTCTCCTGTAAGCTGATCCCGCATGAATGTGATGGCACGTGGCACGTGACTTATGAAAAATTCTTGTTTCTTTTTTAGATCCTAAGTACTTTCCAGTAAGCAAGAACCTTGATAGATCATTATTTTTTTTCTTTCCCCATTTTGACTTTGGACAGTGCCACGTGTTCAAGGGCCAAGCAAGATAGAGAGAAAGTCAAGGGGGCCGAGGGGAGACTGGCAGGATGGCAACAGATTGTGTCTTGCTCTTAGGGCCTAGGGGCTAGAGAACAGCTTGGCAAAGGGTGGGAAATAAAACTCCGCATTCATGTGAAATAAGGAAAATTTTAAAATAAAGGGAAACCATTGGGTGATTGTCGGAAAATATAATTAGAAATAACGAGATTAAATTAACCAGAGGAAAATGTGGCTGTTCTGGGAAAATGACTGAACCGTGAGATTCATTGGACTGTAGGACTATAGCACTGTCCTCTTCCCAAGGGAACCGATAAATATTCCACCACTTGAGTAATTTAAGGTTGGCCAAGAGTAAGCACTGGAGAATATGATGTAGGGGAAAAAAATCCCACTTGGACATCAGGGAGAGCCAAGATGACTGAATCGAGCTCTTCCGTTGCTTTCTTTGTTTGGAAAACAGGGCTTCAACGCGGCCTTTCCCTGACACCCGTGGGAATCGGCCCAGCACCTCTAGCAGTTCCAACAAGAGCAGGGTAACCTTTTACTACCCCAAGTATATTTGGCGTGTTGTGCCAGGCTAATGTCCCTGAGCATCAGTCAGGTAACCCATTCTCGCCCACTTCCCATCATCTCTTTGCTCTGCTCTCCCTGCCATTCGTCAAAACCTTACCCTGCCTCTGACCCCGACTTTGCCCACGTCCCCATTTTTTAAAAAATATTTCCCCCATTTCCCTGCAGCTCACATCCCCAAATCTGCCTCCCTTTCCCAATCTCCATATTCCTTGCATGGTGCTTTTATTTATTTACCTGTTTCCCTTCCATGGTAAACCCCTTCCCAGGACTTCCAAAGCCACAGGGATGGGGCGATTAGGGTCGGGGGCAGAAGCAGTCTCCACCAACCTCCTTCCCAGCCCGGTCCAGCTCATTATTAATGTCAGTCACTCAGTTGAATTTGAGTGCTTACTATATGCAGAGCACTGTATTAAGTACTTGGGAGAGTACCAGTTGCAGAAGTAGGGGCTGAAAGCCAGGGAAAGCCTGACCTGCTTCTGCTCTTGCTGGTGGCCCCCTCCTTTTTTTTAATGGTATTTGTTGAGCGCTTACTGTGTGCCAGACTGTTGTACCAAGTGCTAGCTAATCAGGTTGGACACAGTCTCCATCCCTTGCGGGTGCTCACGGTCTTGTTCCTCACTTTACAGCTGAGGTAACTGAGGCACAGAGAACTTAAGTGACTTGGCCCAGGTCACATAGTAGACAAGCGGTGGACCCGGGATTAGAGCCCAGGTCTGGGGAATTAGAGCTTCTGGGAGTTGATGTCTACTTTTCTAGTCCGGAAAAGGGCCCGTTAGTCTGACAGTCATATTTATTGAATGCTTACTGTGTGCAGAGCACTGTTCTAAGCATTTGGGAGATTGCAGAATCACAATAAACAGATACATTCACGGCCCACAACGAGCAAAGGCACTTCGCCGGAGTTATCGGTGGGGAGGGAGGGCCCTACTTATTGCTGACACCCCATCCTCTTTCCCTCCCCTGACCCCATCAACGATGGGTCAGATGGAGCCCAGCTGCCCCGCACCTTCTACCACTGCTTTAAGGAAGATTGTAGCAACCAGTTCAGTCAATAATAATAATAATTGTGGTGTTTATTTGACCTTTACTATGTGCCACATACTATACTAAGTGCTGGAGTGGATACAAGCAAATGGGGTTGGACACAGTCCCTCTTCCCCGGGGGACTCGGTCTCAATCCCCATTTTACAGATGGGGTTACTGAGGCCAAGTGAAGTGACTTACCCAAGGTCTCACAGCAGACAAGAGCCAGACAATAGCACAGTTATTAATATTAGAATTATTATTTGTCTATCTGAAGTCGGGTTATATGTTTAACAATAATAATAATGGTCTTTGTTATGTGCTTACTATATGCCAGGCACTATACTAAGCGCTGAATAATAAATGTGGTATGTGTTAAGCGCTTACTGTGTGCCAAGCACTGTATTAAGCACTGGGGTGGGTACAGGCAAATCGGGTTGGACACAGTCCATGTCCCACTTGGGGCTCACAGTCTCAATCCCCATTTTACAGGTGAGGTAACTGAGGCACAGAGAAGTGAAGTGACTTGCCCAAGGTAGAGCCGGTTCAGTTTTGCCCTACCAGCTTGGGCCCGGTGTTTAACTCACCGGGTGTTTAACTTAGAACAGTGCCTGGCCCATAGTAAGCGCTTAACAGATGCCATATAAAAAATCAGCTGGGGCAAGAGAGAGCACATTCAGTCACTTTGTGTTGCTTGTACAGGGGGTGAATTTTCGTGCCTCATAATGTTTCAGGTCGGACAGTTAGGATTTTGGTTTGGGCTGGCCCCGGGGCTAACGATGAATTAGTTCCATTATCATTTGTGACCAGCGTTCTTAGTGCTCTTCTGGCTGGTGAATTCAGTTCAGGGGCTTTCAGAGATGGGAAGACGAGTAATTAGATGGGCCATCAGTTCTTTCTCTTTGTTTCTTCTCATCGTGGTCTGAGACTCACATCCTCCAAGTTAACCACATTCCCCTTCACTGCATCTTTTAGATCAGTTTACTCTGTAGACACAAATTCAGGGGGCATTCTTGTCTCAGCCAGTTCGTTTCCACACCTCTCTAGTTGAAACTTTTTTTTTTTTCTAAAAGCAGCATGTCTTCTTGCTCCATAATTGATTGGGGGACTACTGAAAACCATTTGGTCCCTTGGCAACTTTTGTGGATATTTTGAAATTTCATTTGCAACCTCTCCCCATTAACCTCCGTCGTTTTACAGCTCTGAATCTGACACATTCCTACCTCGTGGAAACGCAGTGGTTGCCATGGCAATAAGCATGCTCCAAAACTCAGAGGAAGGGAGAGAGGATTTCTGCATTGTTAAATTATATATGAAATTGGATGACTGGTGATGGTTTCAACGGTGAGGCTATGGAAAGTGTGTTCTGCCAGCTGGGGGGCAGAATCACTAAAAAGACTTAACTAATTAGTGGCATTCCCCACGCTATTTGCTATTTCTGTGTTATAAGTGGCTGTAAATGAGGTTTGAATCGGAACCCTTGGGGCGTTCTGTAAGGTTATTGCTAGGAGAGCAAAGAAGGGTCCGCCCTCGCCTGGTGGGGAAGAAGTCCTCTTAAATGCATTTTTTTTATGGTATTTGTTAAGCGCTTATTATTTGCCAAGCACTGTACTAAGTGCTGGAGTGGATACAAGCTAATCAGGTTGGACACAGTCTGTGTCCCACATGGGGTTTACAGTCTTAATCCTCATTTTACAGATGAGGTAACTGAGGCCCAGAGAAACGAAGGGACTTACCCAAGGTCACCTAGCCTACTAATAGCGGAGCTGGGATTAGAACCCAGGTCCTTCTGATTCTCAGGCCCGTGCTCATTCCGGTAGACCACTTTGCATCTCTGTTGGTAACCATTCTTCTGGGGAGAAGCCTATCAAGAGGGTCTGGCAGAGATGGGGTCCAGGGCTGGTCATGAAAATGATTTATTCTGTGTATCCTGACTTGAGTAAATGTTGATGAGTTGTTGCACTTCGAACCTATCTGCATTCTGGTAGGGCTGGACGATCCTGGAATCTCCACTTCCCAATTCCACTTCATAACACTCTGATTGTTAACCTGGATTATTTGGTTTGATTGCGACATGTCCTTAATTCCCCCCACCCTGCCCCTCAATAGCGTTATTGCCTGTGGACAGTGAATAAGGTGGAAACAGGACCCTTCAGAGTCCCCCCTCACCGTGGGCATAGTAAATATTCCCGTTTGCCGCAAGAAGTCTGAGGGCAGATGTCACTGCCGATTCAATTGGTAGAGGAACAATTGGCTGGGGCTGAAGTAGCATTCGAGATTAGGCAGTTGTGCCTTCCTGCAGCAGAGAAGAAGGAGGCCCTTTGGGGGATTGATGGGTTTTTCTCTTCTTTCCGTCACAGGCGACAAAGGGGAAATCTGATTGTAAATGTTTGAACGTAGAACGTAAGTGGAAACACTTCTAAAGCTGACTCCGAAATCTGATCCCGGGCTAATTAAAGTAGACTCTAGCATGGGTCCAGATCAGTTTGAGAATCTGAAATGACTGGGCCAAATAAAGGCAGGCCAGTTTGGGGCTGGTACCTATTAGCCCTCTCCGATAATCCTGGGGCTAGTGTTTGGGCTAGTACCATGGCCCCATTTCACGCTTCCCCCCGTCGCCCCCTCAAGCAATATTCACACATGATGCGTGGACGCGTGTGTGATGAATAAGCTGTTATACTGTTGTCCTTGGAGGCTCAGAAACCCCCACTACTCAGTAGTGAGCGCCCCTCCTTCGAGAAGAATGGGTGGCCCCACTTTGCAGAATGATATTAGGTAGTGCCTGGGCCCTACAACTCTTTCATTCAATAGTATTTCATTCAATAGTATTTATTGAGCGCTTACTATGTGCAGAACACTGTACTAAGCACTTGGAATGTACAAATCGGTAACAGAGACAGTCCCTGTCCTTTGACGGGCTTACAGTCTAATCGGGGGAGATGGACAGACAAGAACATGCTGCACCGAGCATAGTCGTATTTAAGCTTTTAACAAATACCATAAAAAAAAAGCCAGTAGCCAACAGGGTTAGAACGTGGGTCCCTGGCTTTTTGACCCAGGCTCTCTTCACTAGACCCTGCTGTCTCCCCTGGACGGTCCTTTTCCTTCTCTCCCCTTTGGGAAGAGAGGCAGCTTGCTCTTTAGTAAGATTGGTTACTCTGGAAGGAATCTAGGATGCTACCTTTTTAAAGATGTCTGTTTAAGGCCCAAGACCTAAAATTGTCTTGGTCCAGTTTCGGGGCTGTAGATCAGCTCTGTCAGCTGGGCCGAGTGGCTTTTGAAGCCCTCTCTGAGCCAAGGCAGGAGAAACTACCAGGGAGAGCCGGTCAGTTATATTTGAGCGCTTACGATGTGTAGAGCACTGTACTAAGTGCTTAGGAGGGTACAACATAACAATAAACAGACACATTCCCTTCCCACAATGAGCTTACAGTCTAGAGGAGAACTTGCGTGACATTTAGGAAGTGGCCCCCGGAGGAATTTCTTGTAGAAGGAATTCTCATCGGTCAAGTCGGCGACCCAACCCACGGTTTAAAGGGGTATGGCGGAATGGTGTGCCGAGATCTTGGCTCCTGAACCGTCGGCGGGCTTCTTCAGAGGTCACGTGGTCTACAACTGTTAAATTTCCATCACCCCCTGTTCGTATGACCGTTTTAAAATAGGAACCGCCGATCCCCCAAGCGTAGTACTTTTTTTGTTGAAGGTATCCAACAGTTGGTAGAGTTTACAGTTAGTAAACTCAGCGGTTTCGTGTGAAAGGGAAGGTTTCATCCAAGCAGAAAATGACATTGCCGAATATACAGAGGAAGAATTCTTCCTCGGGAATGGGTGAGGCAGGGAATGTGTCTGCAACTCTGTTGTTCTGTCCCGTCCCAAGCACGTAGTGTTGTGGTTTACACATAATAAGCGCTCAAACATTACCTTTGGATTGACTGAAGTTGACTTTTTGGTGCAGCTCTAATGCACGTGAATTTGATTTTCTTTCTTGGGCTTCAGGTTTGGGCAATGAGCTCTAGAGGGCAGAATTCCCTTGAAGAGAGAGGACCCTCAGGGAGCGTAGGAAAACATTGGAAAAATTGTCTAAACCACCAAATTCTTATTTTTGTTTAAATTACTGTCGATATCAATTCACATGAAAACATGCCTGTTTTTACTTTTTGTCACTAGAACTTATTTGCTAAAGATCATAATCGATTAGACTGTAAGCCCCTCTAAGGGCAGGGACTGTGTCTCTATCTGTTACCGATTTGTACATTCCAAGCGCTTAGTACAGTGCTCCGCACATAGTAAGCGCTCAATAAATACTATTGAATGAATTAATGATAATAATAATAATAATAATGTTGGTATTTGTTAAGTGCTTACTATGTGCAGAGCACTGTTCTAAGCACGGGGGGAGATGCAAGGTAATGTGGTTGTCCCATGTGAGGCTCATAGTCTTCATCCCCATTTTACAGATGAGGGAACTGAGGCCCAGAGAAGTGAAGTGACTTGCCCACAGCCTCACAGCTGACAAGTGGCAGATCTGGGATTCAGACCCATGACCTCTGACTCCCAAGCCCATGCTCTTTCCACTGAGCCATGCTTCTATTATACGCTGCTCACGTGCACGATAAGCAAATGACGGGGGAGCCTCATCTGCAATTTCTTATTAAAATTGTTATTTTTCTTTATTACTTTGATTTTTGGATTTTTTTCCGATTTTTTTTGTCTGCATGGACTGTTTTTTAATCCTCATCAGAAAATCCAAACCTATAGTTTTCAAGAATTAAATCAAAATTTTATTTGGGTGTTCCCTAAGTTATACAAAGCGTGCGTGTTGTGCCCTAATATTAAGGCACTTAATTCTCACCTGATTTAAGGGCCTAGGGCCCCTACTACTGTAGGTTAGACGCCTGTCAGCTGTGTGACTTTGGGCAAGTCACTCGACTTCTCGGGTGCCTCAGTTAGCTCATCTGTAAAATGGGGATTAAGACTGTGAGCCTCACATGGGACAACCCGATTACCCTGTATCTATCCCAACGCTTAGAACAGTGCTCGGCACATAGTAAGCGCTTAGCAGCGTGGCTCAGTGGAAAGAGCCCAGGCTTCGGAGTCAGAGGTCATGGGTTCGACTCCCGGCTCTGCCACTTGTCAGCTCTGTGACTGTGGGCAAGTCACTTCACTTCTCTGGGCCTCAGTTACCTCATCTGGAAAATGGGGTTTAACTGTGAGCCTCACGTGGGACAACCTGATTACCCCGTATCTACCCCAGTGCTTAGAACAGTGCTCTGCACATAGTAAGCGCTTAACAAATACCAACATTATTATTATTATTATTATAGTCCCTCTAAACTCAAAGCTTGTTGAGGAGAGGGAATGTGTCTTCCAACTTTGTTATATTGTACTCTCCCAAGTCCTTTAGTACAGTGCTCTGCACACAGTAAGCACTCAATAAATACAATTGATTGAGCTGAATTTGATGTTAAATTAATGTTAGAATTATGTTCACTGAGGGGAAGAGGTAATATATTTGTTCTTTCCGCAGTTTCGCGGGGTGGAAATTATCCCCGAAAGTTCTGGAAATGAGCGAAAGGAATTTTCTTGCCTCCGACAAATAGTTGCCAAGGGGCACTTGCAGCTGCCCAGATTCTGTTGAAGGAAGCTTGATCCTGGGATTCGGCTGCTCTCTAGACTGTAATGATTGCATATAGAAATCCCCAGCAAATACACGGCTTATTTTGGAGGCAGGGGATTTTTCAAATGGGAGAGGTTGGGCAGCTGCGGATTGACTATTCTAGACAAGGCCCGAGAGTCAGGCTGATCCAGAGTCCAGCCTGTGCTATATTCAGTTTCTCAGCCCTGGCTCCGTGCCAAGATATTGTTCGCTGAGGAACCAATGATGTATTTAAGATGAAGTCTCTCAGACCTCGAGAGCTAGGCCTTTCTGCCTCTGGACCAGAGGGGAAAACAGGGAGGCTCAGCTTTCCAATAGTATCAAGTGGTCCTTTCCTAGCCGTGGCGGACTCAGGACCGTAAAAATCACGTCTTTCTGATTATCAGCTTTCCCCCTGAATTAAAATTATGGTGCAATTCTAGCAGCTGCTAATTTGAGAACTAACAGAAGGAGAAACCAGGGCTTTACATCACCCACTTATAGTTTGTGCTTTGAACTGATGCAAGCTTTTAACTCCAGCAGCTTGAGAAACGATGAGCTCCAGAAGGTGAGAACACAACAATGAGATTTTTTTTTCTTTTCAAAAGTCTGATATCATATGACAAGACTTGTCCAGGCTAGAACAGAGATTAAGAAGGAAAGCACTCTCTATCATTGCCTCAGCCCAGTGTAAGGCAACGCTTTGGGACGGTTTTCTTTCAGAAGGATAACCACAAGCCCCGTGTCCGCTTTCCAGTCATACTCCTAGGCTGTGTTGCGGTTATCTGAATCGTGGTTTCCGGCACCGTTTCAGAAAGTCGTCCTGATTTAGCCCAGGCTGGACTAGTTCGGGCCTCTGTTTCTTAGCCTTGATGTGGCAAAACCAGATCTGCAGTTCGACTAAATGGGATCAGCTGTTTGTTTTCTAGACTCATGCGAGCTGAGCCGGATGGAATCTCAGCTATGTGGGGACTTAGACTCTCTAAAGCATCTGTCTTTATAAAATTGAAATAATTAAATAAAAAAAAAGAAAGAAAGCCGCTTCAAATCAGGGCCCCGGGTAGCTTTACTCCAAAAGCAGGGGGGGTGGGGGTGGGGGTGGCTGGTGCTTCTTGGAAATAGTAGAGGACTCAGTTCTTCTTTCTTTGACCTTCCCTCCTTTATCACGTCTGTTGATTGAAGAAATCAGCTTTTTATGGAAAATGGGCAAGTCACTTGTGCCCGAGCCTCATACTTCCAACTGAGTTGGTGGAAGTCGTATATCGCTTCCTAATTAGAGCACGTATACTCCATCTTTGAAGTTCCCTGTTAGCTTCCCTAATGCCTTTCACGTCCGCTACAAACTTCTCATTCTCCCATTTAAGACGCCTGCAGTCTCAGCTCCATTTCTGCCACCATCTCCCACCTTGTACCTGTTGCTATCCTCGAGTTCACTGTTTTTCTCCTTCTCATTTTGGTTTTTCCCATTTCTAATATTTCTTTCCCATTCTACTTGCGGGCCTAGATTCTTTCAAATAAGCCCCTGCCCTTGCCCTCATTTGAGTTTGCTTTTTCTCACGCAGTCAGAGTCTTGCCCTCCTCCGCTGGCCTCTTCGGCACTTTGAAGTCGTTCTTGAAAACTTTAACTTACCTTCCAAATAATTAATGACTTCTTATTGAGCGACTGGGAGTCCGAAGGTCATCCATCGGTTCTAATCGCGGGTCCGCCACTTGTCTGCTGTGTGGCCTTGGACAAGTCACTTAACTTCTCTGTGCCCAGCTACCTCATCTGAAAGATGGGGATAGACTCTGTGAGCCCCACGTAGGACAGGGATTGTGTATCCACCCCAAGTCTTAGTATGGTGCCTAGCACATAGTAAGTGCTGAACAAATAGCATTATCATTATAATTATTATTATTGTTAAGATAACGATCACTAGGAAATCTTGTACTTCACTGTTTTCTCATCAGGGATGTCTTCTTTGTGTACTCCTCTCTCCTTCTGCCTCCACATCTTCTCAACTAGGAATAATAACCTGGTGACAATCACAGATGTGTTACACGATTGGAATGTCCTTTATTTCAGTTGAGTTGTGCTACGGTTCAAGCGTAGACATGCCGGGAAGTTGCCTTCTCATTCCGCAGGTTTTATTTTGCACCTCCTTTGATTTCCTTTATGTCAGGTTGACTTGCCCACCCTCCCCAGAAGAGTGTTTCCCCCAACAATAAATCTCACGGGGCCTCTCTCCCCAGAGACCAGAAAACAACCCTGAATCCCTTGGAAGCTGACTTTCCCAACTGAAATTCATGATATTTACTCTGATTTCCCTGTATTTAACTTTTTGGCCTACTTCGGGTACTGGGAAAAAGAATTTCAATTGTTTTCCCTTAAGAAGTTTCCAAGGGAGTTGGGGGGAAATGTGTGAAAGCAGAAGATACTCCAGAAACCAGGGTTTAAGCAGTTTGGCTACAGGGTCCGAACTTTGCAGCCTTACGTCCCTTAGGAATAAGGAGATTTGAGCAGGAGATCAGTTGGGCAAATGCAGCTTCATCAAGCCGGGCGTCTAGCAGTGGGCAAGAGGGGTTGGCCTCCTTTGTCGTTTCTCTGCCTACTGGGCTGCAGGTTGTTATAATGGCTGGCTGTGGTTTGACTTTTCACTCTTGGGCTAAATGAGATCACGGATCTTGGCAGAAGCTGACCAGTGCAGCAATGCTCTGCTAGGGATTGCAGTCAGGTTCTCCAGAGCTGTGGCAGTGATTTGTAGTTTGATGGACTAGTAGTCTCCATCTGGAAGAATCATGGGTGAATTAAGAGTGGGAAGAGAGGAGATGAGAGAGATTTTTTGGTCCTAAGGCTGGACTTGTGGAGTTGAGTCTTTGAACAGTTTCATCCCTTTGTTTTGCAACCAGGAAAAGGAAAAAAAAATTCCAACACTTTTAGTCTGAGGTTCATCTAAAGAGTCTAAACAGGGGACCTGGGTTCTAATCCTGGCTCTGTGACCTTGGGCAACTTCTCTAGGCCTCAGTTTCCTCATCTATAAAATGGGGATTCAGTGCCTGTTCTACTTCTCCTAAACCGTTAGCCCCGTGTGTGTCTTGTATTTATCATAATACAGTGATTAACCAATACCCCAATTATTATTATTCATTGGAAATGGATGGATTTTTTTATACTTAGGTATTGAGTCCTGACGTGGCACCTAGAAGAAATGGTCCTTGGTCTTGTGACTCGTCTGAGGCAAACATTTCAGGCATATCAGCAGATCAGAAGGCAAGTCTTAGTGGAAAGAGCACAGGCCTGGGAGTCAGAGGACCTGGGTTCTAATCCCGGCTCTGCCCTTTGCCTGCTATGTGACCTTGGGCAAGTCACTTAGCTTCTCTGTGCCTCCGTTTCCTCAACTGTAAAATGAGGATTCAAAACCTCTTCTCCTACTTAGACTATGAGACAGGGACTGTATCTGACCTGATTGACTGGTATCTACTCCAGCACTTAGAACAGGGCTTGGCACATAGAGAGTGCCTAACTAATGCCATTAAAAAACTGAGGCACAGGTAACAAGGCACAGAGAGGTTAAGTGACTTACCCGAGATCACCCAGCAGACAGGTGGTGGAGCTGGGACTAGAACCCAGGGCCTTCTGACTCCAGGCCCTTGCCCTGTTCACTGGGCCACGGTGCTCCTCTGCTATTGTACTCTCCTAAGCGGTTAAATCAATGCTCTGCATGGATTAAGCACTTGGAAAAAACACTTAATTGAGTGTTGCCCCATCCTCTGATTCCTTTTTTGCTGATCACCAGTCAGTTGTGAATAACAAAAATCAAAACAGTATCTATTGAGCACCCACTGCAAATAATGTTCGTACAGGGCAAAAGAAGTATCTAAATAAATTTATATAAAGTATGTGTGTATGAGATGTACATATCAGTAATTTACTTATATGACTGTCTTACTCCCCCTCTAGAGTGTTTTCTTGGTGCAGGGAGGGAACACTCTGTCAACTCGTATTGTACTCTCTCAAGCGCTTAGTACAGTGCTTTGCACATAGTAAGCACTCAGTGAATTCCAGTGATTGTATATCGTATAAATTGCAGAACATTTAAAAGATACAGAACAGTATAAGTGCTAAAGTGTGTTTGGAGAGATTGGAATGGGAGCAGAACAATACGCCAAGGTCACCAATTCTTCAAGCTACTGCATTGGCAGGATTCTCGCTCGATCGGAGCTTGTCCAGCAGCAGATTGACTCCAGAGATTCTCCTTTGGTGGCTTGGGCGGGGGTCAGTCAGTCAATGATCTTTATTGAACACTTACCATGTGCAGAGCACTGGACTGAGCTCTTGTGAGAGTACGATAAAACCGAGTTGGTAGACGAGTTTCCTGCCCACATGGAGCTTATTGTCTAGAAGGAGGTGTTTCAGAATCATCCCGGGGCAGATTGTAGTGGCTTAAGTAGGGGACTGGGCCTCTTCCAACCTGCCCAGGGTACTGGAGAAGCAGAGTGGCTCAGTGGCAAGAGCCCGGGCTTGGGAGTCAGAGGCCATGGGTTCGAATCCTGGCTCTGCCACTTGTCAGCTGTGTGACTGTGGGCAAGTCACTTAACTTCTCTGTGCCTCAGTTCCCTCATCTGTGAAATGGGGATTAACTGTGAGCCTCACGTGGGACAACCTGATGACCCTGTATCTCCCCCAGCGCTTAGAACAGTGCTCTGCACATAGTAAGCGCTTAACAAATACCAACATTATTACTATTATTATTACTGGAAGGTCAAAGAGAGGTCAAAGAATAACATTTGTGGTATGTAATAATAATGTTGGTATTTGTTAAGCGCTTACTATGTGCCGAGCACTGTTCTAAGCGCTGGGGTAGACACAGGGGAAGCAGGTTGTCCCACGTGGGGCTCACAGTCTTAATCCCCATTTTACAGATGAGGGAACTGAGGCACAGAGAAGTTGTGACTTGCCCACAGTCACACAGCTGACAGGTGGCAGAGCTGGGATTCGAACTCATGAGCCCTGACTCCAAAGCCCGTGCTCTTTCCACTGCGCCACGCTGCTTCTCTGAAGCACTGAAGCACTGTAAGCACTGAACTAAGCACTTGGGTAGATCCAAGGTAATCAGGTTGCACACAGTCCCTGTCCCTCCTGGGGCTCCAGGTCTAAGTGGGAGAGAAAACAAGTACAGATGACACTGAGGCCCAGAGAACTTAAGTGACTTGGCCAGGGTCACGTGGCAGGAAAGTGGCGGATCCGGGATTAGAACCCCAGTCCTCCGACTCCCAAGCCCGTGCGCTTTGCCCAAGGCCATACTGCCTCTCTAGATCTAACAGCGTCCTCAAGGCCATTCATTACCCCTGACCCATCAGCCCCAGGCCTGCAAAGGACTCCTAACAGGAAGTCAGGCGTACACTGGACCCAAGTTTAGATGAGGTTATAAACAGAACGGCCATGCCTACCCTGTGAGAAATCGGCAGAAAATCCTCCCTCCCCGTCCCTCTCCGGATATTTTCCTCCCAAGGACAGAGTAACCTCCCAGGTGCTTCAGGAACTTGGAAGTTTAGGTAACGTGAAGAAACCACAGAGGTAGCAAAGCCGTAAGCGTGAGCTAGAATAAGGGAGCTGAGATTATTCAAATGTATTTCCGCCAGTCTCGCATCTGTTTGATTGTTTAAATGGGTGATCATGCTGTTTCCTTAAATGTGGGCTGGAAAATATGCCGTCTTTTCAATTAGCGCTCGTAGCTGGATAAATCCAGAAAGGAGAGCAATTCTTAGAGGAGGATGGAGAACAGGACAGATGGGAACAGCTGCTCAAGGGGGGAGGTTTGTCAAGAAAACAGCCCCCTGTCACGCCTCCGCTCTACCAGCCTGGAGTTCATCTCAGGCCCCTAAAGCAGGAGTCAAGTCTGAGTCTGTTTGGAAGCAACTCTCTACTTGCGGTTTGTCTCACAGTTTGTAAAGTTGGTTTCTATTCTCTGTTAGCCCTGAGCATTTGGAAAATTGGAAAAAAGAAGTCCAGTTCCTTCTGAGAGTTTTTTCCCTGTGTATCACGTGCTTGCAGGCTTGAATGCTGGTTTGTGGAGTGCGGGGCTGCTGTGGAGGCTTTTTCAATTTTATTTCTAGAACACACTCTCTATCAAAAGTGTTTAAAACAACTTTTTTCAAAATAAAACTTCTGAAGAAGAAAGTCGGGGACGGGTTGTGAGACGTTCCACGGCTCGTTGTGGGCAGGGAATGTGTCTGTTGTTGTACAGTACTCTCCCGAGCGCTTAGTACAGTGCTTTGCACACAATAATCGCTCAATAAATGTGATTGAATTAATGAATGAACCACCTTGGGGATACTCCAAGTAATGGAAGGTGCCTTCTATTTCCTCTCCGTATTCATCCTGAGGTCATGATGGATTCAATCAATCAGTGGTATTTATCGAGTGCTTATTGTGTGCAGAGCACTGTACTAAACACTTGGGAAAGAACAACACAAGCGTTAGTTGAAGTGATCCCTGCCCCCAAGGAGCGTATAGTCTACTGGGGTGTTTACCTGGATTCTCAAAATCTGACTTGACCATTTAAATATTTATGTTTGTAGATTGCCTCTTGGGAGCGGTCCTATAGAATTCATGTTCAATTGTTTTTTTCTATACTGTTGGCTCTTCTTGCGGAAGCCTGTTTTCCTGTAGTTACTTTCCCGCTCCTCGTAAGAGCCTGGTAAATTCCTTAGGGCAGGATCCTGTCAACCAGCTATTTTATTGTACTCTCCCAAGGGCTTAGTACAATGTTCTGTGCACAGAAGAGTACAGTGATTGACTGATTGCTATTTCCTAACTGCAGTTGACGTTGTGTGTCCCCAAACACTTCACTCCAACTTCATCCACTTCTGAAGCACTGATATATGGTACTCGTTAAGTGCTTACTCTGTGCCAAGCACTGTTCTGTGCACTGGAGTAGATAAAAGTTATTTAGGTTGGACACAGTCCCTGCCCCACATGGGGCTCCAGCTCTATTCGAATACACTCGGCTCTCAATATCCAGGGTTGCAAGGGACAAGGATAGACCGTGAGCCCGTCATTGGGCAGGGATTGTCTCTATCTGTTACCTAATTATACATTCCAAGCGCTTAGTACAGTGCTCTGCACATAGTGAGCACTCAATAAATGCTATTGAATGAATGGAAGAATAGCCCAGATAGATTAAATTCACAGATAATCCCCACACTTAATTTTAGCCAATAACCCGACCTTCTCCGCTACAAAACCTTTTATCAGAACTAGTAGCAAGGAGCATACATGACTGATTTGAGTTTTATCTCCTTTCCCTTCCATTGCCCACAATGGAAATAACCTAATGTTGGGGATGCAAGAAGATGGAGGAGGAGGAAAAGTAAAGACCCGTGATAATCAGCTAACTAGATATTCGACCCTGAACTGTTGAGAAGAAATGTTAATCTTCATCCCTCCCTTGCTTCTACCATAATCCCCACCTCTTTGGCGACGCATCATCGGTCACTGCCATTTCTATCCCGATACATGGAGGAGCTCCACAGGCATGCGTGCTTATAGTCTGTGTCCTGATAGTCCTACAATTTTTTTATGGTATTTGTTACGCGCTTACTCTGTGCCAGGCACTGTACTAAGCGCTGGGGTACATAAAAGGTCATTGGGTTGGACACAGTCCCTGTCCCACATAGGACTCACAGTCTTAATCCCTGTTTTATAGATGAGATAACTGAGACTCAGAGAAGTTAAGTGACTTGCCCAAGGGCCCAGCAGGCAAGTGGTGGAGCCGGGATGCCCGTGCTCTTTCCACAAGGCTACATGGCTTCTCGTATTTGAGCTCATCGTGACGGAGCTATGAAATTGGCTCTCCATAGTGCAGGTTCTGGAGGAAAAAAAGCCCCATCTTTGAACATAACTCTGTTTAACTGTGGGTGTTTAAATGTATTTCCTTTCTCAGCGAAGGCAGAAGAGTCTCTATGCTACCGAAAGCCCCCTCAACTATTTTGAAAGTGGAAGGAAGGGAGAGGAGGAAGGAAGGATTTTACCATAATCAGTAATATTTATTGAGCACTTACTGGGTGCAGAGCACTGTACTAAGCATGTGGAAGAGTACAAGAGACAAGTTTACAGTTTAGAGGGAGTTTAGCAATGTCCAGGACTCAGGAGATCCCCCGAAGCTCTTTGCCTACCAACTCTGTTGTATTACTCCCCCTCAAGCACTTAGTACCGTGCTTTGCATTCAGTAAGCGCTTAATAAATACCATTGATTGAAGTAGTGCAGGTGTCCAACTTCCTTTCCCCAAATGCAACTGACGCAGCACTGCCCAGGCACCGATTCTGCTAAAAGCAGTGACTGAGTCACTGAAGGTAGCCACGTGTTTTGTGTGGCATCTGTTGAGTATAACTTCACTTAGTAAACAACTGTTTAGAAGCATCTGGCTCGTAACATGCAGCAGATTTATTGTTTCACAGTTAATACCTACCAATTCACTGTCAAAACCCCCTTTTCCAAGATATCATTTGGCGTTCATCAGTATCCTTTTCATAATCCGTATCTGGACTGAGGTCCGTTAAAAAAAAAACAATCATTTTTATTGAGCGCTCGTGTGCAGAGTGCTGTACTGAGCGTTTGGGAGAGTAAAATAAAGCAGTGTAACAGACACATTCCGTGCCCACAAAGAGCTTACAGTCTTCTACTTCAAGTTAATAATAATAATAATAATAATGTTGGTATTTGTTAAGCGCTTACTATGTGCCGAGCACTGTTCTAAGCGCTGGGGTAGACATAGGGGAATCAGGTTGTCCCACGTGGGGCTCACAGTCTTAATCCCCATTTTACAGATGAGGGAACTGAGGCACAGAGAAGTGAAGTGACTTGCCCACAGTCACACAGCCAACAAATGGCCGAGCTGGGATTCGAACTCATGAGCCCTGACTCCAAAGCCCATGCTCTTTCCACTGAGCCACGCTGCTTGTTCCTGTCCTCACAGTCTAATTAATTTCTGAATAATAATTATGGTATTTGTTAAGCACTTACTATGCGTCAAGCACTGTTCTAAGCGCCGTAGAGTGATAGGCAACTGTAAATGAGCAGGCAGTAGTGCGTAGGGACCAGAAAGCCCTAGGAAGGGGTGGGAGGGGGACTCTCCCAGTGATTTTTAAACACTTTTATGTGCCAAGCCCTGGGTTAGATAACGGTATCATCAAATCCAAGCGGAACTCACAGTTTAAGGGAGAAGAACCGATCCTGAATCCCCATTTCACGGTTGAGGAAACTGAGGCCCAGAAGAGTTAAATTTAGCTCTGGTGGTATACGAGTCAGCAAAGAGAGCTGAGCATCCCTGTCCCAGTTGATGTTTGAATCCCGGTGGCCCTTCTGTTGTTGATATTTTAGAAGCTCTTTGGAGGCAAGATGAAAAGTTTCAAGCCCACTCTTTCACATCCAACGGTTGAGGTTGTCAGTCTCCTGTTAGGGACCGTCATCATCAATGATATCTATTGAGTGTTTACTCATTCATTCAGGCATATTTACTGAGCCCTTACTATGTGCGGAGCACTGTACTAAGCGCTTGAAAAGTACAATTCCGCTTACTATGTGCAGAGCACTGTACTAAGTGTTTGGGAGAGTACAGTGCCACATAGTGAGCCAAATTCATTCACTCAGCAGTATTTATTGAGCGCTTACTGTGTGCAGAGCACTATAATAAGCGCTTGGAATGGACAATTCGGCAACAGTTAGAGACAATCCCTGCCCAGTGTCGGGCTCACAGGCGGAGTGGGTAGAGCATGGGCCTGGGGCCAGAAGGTTGTAGGTTCCAATCCTGGGTCTTCCACTCGTCTGCTCTGTGACCTTGGGAAAATCACTTCTCTTCTCTGTGCCTCAGTTACCTCATCTGTAAAATAGAGATTTGAGACTGTGAGCTCCATGTGGGACAGGGACCCCACAGGAAGTACTTAAATAATAATAATGTATTTGTTAAGTGCTTACTATGTGCCAAGCACTGTTCTAAGCCCTGGAGTAAATACAAGGTAATCAGGTTGTCCCACATGGGGCTCACAATCTTAGTCCCCATTTTACAGATGATGTAACTGAGGCGCAGAGAAGTGACTTGCCTGAAGTCACACAGTTGACAAGGGGTGGAGCCAGGATTAGAATCCACGACCTCTGACTCCCAAGCACGTACTCTTTCCACTACTCTTATTGTTATTATTATTATTAAGCTTGATTGATTGAGTGGGCAGACACACTCCCTGCCCACAATGAGCTTGCATTCTAGACGAATGAGTTGCTTTAGTCTTCCGAACCTCTGCACACAGACTCTTACCTCTCCTTTTTCATTAGTCAGACCGAAAATATTAGTTGTCTGTTGGAACAGCTCCCCTGGCCTGGTATTTCGTGATGTCATGACCCTGATGGCACACATCATTTATCTGAACCTCGCGGCGGGCGGCTTAGCTGTGTTGTCGGTAGATTCCGTCTCACTACCCGGAGAGCAATTTGAAATAATCCAGCTGTATCAGACACCTTGGTTTTCTCCCCCTACCCCCACATCTCCAGGAAAGTGAAGCTCCGGAGGCCACTGTTGCTTGAAATACCAAGCAATGAGGATTCGTAATTACGGACATGTATTATTCAAAACAGAGGTGGCGTCGGGGAGAGAGAATGGGAAAAGCATTTGTCCGTAAAGATAGAAATTCACGGAAGGCTTCCCGTGCCTTTACGGGCCGCTTGAGCGGTGCTCTTTGACTTTTACGAAGATGTCGCTGCAATCCCTAGTATTTGTAGATGTGTAAATCGTACTTTTGTCATTTGTTTTCTGTGTATGTCTCTCTCTTTCTTGATCCCTCCCACCCCCCCCCCCGATGGATCATGACGACTGATCTATTGCAGCACTTATTCTTGACTAGAGAGGGCAAAGGGGAAAGAATCCGTAAAAGCCACTGTGGATTTATCTCGTACCTTCATCACACCTAATGCCGGTTCCTAACGGAGTCCAGCTCTTGTGCTGGGGTGGATGTATATACACTAGGGGGATATTTGTTTTCCTCTTGCTCCTCCGGATGACAGTGCTCCAAGCCAGAAGTGTTTGGAATGCGTGGGAACAGGAGGGCTATTGGCTCTGGAATTCACTCCCCTCTCCTGGTCCTGCAGCCGTGCCTTATCAGACGTTGAGTTCACTGCAAAACTCTCAGCCGGTTCATCCCCAAGAAGAAGAATCCCATTCAGAACATGGCAGCTTTTGTCACTTGAGTTTGTGGTGGACGGAGAGTTACGCTGGCCTACCTTACGGGTCTGGGTTTAGGATCGGTGAAATAATGTTTTCTCCTTCTACAACCCAGCCCACATAATTCGCTCCTCCTCTAATGCTAACCTTTTCGCTGTACCATGATCTTATCTATCTCACTCTTGCCGACTACTTGTCCTTATCCCACCTCCGGCCTGAAACGCCCTCCCTCGTATCCAACAGACTATTACTCTCCTCCTCCTTATTGAAGGCACATCTCCTCCAAGAGGCCTTCCCTAACTAAGCCCTCTTTTCCTTTACTTCATCTCCCTTCTGCGTCGCCCTGACCTGCTGCCTTTATTCACCGCCCCCTCCCCTGCCCAGCCCCCAACACTTATGTGCATATCTGCAGTTTATTTCTATTAATGTCTGTCTCCTCATCTAGACTGTAAACTCATTGTGTGTGTGTGGGGGGGAAATATGTCTTTTATAATGTTATATTGTATATTGCCCTAATATATCTTCCCTGCCCCTTCCCTCATGTTAGCACATCTTGAGCAACTCCTTGGCAGCCTCGCTAACTCCGCCAGTTCTTCACTAGTCATGGATTAGTCAGTGTGAGGGGAGGAGCACCTCAGACACCTGAATGGTGGTGTTGGGTGGTTGGTCTTTCTGGAAGTTCAGCCCCAGTTTACAATGGGGTTATGAAAAGAAAACTGAGCAAGCCTTCCGTAGCAAAGGGCCAGCATCGCTAACCTGTTTACTGCAAGAAAAATGATGTTCAGAGGCAGCCATTCAGTTTTTTCTTACAAAGTTGCAGTTGCAACACAGGTCTGGGAGCCAGAGCATCTGGATTCTAACCCTAGCTCTGCCCCTTTCCTTGGGCAAGTCACCTAACTTCTCTGTGCCTCTCTTTCCTCATCTGTAAAATGGGGATTCAATACCGGACCTCCCTCCTACTTGGACTGAAAACCCCATGTGGGACAGGGACAGCGTCTGACCTGATTAAGTTGAATCCACCCCAGCTCTTAGAACAGTGCTGGATACATAGTAAGTGCTAGACAAATTCCATAATGATGATGATTATTTTTAAAAAGATGTGCTTATGGCTTCATATGTTGTCCTGATTTTCAAGGTTAAGTCTGACGATGTTCCTGCAGTTTTAGTAATCCCTTGCCATTGTCTCTTTTAAAACGACAAAGAGCACATTGTGAAATCCCTCCTCCAGACGCTTGATCAGTGTCTGGAGCTTATATATTTTGACAAAATGGAATTCTCTCACTTCCTCTGGAGTGCACAGCTATCCACTCTTTTTTAACTTGTTTCGGATAACTTTCTGACTGTACGTCCCTTCCGGTTATTAAAGAAAGCTACTGATGAGACATTTTCATTGTCTTCTTCAGCCGGCTTTCATTAAAACAAAAGTTTTTCCGATTTCATCTCTTATAAATACTGTACTTAGTTGCTTCAAGTTGCTCACTCAACTCCTCTTTCCCCTCTGTCATTCTTTTTCTATATAAATATAAATCTTGAGAAGTTTTCCCGCTTGGGTTGTCCATTGAATGGGAGTTAAAAGATCTTCCTCAGCTTCCAATTAAGCAGAACGGACTTAAGCCTAGTATATCAATTTAGCGTTTAGTAGGTGGCTGTGATTTGCCGATCACTTGGTTAAATTTGTGCTACGTTTCTGTTCCGGCTCCGAATTTAGCAATTCAGAAGCTCTGTATGTATTGCAAAGACAATGAAAATCTTGTTATAACAAAGATATAACCTTGCCTAGCCCCAGCTGATGGCCTATTTCCTTTAGATTTCTTTACAACAAAATGGACAATTCAGGTTGGAATAATGAATGCTTTTTTTTCCCAGTCTAGTCACTCTTTGTTTTGGGGGTTTTTTCGTTTTTGTTTTTTTTCCCCTCCCCTCACGAATACTCTCCCTTCCTAACTGGAGTCTAAACCTGTGTCTACCCACATTGCACAATGTAGCATCTTGCTTTCCCTTCCTTTTCTCACCCATGAATACTGACCAGATGGGCAGGAAGGATGTGGGAAGTGGCTCTGGGCCATTCAACTCCCCATTATGGCTCTGGCCCATTGACAGGAAGGCCAGACTGGCTGGCCCATCTTTCTTCTGTGTTTCCCACTCCTACAAGTGCGGTGGGAATCCTCTGTCCTCCAGATAATGGTGGGTGGAAGTGGGGACTAGAGATGGGAAAGACTCTGACCCCCCAGGCTCTCCTGCTCCCTGAGATGTGATGAAGGTTCATAGAGGATGGGAGAACTTCGAACTATATCCTTCACCAAAGCTTTGATGTGTTAAGATTCCTGGAAGCCTGGGAAATGGAGATTCCCAACAAGGGGAGGGACACAAAGAGGAGGCTAGATCCTGAAAGAATCAAATAACAGCCCCATACCGTCCAAAGAAATGGCGTTTCCAGAGTTTGGCCATTTTGCTTATGGGCTGTAATTGTCATAAAAATGGTACTTTTCTCGGCATCCAGGGAAAGATGCCGGTATTGAAAAGCCTGACTCCGTAGATGATTGGGGCTTGGTGGTAGAAGGGTCTATGAACGGGGACTCTGGTCTTCTCTGAGTTTCCGTTCGAGCTGCTGATAATTTGGCAAATCCTTCTGCCTGGAGGTGTGTTGCTCGAACCTGCTTAAAAGCTACTTAAAAGCTAGCCAACAATCAGTCAGTTGTGTTTGAGTGCTTACTGTGAGCAGAGTACGGTACTTTGTGAGTGGGAGATTATAACGTAACAGAGTTGTTAGTCCTGTTTCTTGCCCACAGCCAGCTTACTGGATAGAGGGAATCCAATCCCCACAGTAGTGAAGGGACCATATTACTGAAAACTCCAGTCTCAGTCGATCATATTTATTGAGCGTTTACCGTGTGCAGAGCACTGAACTAAGCGCTTGGGAGAGTACACTGTAAGAGTCGGTAGAAATGTTCCCTCCCCACAGTAAACTTGCTTTGGAATGGCCAACTAGCATATTCTTTTTTAGATGAATATTTTTCCATTTATGCCCTAGTTGAGAGAACTTGGATTCATCAAACAGGATACAGAAGTTGAGCATCTGTAAAAAGTCCTCGACTGTAAACGAAGTCGGTCATTTTATCGAGCTTCTAGGATTTAAGCCACGGAATAATATCTTTCACATTTTCCTGTGAAGACTTTTCCCATATTCCCAGAGGCCTCTGCCACTGGCCAGGCAGACCGTGAGCAGCTGAATATTTTTGTGCAAACTTTCAGCTGACAACTAAAAGGTTTTCGGTTGCTATAGAGTATGTGCCATTGCTAAAACAACAAGGCAACGCGTTCAAACGCGTACTGATGTCAATTAGAAAACAAACCCCAAACAGGCAGAGGTCTCCACCCTTTCCCTGTGTTGCATTTAGATATCATTGTTCAGAAATTAGTGGAGACTGAATAAAACAACATAATGGAGCCCAAGGATCAGGAATCTTGCAAGGGAGGTGCCCAAGCTTTAGCTTCAGTGTCAAACTGACTGTTTTTCTCCCTTAAGAAGCAGCGTTGTCACTGAACTTTAACTCAATGCTTTTTCTTTTTCCCACGGAAGGTCTTCTTAGATCCACAGACACCCTGGTTCATAGTTGAACCTGAATAAATATGGTCACTGGTGTACCTTCAGATTGAAGTCCCCAACATTACCCCGTGATTGCCCACTCATGATGTATTCATTTAAGGAGGAGTGGGGTTTTTTTCAGTCATTCAGTGGTATTTATTGAGCACTTACTATGTGCAGAGTACTGTATTTATAAATAAATTAATACGACTGAAGGAGTGAGTATGGTACAACAGAATTAGCAGACATGCCCCCTGCCCCCAACGAGTTTCCAGTCTAAAGGAAGCTTACAACCTGGCGAGTCAGGGCTCTGTTGCTCCTGTGATGAAGTGAGAAGGCAAAGTCAGTCAGTAAAGGTCCTTTCCCCAATATTAACTGCTTTGAGAAGAGTTCTTAGAAAAAATGGTCATTCTGCTCTCTTCTGATTTCTCTTTCAATACTCTTTCAGCGCAGCTGACCCGTGCTGAGTCTAACACCGAGACTGCAAACCTTGCCCAATCCTCTTTACTTAAACAGAAGAGCAGAAGCTAAATGTTAAGCATGGTCTTGGAAAAACCAAAAAAAGCTTGGCCTGGACATCTTGGCCAACTTCTGAAGATTGAGAGGCAGGCTAGAAATGGGAAGCTGAATTATTTGCACAGAACTGACCTGAATCGAATAAATACCTAACTACTGCAGAATGTAGGAAAAGGGAGTTGAAACCTGGGAAAGTGCGGCCGAATTCTTTTCAGAGTTTGGGTTTTTCCGAGGTGCTTCGTCTTGCACAAATGACTTCCTGTGGGTATGGGAATTCTTGTGTTAGGTCAGTCTCCCATACACACACACACACACACACCCTCCTTCCCCTCTCCCCCTCCAAGAAAAGGAGAAGGAATGGGACAAAAGGTCTGAAAACATACGACGAAGACAAAGGACCCAGAGTAAACAGAAATTCTGAAAATAAAGCAAAATACAAATACGCCAGAGATCCCGGGGTTATTTTTTTCTCCAGCATATTTATTGGGGGGTAGGTAGGTGTCCCAGGAACTGAATTGTGTGGAGGTGTGGGTATTTCTTTTCCACTAACTACTCAGATGATTTAGCCCTTTATTTAGTCTTCAACAACCCAGTCCTGGGAAGGTGATATCAGTGAGGTCATTATGGTAACATGAAATTGTGGTATTGAGAACCTGGGTTTCTTAGAGTCTGGATTTGATCTAACCAGATGGGAGTTTGAGAGTGTGGGGGCTGTTAATGGGAGGAAAGGAGCGAGGTATAAGGAGGTCTGTGGGGAAACATGCTGGAGGGGGCAGTCAGGGATAGTTGGCCAAGTGGGGATTCAGAGAAGTCTGGCGTTTCCAGCACGATTGCAGCGTCAGCTGGGTCACTGAGCAGGAATTCTTTTCCAGGATTTACCGGCAACCGAGGTAAATCACATTGGCAGTCCTGTGATTTTAGCTAAATGAGAGCCAGAGGGACTCCTTTTGTCGACACCCTTCACTTGGGATAATCATATAGAAATTTTAAAATGAAGATTTACAATGTTTGAACACACCTGGCTAGACTCATAAAAGATCTCTTCCCGGCCTCAATTATAGTCAGGGAGCCTTTGGAAACAAGAGAACGTAGGATCGGTGGAATAACCCATTGACTCCCAAATTTTGGGTGACTATGATTTTCTTTCAATCCATTTGGAAACACTGTCTCTAATCCATAAATTAATAATTATTGTGGTATTTGTTAAGTGCTTACTCTGTGCCAAGCACTATTCTAAGCGCTGGGGCGGATACAAGCAAATTGGTTGGACACAGCCCCTGCAGACAAGTGGCAGAGCTGGGATTAGAACGTAGGTCCTTCTGTCTCCCAGGCCGGTGCTCTATCGATTAGGCCATGCTGCTTCTCTAATTCTGAATTGTAAATTGAAGTATTTTTCAGAACTCTTAAGAGTAATTATCTAGCAAGCTTGGTCTAAACCGCAACATTCCTCAGCTCTTTTCTCCCTGAAGTTGGGTGGATTTCCTAATCGCAGGGTTCCTCCTCCCCCCACCCCCCACTAGAAATGATAGAAACTGTACATCCCTGGGTATTCCCAGCCTGATTGATAGTGCAGTTGCAGGGGAAAAAATGTGGAAGTGGTTTCTCTCTCATTTTCTGAAATTTTTGTTTTCTGGGAGCCATTTGCTGATTTGAACCTCCTGTCTTTAGGGATTGAAGGAAGGAGAATTTGTCCAAAGAAAATACCTTTCTTTGAGGTGAAAGTCTCCATTGGTTTTGTGATTGGAAGTTGTAATCAACGGCTCTTAGAAAAGACCCGATTTTCCTTATGAGCCATAAAATGTATCTCAGAGCTTAGCAAAATGAGGATAAATTGGGGTCTCATCCGAAAGGGAGGAATAAGGCAACTTTCCTAGGTCATAGAAATTGCTCTGAGTTTGGATTCTTGTGTGTCGCGCCACTATGGTTCAGACCAGCCGATGTTTTCAGTTTCTCGGAATTCTTGGTCGGAGTCTTGATTAGAGTGTACACTCGGTGAGGAAAGGGGCTTTTTCCTTTTTGTTCTCTGAGGTTGTCTCAATTTGGACTGAGCACGTGTGGTGTTTAATATGTATTACTGGGAAAGGTTGTAAAATAAGTGGCGTGCACGTCAAGGACCCCAGTACTGTGCTTCTTCTGGAGATTGTAGCTTCCTTTTCTGGGTCACTTTGGGCAGGCCGCTTCGGCTTTCTTGGCCCGAGCTACTCTGTCTATAAAATGAGATAAGTGTATCTATCTCAAAGGAGTCTCCAGGCTTAATAGGCAGTTGCCCAGGATTTCTTGAACAAAAGGTGCTAGTATGGAATATTTTCTTAACCATCTAACATAAACTGGTTTGGGGTTTTTTTTGCTTTATTTTGTTACTTATGGCCTTTGTTAAGTGCGTACTATGTGCCAGGCATTCTACTAAGTGCTGGAGTAGATACAAGCTGATCAGGTTGGACACATTTCCTTTCCCACCAGGGGCTCACAGTCTTAATCCCCATTTGACAGATGAGCTAACTAAGGCCCAGAGGTCACCTAGCAGACAGGTGACAGAGCAGGGATTAGAACCCAGGTCCTTCTGCCTCCCAGGCCCTTGCTCTATGCACTAGACCGTGCTGCTGCTTATTTTTGAACTAAGCATTTCAGGAATATATGAAGGTCAAATCTGAGTTCCAAGCAATGCTAGTCTAGAGCAGCCCTCATTTCTATCTCACGAGAATCTAGCCCGCTCAGGTCATAGGAGCTCCATTAACATTTGGACAAGATGATTGCAACCTGACCCAGACAGTTTCACCCCACATAATGGAGGGAGAGAGAGCTGTTTTCCCTTTTAGGTTAAGAAGGTGAAAATGAATGTAGGTGGAATTGTACTATATATATATACATAGCTGCTCTTTGTCATTGGAAGAAAAAGCTGATAATGAGATTATATCAGTATGTGCAAGTCTGACTGATAAGGCGAATGTGACCGACGATTTCTCCCACATTACGGACATGGCACCGTTTTCGTTTTGGCCTCTCGGGATTGCACCCCTTCTCCAAGCCATTGTTCAAAGAGAGTCTGAGCCTTTCTAATTACTGTACTTTACTGTACTCCGGACTGTTCTACTGTTATCTTTCAACTTCCCACAACCGTGAAACGACATCGAAGGTTTGACTTCAACACATCTCTAATACCTTTTGTCTGTCTTCCTTGTTTACATTCCCGCATGAGTTCACCCAACCCGTAATGATTGTGTCTTGTCTTTGGCCCTCACATGTCTTGCCAGTAGAAGTGTGATGCGATGAGCACTGGGTGGGGGCGAAGTTGCTGATTGCATTCCGGGACCCTTTCTTAACATCATCAACAGCATTTTCAAGTTTGTAACACTCAAGGGACATTACTGGAATGGTTCTAGAAGTTAACTATAGCAGCTGTGGTAAATCCTCGATTCTCAGCAGTTTAGAAGGTTGGTTAGCACCTCCCCCAAGTCTGACCCGGCAAGCGCTTAGTACAGTGTTCTGCACATAGCGCCCAATAAATACTATTGAATGATTAAGTCCTAATACCCACCTTTAGCACTTAGCATTTTAGCAGTGTGTCTAGCTTATATCTACCCCACCACCATACTATGATGGACACATAGTAAGAGCTTAAAGAGGAGGATGCTTCAGTCATCAAAACGTTGATCGAAGACTCAAGTTTTTACTGCATGGAAGAAGGCAGTGGTAAACCAGTTCCATAGCTTTACCAAGAAAACTCTGTGGATGTATGTATGAGAACAAGTTTATTAAAGAAGATGGGATGCTGTGAATAGGGCGTGTCCATGGAGTTGCTGTGGGTTGGAAACAACTTGACAGCATTTGAAGATGAAGAAAAGCTTAACAAATATTATTATTATTATTATTATTATTCCATTTCTCCTCATAGAAACTAAGCACCTTGTGGGCGGGGAAATTGTCTCCTCCTTCGGTTTGACTTTCCAAAACAGACAAATATCATTAAAAAAGAGAATGGTACCATGTAATAATAATAATAATATTGGTATTTGTTAAGTGCTTACTATGTGCAGAGCACTGTTCTAAGCTCTGGGGGAGATACAGGGTCATCAGGTTGTCCCACGTGAGGCTCACAGTCATCCCCATTTGACAGAGGAGGTCACTGAGGCACAGAGAAGTGAAGTGACTTGCCCACAGTCACACATGACAAGGGGCAGAGCCGGGATTTGAACCCATGACCTCTGACTCCCAAGCCCGGGCTCTTGCCACTGAGCCATGCATTTTCCCCAGTGGACGCCCAATAGATACCATTACTGCTTCTGCTATTTTAGGCCTTCAGCTTGGTCTGAAACTTGTTGCCAAGTTGATCCCACCCTTTGCCTGTCTCCCAAGGGATATTTTGGCCTTCTTGGTTAAGGTTTCTGCCTCCTTATCTAGCCGCATGTCATTGGACGATGCGATTGCTGATTAGCGGAATATTTTTTATGGCATTCATCAAGAGCTTGCTATATGCCAGGCACTATACTAAGAGGTGGAATAGATACAAACTGGACTCGGTTTATGTCCCACATGAGGCTCACAGTTTTAACCTCCGTTTTACAGACAGGATATCTGAGGCATCGAGAAGTGACTTACCCAAAGTCACACAGTAGATAAGTGGTATCGACGGGATTAGAACCCAGGTCCTCTGACACCCAGACCTGTGGATTTATCTACTAGGCCAGGCTGCTTTACAGACAGCATTCAACTCTGGGTCCAGGTAGAGAACTGCGTGCATTCACTGGGACATAATCTTGAACGTCTTCAGGCAAATTGTTAATGCGGTGTGATTTTTGTAGGATTCCACCTGTGGGGAATTTGTGACCTATTTAGTGCTTTGTATTTACTTTTTAGTTTTGTGTTCAGGAAGTATCCACCCCAGTACTTAGTAAAGTGCCCGGCACATGCTAAGTGCTTAACAAATACCATAATCATTATTAGAAAGTACGCATATCACAGTGGGGTTAAATTTATAAGGAATTGGGCAACGATTGAAATGTTTCTTGTAGAGGTAGTAAGACAAAACCTCTACCTGGACACTACCAGCTAGTTACCTCTTTGTTCTCCATCCGGATGGGATCAGGGCAGGTTGGGACGGTGACCCCGCTTCCTCCTCCACAGCCTGCAAAGACCGTATCCGTTGGGGCAATGAGAATGATCTTGGCTGGGCGTTCACTAAAGAACACCCGACTTCTGTTCTCTCCCAGGAACCGGCTTGGAATCTTCCACTATCAGCAGTCAGGTGGGTAGGGGCCCAAATACACCGGAGCGGCTTTAGTCATGTTACAGCAAAGAACTCTTAAAGAACTCATAATTAGCATATGTTGACAGAGGGAAAGGAGGTGTTTCATGCCATCCATAGAAGATGGCTATTCTCTGCAATCTCCAGATGCCTTAGAAGGCCCAAGACCCCATACCGACTTCTCTTTTACAACTTTATTTAATCCTTTAATGCCAGAGTTCGGGAATTCTTTGAAAGTTCACGGACGCAGAGTATACCACCATCTTGCAGCCACTTGGGTCCAAATTAGATTTGCCAAAATATCTCCCTCTAATGATTCATTTAATTTTCTAGCTCAAGTCTGTCTTTGTCTCTCTGTCTCTCACTCCCTAGTATGTGATGGGGTGGGAAGCAATTTATAAGGAAGGACAAACCCAGTTTTAGTATACCCACTTGGTGAAAAGACTTCCGTTAAGAGCAACAGCGACCAAAAATCCCCTCAGACTCTAGTCCCAGCCTTTCTGGGTTGGGAGATTAGCGGTCCGACAGAGGTCATGTTTGAAAAATACGTAAAATTAAGGACAGGAACAATGCTACTGAACCTAAGACCAGGTCATGAACCTAGGGATTCACAGTAATGATGGAATTTGTGGTGGTCAAGGTGGACTTCCTGTGTTATGCTCAGGCGTTCAGTACGGGTTATTGATGATCCGACGAACACATGACCTGGGAAGAAAAATGACTCAAAGCAAGAGAAGCAGTGCAGTTAGTGGATAGAACACGGGCCTGGGAGACAGAAGGACCCGGGTTCTAATCCCAGCTCCACCACTTAGCTGCTGCGTGATCTTGGGTAAGTCACGTCACTTCTCGGTACCTCAGTTACCTCATCTGTAAAATGAGGATTAAGCCTGAGCCCCATGCGTGACATGGATTGTATCCAACCTAATTAACGTGCATGTCTTGCAGCGCTTCAAACAGTACCTGGCACGTAGTAAGCACTTAACAAATAGCGTCAAGAACAAAAGAATAATGAAAAGGGTTTAGATTTTGGGTTGTGCTGGTCTAGAGAATTTGGGAAGACTCAGCCTGAGGAAAAAGCAGAAATAGCACTCTTGTATATTTCAGAGTTAGGTCAACATATAGCTGCAGAGGTTTATTATTTTAGTTTGTGTAAATTATTCCTTGTTAGTAAGAATCATCTAAAATAGCCGTTATTTTTTGTCTCGCTTGCTGAAAGGAAGAAACCGGTGACTTCATTGCTCTTTTCCGAGCAATTGTTTACTTATTATAAAACAGATTTTTGAAGCAATTAAAAATAGGTGAAACAGACAAAGAAGTAATACGGCTGAGTGGAAAGAGCAATGGTGGCTATTAGAGGTCCATAGTTCTAATCCCAGCTCTACCACTTGCCTTGTGTGACCTTGGTCTCAAGTCACAACTTCTCCATTTCCTCAACTATAAAATGAGGATTAAATGCTTCTTCTCTCTCCTAATTAGAGTGTGAGCCCCATGAGGGACAGGAATTGTGCTTCTTTATCCTTTATCTACCCTAGTGCTTTGTAAGGCACTTGGTGCGTAATAATTGGTGCCGATTGAGTGTAGATTTCATTTTTCAGGTAATCCTCGGGTGAAAATTATTTTTTTCCACTTCTGATAGTGGCCAGAGGAATTGAATTCTTCCACTCCAGAAGCGGAGGAGGGAGATCAATAAGAAGTGGCCTCGGAGAACAGGCCGACTTCCACAACTGTTTCTGAAGACATGATATTGCCGCCATCCCCATCTCCCTTGTCTTTTCTCCTGCATTTCACCACCGTCATTTGGAATGTCGTCAAAAGGACATTTTACTCCAGAATATCGTGGCAGATTGATATTTTAAACCCCCGAGTTCTCCATTTACCCTTCACCTGCTAGTAACTTCTTAGGGGAGTGATTTTTTTTGTCACTCACTTGATTAAGGTGATGACTTAAAGGCCAATTGCTCCTTATCTTCTTTCCCATCCCCTGAACTTTATAATCACCCTTAGAATAACAGTTCATGTTAGCCTTTAAGTACTCTGTGTCAGAAAGAAGATTCTTTCTGGGCTATAAATCCAGGGTTTTGCAGACATAGATGCCAATTTTGCCTTCTTAGTTTGGAGAGGAAAGGTGGCCGATGGGAACAGGCAGTAAGGGGGCTAGGAGTGATAGACTGCCTTTAAAGTGGGTGATTTGGGGTCTCTTTAGCCCTGTTCGGAAATGTTTCACTCTTTTCAGCCTTGCACAGGGCTTATCAGAGTCCCTGGGGAAGCAAGGTTGGTGTAATCAACCACCACGTTGGAGAAGCAGCGTGGCTCAGTGGGAAGAGCCCGGGCTTTGGAGTCAGAGGTCATGGGTTCGAATCCCAGCTCGGCCACTTGCCAGCTGTGTGACTGTGGGCAAGTCACTTCACTTCTCGGTGCCTCAGTTACCTCATCTGTAAAATGGGGATGAAGACTGTGAGCCCCACGTGGGACAACCTGATTCCCCTGTGTCTACCCCAGCGCTTAGAACAGTGCTCGGCACATAGTAAGCGCTTAACAAATACCAACATTATTATTATTATTAATCCAGTCCCCAAAGCTGCTGGAAGTGAAAACAGTGGCTTCATTCCCTTCAGGCGGAAATCCTGAGAGCCTCAAGACCCTTATGGTGTTTCATACCTGTGCCTGAAGATGTCAGAGTCCTTCCTATCCATCTTTCCATCTCTCTTAATTATTCATGTGATCCAGAAAACACTCCATGGCCCTATTGGATAGAGCATGGGCCTGGGAGTCAGAAGGACCTGGGTTCTAATCCCGGCTTTCCACTCGTCTGCTGTGTGACCTTGGGCAAGTGACTTCACTTTTCTGTGCCCAGTTACCTCATCTGTCAAATGGGGGGTTAAGAGCGTGAGCCCATGTTGAACAGGGACTGTATCCAGCCTGATTAGCTTGTATCTATCCCAGCGCTTAATACAGTGCCTGGCGCACAATAAGCGCTTGACAGATACCCCACCCATCAGAGTTGGGTTGAAGTTCTCAAAATAGCGAGCCCTCTTAAACCATTGCTTACTGTTTGTTGCTCTCTGGACTGTCTATGAATGTTGATACCACCGTGATTTGTCCCTGGGTGGGGTTACTGCAAATTTTAAACCCTGTCCTTTGACATGTAGCTCTGTCAAAGATAGCTGAGAATTCCCTCTTGACTCCACAATCTCAGAGCTGTGGATGATTTTCTGGCTAAGAAAGATGGCAACCGGGGTTCCACTTGGGACCAAATGACATGGGACTTACAAGGATTGACCTTTCCCAGATTTTTCTTTATGATTTTTTTTATGTTTCCCCATCACTACTTTCCACATATTTCCAATTTCCAGTTACCAGTGAGAAAGTCACTTCCACTGCTCTACCGGCGCTGTTCTGTAATGACATTGTATTGTGAGGCTTCATTCGACCCTACTGTGTTGCTCTGGGCTCTGTCTGGGATCATTTTTTCACTGAAGAACAGAAGGTTATTTTGAGATTTCCTCCTCTGACGTCCCTTAGTTTTGTGTCTCTCTTTCTCGCTCCATCTCTTTCCATGCACACATGCCCTTCTGCCTCCTCAGAATATCTGAGCAAAGCCCATTACACAGTTCCTTGATCTTGAATTGAACCATTCCTTTACAGATATTTTTCTGATGGGCATACTATTCAGGGTTTTGTTTTCCAAAGCAATTAAATAGGTTTGACTCCTAATTCCTTTTAATGTCCGTGTACAGCAATGATCAAGCATTTTATAGGCCCCAGAAGCCCTGTCTGTTGCCAGGGCAAGCTTTTCACTGGCTTCACGATTCGGGTGTTTCCTGTGCAGTTAGTTACTTCCATGCAGCCGCGAAGCAATTGGTCCACTGGGTTTCAAGTAACTACAGCTTGTTATAGCCCATTGTGGTAATACAATCGCATTAAATGAGAGCTATGAAATTGTTCAGTCTACTTCTTTCGGTGGTAGGCGGTGGGGAGGAGGGGTGGAGTTTCATGCCAAAGATTTTTGCTTCATCTTCATAAAACACAGATCCTCATCAGAATATCACACATTCACCCTCAGTCTGAGTTACTCCGGCCCGGCAGATCATCGTGTTGATATTCATTCAATAGTATTTATTGAGCGCTTACTATGTGCAGAGGACTGTACTAAGCGCTTGGGATGAACAAGTCGGCAACAGATAGAGACAGTCCCTGCCGTTTGACGGGCTTACAGTCTAATCGGGGGAGAACAGTCTAATCGGGGGAGAATTCGGTTTTCCCTGCCCCCTCCGAGGTTTTATGTCGATTAACAGAATTAATCGGATGGGAAAGGAAATTGATTAGAGTTGTTCAACATCAGGAAACTGGTTTCCATTCAGACTGGATTGTCTTCGGAGGATTTGGGCTCTCTCATCTGCTCCCGCTAGGCTTATATTTGGCTGTTTTTATTGGTTGGGCCTGCCGAGGAAGTTAGAACGTCCCCGGCTTCCCTTGTACTTAGTGCTCCCATAAGGACTGTGGAAATTGTCCCAGCTGGTATGCCATCCACATTCATTCACTTTCAAATCTCTTTCATCATGGAACAATTCTATTAGGCTTTGTTCCTCCTCTCCATGATGTGAAACAATTTTTTCTCCTTTTTTTTTTTTTAAAAAAAAAAGGTATATAAGTACTTACTATGTGCCAGGCACTGTTTTAAGTGCTGGGGTAGATACACGCTAATCAGGTTGGACACAGTGCCTGTCCTACGTGGGGCTCACAGTCTTAATCCCCATTTTCCAGATGAGGTAACTGAGGCACAGAGAAGTTAAGCGACTTACTTAAGGTCACACAGCAGACAAATGGCGGAAAACAGATTAAAACCCGGTCCTTCTGACTCCGAGGCCCGTGTTCCATCCACTAGGCCAGGCTGCTTCTTTCTGCTGGAGCACATTGAGTCCATCAATCAATCAGTAGTATTTACTGAGTACTTTGTGCAGACTACTGTACTAAGCACTTAGGAGAGTACAATACAACAGAATTAGCGGAATCAACACATCAGTCTGAAGGACTCCCAGCCACGCCATTCCCAGAGCTCCTCAAGGCTGCTCTGAAGTGGAATTTTAAACAAAAGATCAGCTTTTAAACAAAGAAGAATGGAGAGAACCCTCTCATATAAAGAAAGAGGAAGAATTTCTAGTACTGCCAGCATTTAAAAAAACTCAATCACCAGCTAAAACATGAATAGTTTCTTAGAATGGAATTTGAATTTTTTTTTTTCGGTGGGGGGTTAAGTAGCACAGTATAGTTGTTTCAGAGTGGAATCAATAGAAGAAGTTAGGGCATTCCCCCTCGTATCAAGAGAGCCGCAGCAGACACTGGGGTGAATATAAAATCTACTAAAGTGCGTGTCTAGTTTCATTTAGATATTTTTGCACCTACGGTTGACGGTTATCTCTACACATCCAGTATCAGTTGAGGAGCTTAGGGTGCATTTTCGAAGCTTTATCAGACACCTTCTACTAAGCTTCACAGTCTTATGAAGTGTGGAAGAAGACCCGCAACAACCTCATTTGACAGATGGAGGAGCATCTTGCCTAAGGTCCCGCGCCTGAGCAAGGGCAGAGCTAGAATGAAATCCAGATTTCCTGCCCCGTAAAGTGTTGGGATTGAAGAGAAGGAACAAGTTTTTCAGACACTGGCAAGTAAAGAACAGATCTTTTCAGCACATCTTGTAGTATACAGCTCAGTTAGTTCTTCTCCGTGGAAATTAGGCGGATGTAATTGTTAAATTTTTTTTTAATGGCATTTGCTAAGCACTGTTCTAAACGCTGGGATAGATGCAAGTTAATCAGGTTGGACACAGTCCCTGTACCACGTGGGGCCCACAGTAAGTTGGTTTTGGGTGGGGAACGTGTATGCTAGTTCTGTTGCATTGTATTCTCCCAAGTGTTTAGTATAATGAGAAGTAAGAGAAGCAGCATGGCTCAGTGGAAAGAGCCCGGGCTTGGGAGTCCGAGGTCATGAGTTCGAATCCTGGCTCTGGCTCTTGTCAGCTGTGTGACTGTGGGCAAGTCACTTGACTTCTCTG
Source organism: Ornithorhynchus anatinus (assembly GCF_004115215.2). Taxonomy (NCBI): domain Eukaryota; kingdom Metazoa; phylum Chordata; class Mammalia; order Monotremata; family Ornithorhynchidae; genus Ornithorhynchus; species Ornithorhynchus anatinus. The sequence goes on along the minus strand of NC_041738.1, from coordinate 37,197,793 downwards.
TGCCTCAGTTACCTCATCTGTAAAATAGGGATTAACTGTGAACCTCATGTGGGACAACCTGATTACCCTGTATCTCCCCCAGCACTTAGAACAGTGCTCTGCACATAGTAAGCACTTAACAAATGCCATCATCATCATCATTATTATTATTATTATAATGGCCTACACAGAGTAAGCACTCAGTAAATATAGATTGATTTCTAGGAAGGAGAACAGGTATTGGATCCCCATTGTACGGTTGAGGGAACTAAGCCACAGAGAAGAGAACTGACCTACCCAAGGTTACACATCAGGCAGTTGGCAGAGTCGGGATTAGCACTCAGGTCCTCTGACTCCCAGGCCCGTGGTCTTTCCACTCGGTCATGCCGTTTCCCTGTGGGTTGGGAGTATTTCACATTATTCATAGTTCAAGGGGCTTTTTTAAGATATACCAGTTTGTCGTCGAATTAAGGACTAAACCCTCAAATCAGTTTTTAAAAATGATTTTATTATAGCTATTAATTATACCCCTTGAGCTCAGACCTAATGTATTGTTAGCAGCCGGATGCATGGCGATCCTGAGAATTTGCTTCCTGATTGGAGAATCTCACCAACCAGGAATTCCAGAATCCACCAGGTCTGCAGCTTGGAATGCCTTTACTCCCCAAGCTTGATATGAGCAGGAAGCGAGGGAAGAAGCGAGGACCAGAAAATGGCCAACTAAGCACCCCAAACTCCCACATCCTCTAAAAATGTGGTTGGCTGCTCTTGCTTTTTGGAGGCACAGAGAGAATGCCAGCAACAGTAGCTCGGGCCGGGAGGCTTTGAGATTTGTTCCCTGGTGTAACTGCCGGAGTTTGGACGTGCGAGTCTGAGAAGCCCCTACAACAGTTTTGTGCTGCCTCAGGGCCAAGGACCCGGGAAGTGTGGGTGGTTCAATAGAGTGAGGTTTGGCTCAAAACTTAGCTTTTTCCCAAAGAATTTGAACTGGATTTCCTCTCCGCCCTTGACTCCGGTAATCCAGCGTGTCGCTGGTTTCTGAAGCATCATCAGCCTCCCAGTTAACGACGTGGAGATTGCTCAATCTTTCACTTGTCTTGCTCATCAAATCAGGGCTTGGACCAAGTTCTCCAGAAGAAAGCATCTCAAATCGTTTACGAGATCAGGTGCTTAAATTTCCACCGGGATATTAATAGCTACGAATTCTGCCCTGGGCTGTGAACGGCAAGCCCGAGCCCAGCGAAACAGCAGCCTAGGCGGATTGGGAGCTGCCAGAAGCTGGTGGAGAAAAATACCGCTGAACCTGCCTAATTTACAGTCATCAGCAGTCATTAAAAAACAAAACCCATTGGAAAGCCAGTGCCCTGTCAGTAAAACCCAATTTGCTCCATGCAGCCCCATTATGCCGTAATTAGCTGGAGAGCAAAAAGGCGTTCGAAAGCACTGCCGTCTGTACAGCTCTGTGCCCGCTCAACACCCTGCCCTTTGGGTCAAAGACCACTGGCCCGAAAAAGAAGCAGTGACCAGAATCATTTTTGTTTCTTTTTTTTTCCTCTCGCACAAAGTCAGGAAGCAGGCTCACAATGTAACACCTCTCCACTCCGACTTCTGAGATGGGCAGGAAACACCCAGCCATTACCAACCGAGGTTTTCCTGCTGATAAATCGAACCCTGCGGGTCAAGGTGACTGTCTTGGCTAATGAGTTAAGGAAGGCTCTGGTCCTTGAAGTGACCCAATAGAAAAACTTGTTACTCTACTTCAGTCCCATCAATCAGTCGTATTTATCGAGCGCTTGCCGTGTACAGAGCCGTGTGCTAAGTGCTCGGGAGAGCACGACATAACAATATGACAGTTGCTAGACATGTTCCCTGCTCAGATTGAACTACGTCTCTCGCTTGTGAAGTAACTCCTTTAAAAAGCTCAGCCGGATAGGAAACCAAAAGCCAGAAAATGGCCTGTGAGTTTTTGACTGGGGTTGAGGAGGGGGGTATGGATTATCTCCCCAGAAGCACTCTGTGACATTTACTTTCTCCTGAAAATGGGAAGGGAAGCCCATCTGTGTTAAAACTTAGGTGTCTTATATTTCGTGTTCTGCCATTACCCCAAAAGAGGTGTGAGGCCTGCCATCTCGGTGACCATTTTTGGTTCATATTTGCAAAAACTAATTCCAACATTCAGCTCGAGTCAAAACCTTTCAGGCACCGTGCGTGGCGATCTTGACACGGAAAGTAGAAGGGTAGGGTGTGCTTCGCTCAACTGCCGTGTGGACGGCGATGAGATTTGGGGAGCTGTTAAACCCGACTTAAGGGACAGACAAGATGAGACCGCGGTTTTGGTGGTAAGGCTTCATTCTTACTTAGAGTCAGAATGCCGAGAAGAACGGAGGATTGACCCACGGGCCAGCTGGGAGAAGACCAGACAGGAAATGATGCAACCGCCGCTCCGATCGGCACCGCCAGGCCAGGCGGCTGCATCTCCTAGCAGCGCTGGCTCAAGTCTCGCTGATGGAGCTCCCTGGGCTGTGCCCCGCACTCAGATGGAGAGGATGCCTACGCCCACTGCCGCTGGGGCACGTAGTCTCTGGCCAAGGGGAAGCACCTTTGCAAATCTGTCACTGATTAGGAGATTGTGCTGGTCTTATCCCTGTTTTTTCAGAGCTTAAATGCAAATGGAGAGCCAGAAAGATAGGCTTGGGACTGAGTCTTCTTATTGTCTGCTTGAGTGGAGAGCCAAAAAGATAGGCTTGGGACTGAGTCTTCTTATTGTTTGCTTGAGTGACACTTAGGTAACCATTTCGTTCCTCTGGACAGTTGAAATCTTCCATTCCTTACACCCTCCCCCCAGCCCCCAACCCTCTATTCTATTGTATTCCATATTGAACTTCCTGACGTTTATTTTTTCCCTCTAGACTGTAAGCTCGTTGTGAGCAGGGAACGTGCTATATTGTGCTCTCCCAAGCGTTTAGTATAGTGCTCTGCACACAGTAAGCGCTCAATAAATGCGACCGATCGATTTTCCACCCAAGCCTCCGTAGACCGGCCACGCTTCCTGCTTCCTGCTGCCGCCTTCTCACTGGGGAGATATCACAGTGTGGTGCTCAGCCTGACATCTCTTTGTTTGGATGGCTACGCTGACAGGACTGGGCGTTCTTCTCTTGAAAAAACCCGCTCACTGGGTGGGAACAACATTCTACCTGTCACAGCTTCATCCTCACCCTCTCCTTACACCCACTCCCCATTTCCTTCTGATTTTCTGACTTTGTTGTGCTTCCATTTCTGCGGCGTGCAGGAAGAGGGAATCCAGGACATTTGTGTCAGGAGGCAAATTTAGCCCGTGGCATTTCCAGAGCCCCTTTCTCGTTTTCCAGAAGTATCACGTCCTTCTGATGGTGCCTGTAACGCTCTCTGGGCTTCAGTTACTTGATGATAATAACGATGATAATGGTATTTGGTAAGCGTTTACTATGTGTCAAGCACCGTTCTAAGCGCTAGGGTAGATGCAAATTAATTAGGTCGGACACAATCCCCGTCCCACACAGGGCTCCCGGTCTAAATAGGAGGCAGAACAGGTATTGAATTCCCATTTTACAGTTGAGGAAACAGAAGTTAAGTGACTTGCTCAAGGTCACACAGCAGGCAAGCGGTGGAGTTGGAATTAGAACCCAGGTCCTCGATCTCTGAGGCCCTCGCCCTTTCCATTGAGCCACTCTGCTTCCCTGCTTAGTAGGGAAATGGAGGAAAGTGATTTCCTTGAGGTCACACAGGATGGTGAGGGTGGGATTAGTTGATACCTGCACAGGCAACAACAGGATTCAGAATGTAAATTAGAGCTCTTCCACTACGGGCTGGAAACTGCTCATTCAAGGTTCTCTGCTTTGGGAGCTCCTCACAAGTGGTTACATCCCACCAACATTTCAACTCTTTTGTAAAACAATCAGCTGACTCTTTCTCTCATCTGTATTGTACAGTTCCTGAGTGGAGGAGGTAGGAGGGAAAGGGCTGCGATTTGGGAATTTTCATTGTATTTTTTCTCACTTAAAAAAAGTAAACATTTGAACGTGATCATCATAATAATATTGGTATCGGTGAGACGCTTACTGTGTGTTATCCACTATATTAAGCATCAGGGTCGATATAAGATGACGAAGCCGTATACAGTACCTGGCCCACGTAGGGCTCGGTTTAAGAAGGAAGGAGAATGCGTATTGAATCCCCATTTTACAGATGAGAAAATTGAGGCACAGAGAAGTTAAAGCGACTCTCCCAAGGCCACCCAGCAGGCAGTGGTGGAGTTGGAATTAGAACTCAGGTCGTCTGATTCCCGGGCCCGTGGTCTTTCAACCAAGCTCCGCTCGGAGTCTTCGTAAGCCCCCGTCCGATCGGTTGTCACCCGCTTATCCGAAGCTCTTTCTAGAACTTGCATTCAGTTGTGATCAAGTGCATGTCCGCTGCCATCGGGAATTTGCTTAGGCTCCCAGCGGAGCGGGAAGCATCAGGGGCAGCCTTCAAATATATCTGTCTTTGGTCGGATTTTGCTTGTTCCTGGTCCTTGGATCGATTTAATGGTTCTATGTCCGTCAAGTTGAAGAGGAGACCTTTAGAGCGGGTGCTATAAAAAGGAAGCCAATCAGCTTGCTTCCTCACGTCTGGATTATCACTTTTTTTCCCCCCTTTTAAATTTTACAGGACTCAAAAGAGGGGGCCTTTGTAAGTAGAGCTAGCTTCAGCGGGATGGGCAAGAGCAGAGTCAGCAAGCTGTCTCTTCTCATCTCCCAAACGTGTTACGTTAATGGAAACTGATGCCCGGGAAGTTTGCTTTCCTGCCTCTGTGCCTGCCAACCACTTCACTGTGCTATAGCAAACCCTAGAGCTCTTCAAAATGCTCCTGTCGGAGCCAGCAAGCATTTGAAGTGGAAGAACTAGCCCATTTGGTGGGTTTCCCTTCTCCCGCCAAGCGTTTTAAAGCCCTTCGCCCCAAGGTAGTATCTTCTTTAGTCGATCGATGGATCAGTCCATCAATCAGATGGTATGTAATGAGCGCTTCTCCCCGATAAAGCAGTAGCGTTCACTAGAGCTACAGCTCACACAGGTTTTTAGGAAACAAAGTCAACTGAAAAATGCCAGCGGTTTTCAAGAGGTATTTATATTAGTCTCCAGAAACATTTTAGAGCCATGGTCTCATCCTTTCAGCAGTGAAGTTGGTAGAGACGAAATGGTATTTTCCTATTTGAAATTTTTGCTCACTGACCAACTCACTGACCAACGCCAGCACTTCTGTCCCAAGTCTCCTCTGTGTACACGGATAGCTTTTCCATTTGCTTTTGTTATTCTTGATGGAAAAAAGGAAGAAGGCAACAACTCTTTCTGACTCTTTCCAGTCTCTTTTTCTGAACCCAAGTGCTGAAACTACACATTGCATTCCCATTGCCCAGTGCTTAGGGTTCTTCAAATTTTTTTAATGGTATTTGTTAAGTACTTACTATGTGCCAAGCACCGGCCTGAGGTCTGGGGTAGATACAGGATAAGCAGGTTGTCCCACGTGGGGCTTACAGTCTTAAATCCCCATTTTACAGATGAGGGAACTGAGGCCAAGATACGTGAAGGGACTCACCCAAGGTCACACAGCAGACAAGTGGTGGTGCCAGGGTTAGAACCCATTTCCTCTGACTCCCAAGTCTGCGCTCTTTCCACTAAGCCACGCTGCTTCTCTTTTAAGCGCTCTGTTCTAAGCACTGGGGTAGATACAGTCCCTGTCCCACATTGGGCTCGCAATTTTAATCCCCATTTTACAGATGAGGTAACTGAAGCCCAGAGAAGTGAAGTGACTTGCCGCCCCAGGTCACAAAACAGACAAGTGGTGGAGCAAGGATTAGAACCCAGGTCTTCTGACTTCCAGGCTCTGCTCTATCCACTAGGCCACATGGAATGGAGGTGTGTTAGGGTGATGGACCCATATATCAAGGTTGAAGGATTCCCAGGCCAACACATTCCTGAGAGGTGGACAACAGGATTTGAAAAATCTGCCCCAAAACCTTACCCATAAAAGTTTTTTGTTCATCTAGTTCTGACATCTACATTTTGATTTTCCACTCCATTCGCGTTACCTCCAACCATGCGTTTCCCCATTAAAAAAATAAAATGACAGATAAAAAAAAATATGTGTACATAAAGAAGAGAGTGGCCAATTTCTTTAGGCTATCAGTGGTATTTATTGAGGGTTTATAGTGTGTAGAGCGCAGAAAAGTAGTGCGGCCTAGTGATAAGAACACAGGCTTGGGAGTCAGAGGATGTGGTTTCTAATCCCGGTTCCACCAGTTGTCTGCTTTGTGACCTTGGGCAAGTCACTTAACTTCTCTGTGCCTCAGTTCCTTCATCTGTAAAATGGGGATTAGGTCTGTGAGCCCAATATGGGTCAGGAACTGTATCTACCCCAGTGCTTAGAACAGTGCTTGATTCTATTTACTGCTATTGTTCTTGTCTGTCCGTCTCCCCCGATTAGACCGTAAGCCCGTCAAAGGGCAGGGACCGTCTCTATCTGTTACCGATTTGTACATTCCAAGCGCTTAGTACAGTGCTCTGCACGTAGCCCTCAATAAATACTATTGAAAGAAAGTGCTTGGCACATAGTTACAAATACCATCATCATTATTACAGTGGAGCAGAGTTGGTAGACAAGTTCCCTGCCTTCAAAGAGCTTACAGTCTAAAGTGGGAGAAGCAGCTCTCAGGAAGGAGAACTCAGAAAGGTTTCGTACATTTCGCATCCCAGAGGTTCGCCTGTGACTGATCGGTGCACCCGAGTAGTTCTTTCCACCAGAATCTGACAAGCGGCTGTCCAGACAGGTGAGTATTGGGTTTCCAGATCCAATGGCCCTTAAAAGTGTCCAGCTAAAGGTCTGTTTTCGGCTTCCAGGCTGGACTCAGGCACGGCTCTTAGTTCCATTTTTTCTTTTTTACAATAGGCAGTCCAACTGGGAGGTGTCCAGTAACGGAAAAGCCTCATTCCACTTCTCCCAGGAATGTCTCTGGGACTCCTGCCCTATTTAACCCAATGTTCCAGGTCTTCAGGGAAGCTATTCCTCTTTTTGGATTCGGGGGCAAAGAGAAGAAGAATAGGGGCTAGCCATGTGCCCCTCTAACTAGGCAAAGAGCCATTATCTGTGGTAATTGGGAACTGTTAGCCCCAGTTCTCTCTAGATGGGACTATTCCAAGCAATCAATCAGTTGTATTTATTAAGTGCTTACTGTATGCAGAGCGTTGCACTAGGGGCTTGGGAGAGTACAATAAAACAGAGTCATGTTTCGTGAACAGACTAGAGGGGGCTATCCCACCGCTTTGTCCTGGTGAGAGGTTGCCCGTGGACCTGGAATGTTTTGCCGTCGGAGGCAGTTGACTGGGATTTGCCCAGGAGTTGCCAAGTGCACCACGAACCTAAATGATCCACCTGGGCCATTGGGTAGGTTGGACCCACCCAACAATGTCTCCAAAATTTAATTTGTGAATCCAAGATGGCAGCACCTAGAGCCAGTGAGCCCCTAACCAATCAAGGGTGGGAAACGTTTCCATTCTGGGCATATTTCCGTCAATCACTGGTACTTATTGAGCGGTTACTATGTGCAGAGCACTGAACTAAGCACTTGGGAGAACAGAATACTGAACAATATTTCATTTTTTAGTGGATGGCCAGATGATGACCCCAGTTTCCCTGTATTTTACCCAAGGGTCTGGCTTTCATTTTTCTTTTCAGTCAGCAAGCACTCACAGGGTGCCTAGCATTTTTCCTCCAGGGCCACAAAATGGTGGGGATCAGGCATAGGCCCTTACAGATGGGCCTGGGTGCCATCGGGGTTGATCAGCCATATATCTTGAGCTCCTGCTTTGTGCGGAGAACTGTACTAGGCCCCGGGAACTTCCCATATAAGTAGAAGACACAGTCCCTACACTCAAAGAGTATGTAATCTCGTGAGGAGAGAGGCAGGCGTAATTATGGTAATTTTTAAGCACTTATGTGCCAAGCACCCTGTTAAATTCTGGGGAAGATACAAGTTTGATATAATCTCTGTCTTACGTGGGGCTCCTGGTCTAAGTAAGAAGGAGTAGGATTTAATCCCCATTTTACAGATGAGGTAACTGAGGCACGGAGAAGTTAAGTGGCTTTCCCAAGGTCGGACAGCAGACGTGGAAAGGCCAGGACTCCCGGTCTTTTCCCACTAGGTCATGCTGCCTCCCTACAGTGAAGCCGCTTCTTCGCGAGGGGCTGCGGGGGAGTGGGTATCCAAGTGTTTAGGTGTTATGGAAGTGCTGAAGTGGCAACAGGTGGAAGAAGTCGGGGCAGGGAGATGAGAGAACCTTCCCTGTGCAGGCTAGCGAGCGCTGTGACTCTGAAGAACAGCTTCCACTGCCCACTTCCCATCTCCTGAGCTGCCCCTTGCCTGTCGTAGGGAAGGAAGAGTGGAAATTCTTGCATGTGTTCTTTGGTTTTGGGTTTGTTTTTTCCCCAGGGCAAATGGCTAGTTTGGAAGGGAGAATTAAAGAGTCCACTTCTTCACTGTCTTCTTTTTCTTCTTCTTTGCTCCAACGTAAAGCAGGACCAGCTACCTTCATCTCTGATTTTCTGGCCAGAGCTAAAGCAGCTCTTTCATCCAGAGAAGGGTTTTGCTTTCTCCGAGGTTCCCTCCACCCACCCCTTCAGAGGAAGCCAAACTTGGAACCAGGCTAGTCAGGTTACCACCCTTCCTCTTCCTTGCTTCCACGCATTTTCTTACTCACTCTGTTGAACTGTACTTACCCACACGCTTAGTACAGTGCTCTGCCCACAATAAAACGCTCAGTAAGTACCGTCGATGTTGAAGATGAAGAGGATGATGCTGTCAGGGGAGGCTCTGCTGCACAAGCCATTTGTGTTTGCCCAACCCTGCCGGTGGGTTCAGGGAAAGGAGAAGCTGAAGGATGCTGCCTTTGGCCTCTGCCCTTCATTTGGTGATAATCATAGCAAATATAATAATAATAATATGTTCCTGGCACTGTACTAAGTGCTGGGATGGATACAAGCAAATTGGGTTGAACACAGTCCCTGCCCCACTTGAGGCTCACCATCTTAATCCCCCATTTTACAGCTGAGGTAACTGAGGCATAGAAAAGTGAAATGACTTGCCCAAGGCCACACAGCAGACAAACGGCAGAGCCGGAATTAGAACCCACGACCTTCTGACTCGAGGTCCGTGATCTCTCCACTGCGCCATGCTGCCTGAGGCAACACAGAAGCAGTATGGCTCAGTGGAAGGAGCCCGGGCTTGGGAGTCAGAGGTCATGGGTTCGTATCTTGGCTCCGCCACTTGCCAGCTGTGGGACTGTGGGCAAGTCACTTAACTTCTCTGTGCCTCAGTTCCCTCATCTGTAAAATGGGGATGAAGACTGTGAGCCTCATGTGGGGCAGCCTGATTACCCTGTATCTCCCCAGCACTTAGAACAGTGCTCTACGCATAGTAAGAGCTTAACAAATGCCAACATTATTATTATTATTACTGTTAACAGGGCTAAACTGTAGCAAGCCAACTGTGGGCAAGGAATGTGTCTGTTTTATTGTTACGTTGTACTCTCTTTAGCAAAGGCCACCAGGCTTCTGGTTATATTGTATTGCTATTTTGTACTCTCCCAAGCACTTAGTACAGCGCTGTGCACATAGTGAGCACTCGGTAAATACGATTGACGGTTCAAAGGGTTCAGAATCATCATTGAGTGTGCACTTCTGCCTCTGGGCCAGACTGCCTGTTGCCCGTAGGGACTTCCTCTCTTTGTAGTGGTTTGGAAGTGGGCAGTTACGAGCCTCAGACCCGCACACACAGTCTCATCCCCTTGCTCAGGGTGAGGGGGCGGAAGTTCTTTTCAGTGATCTGTGATGCGGCCAGGGGAGAAATCTTCCACTGAGTAAAGCGCAACTCTACGGTGGCTGCCGAGATTGGTCATTTGTGGTGAGCGTCTATGAAAACCACTTCCTACGGTAAACAGAAAAGAAAATACTGTTGCTTTCTGCACCGAGCCCTGAGGGATATCTATTTCTGTCAAAGACCTAAGCTGTTGGGAGTGTGTGGCCTCTTTTTTTTTTTTCCCTGAATAGATCGTGTTCCCCCCTCTGCCCCCGCCCCGGACTGCTCTCTAGTCTGTAAGCTCACTGTGGGCAGGAAGTTTCTGTTATATTTTACTCCCCCAAATGCTTAGTACGGTGCCCGGCGTGCAGTCGGTGCTCCATAAGTACAATTTGACTGACTGACTGGAGTTTCTAAATTGTAAGCTCCCTGTGGGCAGGGAATGGGTCTTCCAACTGTTACATTATACTCTCCCAAGCACTTATTAGAGTGCTCCGCACGCAGTAAGCACTGAATAAATGCAATTAATGACTCTCAAGCCCTGGGTTCTCACTGGGAGCTGGTTTGGGGCGTGAGGGGAAAAGGGTGGGAGTGACTGCCGGTTGATCCTGGCTCCTGCCTGAATGGGCGGGGAGGATGTGGCCCTCAAAGGGAGGGGGAGGTGAAAGCCTGCACCTGGTGAAGTGTCATGTGGCTGTTGGCAGAGCTGTGGCCCTGCAGAAGCCCGGAAAACAGCTGCCCTGGCTGCTCAGCGAGCAAGCGATATTGCAGAAGCGGACAGTCAAGGGGACTTGGGTATCCCAGTCTCAGCAAGGCTCAGAAAACTGAAAAATCGCTCTGCCATTAGATTGGCCAGCTCTGTTTTTACGATCAGATAAAGGCGAAGTCGCTTACTGAGGAGTGTGGCTCTCTGCGTGCCTTAGGCCCAAAACAGCTCCAAGTGGATGCGTGGATTTCTTCCCAATAGTGGGCTAGCTTTCCGCTAGCTTGCTGGGACTTTAGAAAGGTCGTATCGAGGCCTCAGTGGAAGATGACCTAGAATTTCCTTCCAAGTTCATCAGCAAAAATTTGGGAGCCTCCCACTGGAGTCAACTCATCCCCTCTTTGCTGCAGCTGCTGTTTGGTGTTAGGAGAATTGAAGCCCCCATCAAACACGGGTGTTTATTGAGCGTTCTCAGTGGGCAGAACACTGCCCGAAGCGCTTGGGAGAGAACGGTGCAATAGAATTAGTAGACGCAATCCCTGTCCACGGGGAGCTTACAGTCTGGAGGGAAAGTTGGACCACTGCTAGGGGGAAAAAAGAATTCCCTTTCCTTACTTGGTACCCTCTGAGACTGTTGGGAGGGCACACTCTCAGCATGGAGAAAAATGTAGTTATGGGTTCTGGAAGAGCCTGCATTTAATAATGCTTTTGTGCACCCATCTTGGAAAGGTTATTGCTTTGTTCAAATTATCGTAAATGATTCCCTTCGGCTGCTTTTGTTCACGCTGCTGCTTTGAAAAGTGTTTTGGACAGCTGAGTCTCGGCTCAGGCAAGACCTTAGTTCCCCTTTATAAGTTTCCCCGTGCAAGTTTCCCGCTTGGGACGTCCCTGACGTACGCTTGGAGAAGCAGCGGGGCTTAGTGGAAAGAGCACGGACCTGGGAGTCAGAGGTTGTGGGTTCTAATCCCGGCTCCGCCACTTGTCAGCTGCGTGACTTTGGGCAAGGCACATCACTTCTCTGTGCCTCAGTTACCTCATCTGCAGAATGGGGATTAAGACTGTGAGCCCCACATGGGACGATCTGATGATTACCTTGTATCTCCCCCAGCGCTTAGAACAGTACTTGGCACATAGTAAGCACTTAACAAATACCATCATTATTATTATTATTCTGGCAATGCCACTGCCTTCCCAGAGCTAGAAGGAGGCATCGTAATGGCGAAAGGCCAGTGAAGCAGAGACTATCCAGATGGTTGAGCTCCTGAGACCCAATTGTGCAGCAAGGAAGAGTGAATCAGTCGTATTTATTGAGCACTTACTGTGTGCAGAGCACTGTACTGAAGCGCTTGGGAGAGTACAGTATAACTCTGACAGAGGTGGTGGGCTTGTTCCCTGCCCACAGTGAGCTTACAGTCTACAGGGGAGAGAGTTCCTGTTATTTTTTACTATTGGATGGGAATTTCTTTGCTGCTGAGTGATTGTCAGTCAGTCTTATTTATTGAGTGCTTACTGTGTGCAGAGCACTGTACCAAGCTCTTGGGAAGAGTACAATGTAACAATAAACAGACACATATCCTGCTGATCTTATTTAATATGTCCACAGACAGGTCAGGCACTTACTCAAAGGCACTAAGATTTTGCCTCCACTTGACATTTTGGTCTTAGCCCTGAGTGCTTTATGCCAGAGGTGTTCCAAGGACCCTGAAACTATCCAACCCAAGACTCATATTCTCATTGCCACAGTTCCACCTATACCCTGAGTTTCTCATTCTCTGAAAAATACAGGTTGATGGGGGGTGGGGGCTGCTCCTAGGGAGGTAATGAGATTACAAACCTCAAACAAAACAAACAAAAGGTAAAATCAGCATCCACCAAAAGAGAAACAGTCCCCGATCATCCGATGAATCATATTTGGTGAACTATGTCAATATTTGTTGACCCCTGCCATATCCCTTAGGATGATGGTAAAGAAGCAGCGTGGTTTAGTAGAAAGAGCACGAGCCTGGGAGTCAGAGGACATGGGTTCTAATTCCGGCTCCGCCACTTGTCTGCTCTGTGACCTTGGGAAGCCACTTAACTTCTTCATGCCTCAGTTACCTCATCCGTAAAATGGGGATTAAGACTGTGAGCCCCATCTGGGACAACCTGATGACCTTGTATCTACCCTAGACTTAGGAAGTGCTTAAGAAATGCCATTATTATTATAGTAGAATGAGCTCAGGCCTTGGAGTCAGAAGGCCTAGGTTCTAATCCCTGCTCTGCCAAAGCGTTGCTATGTGACAAGTCACTTTTCCCTGGAAAATGGTGATTCAATACCTGTTTTTCCTCCTCCTTAGACTTTAAGCCCCATGGGGGATCTGATTATCTGATATTCATTCATTCAATAGTATTTATTGAGTGCTTACTATGTGCAGAGCACTATACTAAGCGCTTCAGCAACAGATAGAGACAATCCCTGCCCAATGATGGGCTCACAGTCTGATTGGGAGAGACAGACGGACAAAAACAAGACTACATAATCACGATAAATAGAATCAAGGGATGGACACCTCATTAACAAAATAAATAGGGTAATAAAAAATATATACAAATGAGCACAGTGCTGAGGAGAAAGGAAGAGGAAGGGGATCCACTCCAGTGTTTAGTACAGTGCACGGCACTTAGTAAATACTAAACAGTTACCACAATTATTGTTATTATTGTAATGAGTAGTGTTCTCTCTGCGTTCCAAGAAGCTCGGTTGTCCCGCTGGGATCTGTGAACTAAAGCAGAGAGCGATTTCTTCACTGTTTCATTCAGTTCCCCGCCCAGCCTGGCCAAGCTCAGCTTAAAGATGGGACCCACAAAGGCAAGACTCTCCACCGGAGATGAAATGATGCACAAGGAAATATGGAGGGAGGATTCTTTCCAATTGTAAACAACTAGACAAAACTGCTAATGGGAAAAGAAATCTCTCTGACGACCATAGGATGCCACTATTATCTTTATCGTCCTGTAGAGTTGACCATTTTTAAGAGTCTTACCGAAGACTCAGAGGCTTGAAAGATGGATTAGCAGTCAGCCTAGGGGTCTGTTTGAAGTCATGAGTTTAGTACCTTGGTGAGAGAAAGACCGGGTGAGCGCAGAAGTACCTCCCCTCCCAGAGTGGAAACCCTGAGGAGGGCACCCCCTTATTGGGTGCTCCTGTGACTGAATCTAAGGATTGTGTTTCGCTGTGGCCTAGCTTGCCTTTTCACCCTCTTTCTATTTAAGAAAGATTCAAGATGGAGTGGGGAGATAAATATGACTGCAAAAGGAGTAGTAATTTGTCTTGTGGTCATTAAATAGAATAAATTTGTCTCTTTTCTGTGCCGTTCACACAGACAAGGCACATAATGCCGAACCGCTCACTAATTAGACTTTAATGTTCCTCATTTACTCTAGTTTGGCACCAGCTCAGTGGCTCTGAACCTCAACTTGAGTTTCACTTTGAGAGTTGTTATACGGAATCCCGAACGGCGAGGGAGAAGGCAGTTTTGATGGTATCCTGTTCTCTGCAAAACCGAGGCATGTTTCTTCTGATTAGATCCCCCCAGAAACAGCATCGGAATGAACTCTGGAATACCCTGAAGCATACGTGCCGGAGCTTGCCCAACTGATGCTACGATTTATCACTCATCTCCTCCCTGAAGCATTTCGCCCTGAATTTCATATATGGACACCAAAATTACTCAAGCCTAGAGTGCTTAAGCGAGAAAATGCTAAGAAAAAGCCTTGGAGGAGCTGTTAATGACTAGCCAGAAGGAAGCTGGAATGTTCTCAAATGCCATGCCTTGGGTACAGCTCTTGGAATGTCTTTGGTGCCTGACTCCATTGAGTCAGTGATTTCAACTCCTTGCCCGGGAAACCGTTGGCCCAAAACAGAAGGCCTCACAGTTGGCAAGCTCCTTGTGGGCAAGAAACTCTTTTACTGACTTTGTTTTATTGTGCTCTCCCAAACGCCTTGTCCAGTGCTCTGCAGCCAGTAAGCGCTCAAAAAATACCATTGATTGATGAATTGATTGGTACTAACCGGTCCCCATTTAATCTCAGCAGACGAGTAAGACCCGGATGGGCGCAAAGGCTTGAGGGAACAGATATTCAAAAGGAAAGGAGACAGTAGACCACTGGTGGATAAGAGATGGGATTCGTGGACTGGTATGGCAGAAATGGTCCCACTGACATTTCAGAAGGAGACTATAAAGAGGTAAGGAAGCTGCAGTCGGAGAAAGCGAGTTATCCTAGTGCCTGCAGTTCTTAGATTAAGCTCAGAGGAACTTAGTGCTGAGGAGAGAAGGATTTTAAAAATAAAATAAAATTATAAAAAGCCTGCTCTCTCCAGCAGGCTTTTTACATTTCTTTTCATTTAAAAAAAAAAACCAACAAAAAAACTCAACAACTCTGGAGTTGTCAATTCCCGCCAGCTTTCATTTCACACGAAACTGGCAGTTTTTTCCGTGGCAATCGAATCAACCTAAATAATTTAATTGATGCTGTTGAAAACTTCTGTGGCTTTTGGGGGGGTTTTTTTGTGTTTTTTTTTTAAAGAAAATTTCAAAGTTCCTCCGGTACTGCTTTTAGCTTTCTGTTTTCTTGAGCTTCCCACCCCACGGCAGTGGCACGATCGTGGTCTACCAAAGGGCAAGAGATTGAAACCATTCCCATAGTAAACCATCTGTCACCATTCAGCTCCGTAAAGGAGCCTAATCTGTGGGCTTTCAGTGAAGTTTTAGTAGGACTTCCATGGGTGGGGCATTTAAGGAGTTCAGTGATTTTTTGTTTGGTTTTGTTTTGCATTCTCTTTTGTCTTTGGGTGAACCTAAGGGATGTCTGGCAGAATGGCACTGTTAAGCAGAAACATAGCAGTGAGGAGTTGACCCCGGTGGAGATATCCTAGGATTTCCATCTCTAAGGGAATTCTGCACCAGCTGCAGATGACTAGCCAGTCTGTGTGCCCTTGCATGACTCTAGAGAACATTTCATGTGTGAGAAACTCAAAATGGTCCAAAGTGTCAGTATAAACATATGACAGGCCCCGAGGAAATCGCTTTGCTCTGCCAGAGAATCTTTGTTCCAAATAATTTGCATTTTAGTGGTCTTTTTAAGATACGTGACTAATGGTATGGGATTGAGCAAGGCCTGAGATGAACAAACAGTGAGCAAAATCTCCCACCGTGCCTCAGTTTACACATCCATTTCCAAGTGGCACTTACTTTTTACCCTTATACACGAGGAGAAAAACTTTCCAACTCAGTTTGTGTACTGGCGTTTTTGTGTAGTGGGGGTTTTGTGTAGTGGGGGAAGCAGCGTGGCTTAGTGGAAAGAGCCCGGGCTTCGGAGTCAGAGGTCATGCGTTCGACTCCCGGCTCTGCCACTTGTCAGCTGTGTGACTGTGGGCAAGTCACTTCACCTCTCTGTGCCTCAGTTACCTCATCTGTAAAATGGGGATTAACTGTGAGCCGCACGTGGGACAACCTGATTACCCTGTATCTACCCCAGTGCTTAGAACAGTGCTCGGCACATCGTAAGCGCTTAACAAATACCAACGTTATTATTATTATTAAATGATATTTGTTAAGAGCATATTTTGTGCCAGCTACTGTACCTTAGATACAAGACTGGGCTAGATGCAAGCTGATCAGGTTGGACACAGCCCACGTCCCACGTGGAGGTCACAGTCTTAATCCCTATTTTACAGGTGAGATAACTGAAGCATAGAGAAGTGAAATGACTTGCCCAGGGTCACATAGAAGACTCGTAGTGGAGCTGGGATTAATACCCAGATCTTCTGACTGCCAGGCCTGTGCTCTGTCCACTAGGCCACACTGCTCCTCTGTTATGGCCTTTTGTTATGAGATTTCCAACTTCCTTTGTTATAGTCATGGTTTTAATAGTAGACTGGCGGTATTCCAGGTCATCCCCCGGCCTTCTGGCCCGCCCACCCTTCAGCCATCCAGGCCGGACGGATTTGTAGCCCACTCTTAAAAATCGCTAAGAAAGGAGATTCCAGAAGCTTCCTCAGGAACCACCCTCAGTGTCTTGAGTCTTAAATGCTGAAGTTCTTGCCTTCGGCACCAACGTCGGATCATTTTCCTCCACTGGCCTCGATTGACCCCACACAGTGTAATCGGAGGAAATCAAACCTTGAGAGCGCATTAGGCATCAGGAGAACGGTCAGCCTTTACTGGTCTGCAGAGAGACAGAATATAGATTGGAGAGCTCAGGGACATCAGTGGTATTGCAGGAAAGGCATTAAGTAATTCTGTAGAGCGCTTTCTTCTTCTAAAGCACTTTCGCATTACTTAACTCATTTTGACCTTCCGGCAATCCTGTGTGACAGGGTGCTAGCTTTGCACTTTGAGTGTGAGGATGAGTATGGAGTGTGGAGCTCTGAAGGGGTGAGAATATTGTATATATATATATGTATATACGTGTGTATACACTGACATGCATAGAGAAGCAGCAGGGCTTAGTGGAAAGAGCACAGGCGCGGAAGTCAGAGGACGTGGGTTCTAATCCTGGCTCCGCCACTTGTCGCTATGTGACCTTGGGCAAGTTGCTTAACTTCTCTGTGACTCAGTTACCTCATCTATAAAATGGGGATTAAGACTGTGAGCCTCACGTGGGACAGCCTGATTCCCTTGAATCTACCCCCACGCTTAGAACGGTGCTTGGCACATAGCGCTTAACAGATACCATAATTATTATTATTGTTATTACTATATATATAGTATTTGTTAAGCGCTTACTATGTGCCAGGCACTGTACTGAGCACTGGGGTAGGTGCAAGCTAATCAGGTTGGACACCGTCCATGTTCCACATGGGGCTCACAGTCTTAATCCCATTTTTACATATGAGGCAACTAAGGCACAGAGAAATTAAGCGACTTGCCCAAGGTCACACAGCAGACAGGTGGCGTGTCCAGGATTAGAACCCAGGTCCTTCTGACTTCCAGGCCCACGCTCTTTCCACTAGGCTACTCTGCTTCTCACTAGGCCTCAGCTTTGAGGGGACAGGAGAGGAAGCAGCGGAGGGGAAGGAAAGAAAAGAGGAAGAATGAGGTGAGGAGGAGAGAGAATCAGTAGTAGCATTTAGTCGCATTTATTTGGAAAGTACAAATAGAAAAGTTACGTGTTCTCTGCCTTCAAGGAGTTTCCACTCTAATGGAAGAGACAAACTTAAAAATATTTAAAAATAAATTGAGGAGACCTATATGCCTCACTGCTAAGGAGGGTGAGTAAATTAAAGTCATAAATTCACAAGATGGAAGGGAAGGAAGAAGCAGCAAAATGTACCAAAAGAGCCTTTGTCTCTGTGGCAGTTCCCCTGCTGACACGGGGCAAGAGGTAGGGCCTCCGCCATCTTGGCTCCTCTGCTGATCCTTTTCCAAATCCAAACGTTGGGGTGACTAAATATCGTGGAGGAAAATCTAACTGTGTTTACCCCCACTGCCGCATGAAATACGTGCCTATGCTGGAAGGTAGGGAGAAGCAGATATTGAGGAAATGGAGGCCCAGAGATGTTGAGTGACTTGCCCAAGGTCATATCAGTGGCCGAGTGAAGCCTGGGGCCTGGGTCTCTTTCCACTAGACACAGAAAGCGGTACTGGTATAGTTAGGGCAGAAGAGGAGTTTACTATGTTTCAGTCCATGAGTAGTAGTTACTGAGCACTTTTTTATGCAGAGCGCTGTACTAAACATTTGGGAGAGCACAGTAGAATTAGTAGACACGATCCCTGCCATCAGAGAGCTAGCACTCTAACCTTCCTTGGGTATTATTTTGGCCCGGTGAATGGTAATGTTAAGGCAGAGTGGGATTCTGGTCAGTCAGTCGATCAGTTGGATTTATTGAGCACTTACTGTGTGCAAAGCTCTGTACTAAGTGCTTGGAAGAGTAATAATAATAATGTTGGTATTGGTCCCCTGTGTTTACCCCAGCGCTTAGAACAGTGCTCTGCACATAGTAAGCGCTTAACAAATACCAACATTATTATTATTATTATTAATAATATAATATATATTAATAATAATGTTGGTATTTGTTAAGCGCTTACTATGTACAGAGCACTGTTCTAAGCACCGGGGTAGATACAGGGTAAGTTAAGCACTTACTATCTGCTGTTCTAAACATACTTAACTTCTCTGTGCCTGTTCTAAGCGCTGGCGTCGATACAGGGGAATCGGGTCCCACATGAGGCTCACTGTCTTAATCCCCATTTTACAGATGAGGTAACTGAGGCACAGGGAAGTTAAGAGACTTCCCCACAGTCACACAGCTGACAAGTGGCAGGGCCGGGATTCGAACCCATGACCTCGGTCTCCCAAGCCCGGGCTCACAGTATAACAAACATTTCCTGTTCAAAATGAGTGTCCAGTCTAGAGGGAGAGACAGTTGTTAATAAAAATAAGTAAAATTACAGATATGTACCTAAGTGCTGTGGGGCTGGGAAAGGGGGGGACGAAGGATCTGAAACAAAGAGAAATTTCAAGAATTTCAGTGGAAGCTTCCACCGCGGTTGGTTAGAAGTCCTGGGGAGGACTAGCTTGGCCCCTGCTAAAGGGAAGACACTATCCAATAGAGAGCCTAGTGGCCTCTTCCCTGCACAGTTTTCCAAAACACCGTTACAGCTGCATTTGCAGCAAGTAATGGTAGGGGGAGAGGAGAGAGCCCAGCTGCCTATATTAACATATTGACAAGATGTTTCCTTTTTTGTTCAACTTAAATTAAAAAAAAAATCTGAGTCCTCCCTCCCGGGTGGACATTTTCTCTCGGCGAGGTAATTGGGGGAAGGCGACGTGCACCTTGCGGCTTCTCTGGGACACCATTACCACGCTGGATCTCTCATGACGTTAATTCTCTTTCCCTCCAGCCCTTGGGACCTGGAAGGATTTTCCCATTAGAAGAATTGGCAGAGCGATGGGGGAGAGGATTATACCTATTATCAGCTCCCCGGCAAGTTAGAGCCCGCTGAGAAGCAGCGGGGTCTAGTGGTTAGAGCGTGGGCTTGGGAGTCGGAAGGACCTGGCTTCTGTTCCCGGCTCCACCTCGCGTCTGCCGTGTGAATTTGGGCAAGGCACTTAACTTCTCTGTGCCTGTTACCTCATCGGCTCTGCCCCTTGTCAGCCGTGTGACTGTGGGCAAGTCACTTAACTTCTCTGTGCCTCAGTTACCTCATCTGTAAAATGGGGATTAACTGTGAGCCTCATGTGGGACAACCTGAGTACCCTGTATCTACCCAGCGCATAGAACAGTGCTCGGCACATAGTGCTTAACAAATACCAACATTATCATTATTATTATCTGTGAAATGGGAATAAAGACTGAGAGTCCCATAAGGGACACGAACCGTGTCCAACCTGATTAGCTTGTATCTAACCCGGCACTTAACAAATGCCACTTAAAAAAAAAAAGGATCGAACGGGAGGTCACCGGTGGCTGTGCAGCACCCGGGGCTCGGAATAAGGAGAGGGAAGAGAAGTCACGCGGCACGGAAACCTTCGGGGAACCACTGCGCCTGAAGTCAGCGGCAGTTTGTGTAAAGAAGCAGCTTGCATGTGGTTGAATGAGATCCAAGCTGAGAGTCTTCTGCCCGGAGCGCTCAACATGGCTGCCCCCTTGATTTAGCTTCAGATTAGCTTTCAGTTATTTTTCTTCGGAGGCTAGCAAATGAGAGAAGCATAAAACATGTCAATTATCCAGTACTGATGGATCTGGAAGCTTCCCTAATAGCCCAGGTGATGTTTGCCAGGGCTCGTGGCAGAGAAGGGCAGAGGAGAGTCATCATTCTTCTTGCCCTTTGACCCCATTACTGTCTCTGCGGTGAAATTGTTTTCTCCTGGGTCTTTCGGTGTGAGTTGATGAAAAGAAGATTCCTCAGCAGAGGAAGGAGTGTTGAAGTCGCTGTCAATCGGCAGTCTCTTCTCTGAGGAGCAGATGGGGAATTGGGGGGTCACCTCTCCCTGTGGAATAGCTCAACAGCACCATTGAGAGTGTCCGTCTAGCCACAGGTCGGTGGAGATGATCTAGAGCAATTTTTCTTCTTGACCTGTTGTTCTAGTGAAGAAATGAGGTGATGTTCACAGGTATCGGCCCCACAGCACTTAACGTACATATCCGTAATTTATTTATATTAAGTCCCCCTCTAGATTGTAAGCTGACTGTGGGCAGGGATCGTGTTACCAACTCTCCCAATCGCTTAGGACAGAGTGCTCTGCACACAGTAAGCGCTCAGGAAACACGATTGATTGAGCAGTTCAGCAAGGGCAGTTTGGAGTCCTAGGTAACTGCCTTACTAGAGATCTGGTGATTTATCCCAGCTTTCCCCCTTGTTCTAGAGCCTTCTGCTTGCTTTTCTGTTTTCCCTACGGAGTAGGCTCCAAACAGAGGTTCTTTTTCTCCTTTGGCATGTCCTCAAGTGTCTAGTACAGTGCACCCAGGGGATGCTCGATCAATTTCGGCTGATATAATGAGCATATTTCAAGTACCTCTTGAAATCGTGAGCCCAGTATGTGTGTGGCTTGGGCTGCTTTTCCTTTGTATATGTGGCCTAATCAGTGAGTCAGTCAGTGGCTCCCCCTCCGCCCTCTGCTCCCTCCCCCTTTCCCCCTTCACCTCCCCTCATCTAAGCCCCCTTTCCCTCTGCTCCTCCCCCCCTTCCTTCCCCTCAGCACTGTGCTCATTTGTCTATATTTTTATTACCCTATTAATTTTGTTAATGAGGTGTCCATCCCCTTGATTCTATTTATCGTGTTTATGTTGTCTTGTTTTTGTCCGTCTGTCTCCCCCGATTAGACTGTGAGCCCGTCATTGGGCAGGGATTGTCTCTCTCTGTTGCCGAATTGTATATTCCAAGCGCTTAGTACGGTGCTCTGCACATAGTAAGCGCTCAATAAATACTATCGAATGAATGGCTTTTATTACTGTTCCAAGTGCTTGGGAGAGTACAGTATAACAGTTAGTAGACAGATTCCCTGCCCTTAAGACAGCTTCTTTAGAGTGTTTATGTATCTTTAATTTTTTTATTTATATTAATATCTGTCTCCCCCTCTAAACTGTTAGCTCGTCGTGGGCAGGGAATGTGTCCGCTTGTTATATTGTACTCTCCCAAGTGCTTAGTACAGTGCTTTGCATCCAGTAAGCGCTCAATAAATAAGACCGAATGTATGAATGATTGAAGTCTCTATCTCTTCAATCTGAAGAGATTCTGTCTGAAGTGGTAGTTATCGAGCACTTACTATTTAAATAACACTATTCTAAGTGCTTGGGAAAGTACAGTAGAGTTGGGTGGGTGGACATAGTCCCTGCCCACGGGGGGATTAAAATTAATGGCCATTAAAATAAATTACAGGTAGGGGAAGTCTTTCCTTTCTACCCCCATCCTTCTTCCTCTCCTCCCCTCTATCCTTCTCCTCCACCTTGCTCATCAGAGTGTGACAGTTGGCGAAAAGTCCGACTTGGAGCTCTTGCACAGAGCACTGATCATGGAGACCAAAATAAGATCAGCCCATTCTCGTCTCATTATGGTACTTAAGTGCTAACTACGTGCTAAGCGCTGCTGTACTAAGAGCTGGGGTAGGTACATGATCATCTTGTCGGACGTAGCCCTTGTCCCACATGGGGCTCACAGTCTAAAGACGACTAACCCTAACTCTCTGTAGGATTGCCATCTCCATGCTGTCTCACTGCACTAGGCGTTCCTGACTTTTTTCCAGGGAAACCAGGAGCTGAAAGGGGAAGTAGTTATGAAAGGACAATAACACAAGAATCTGGGGAGGGAAACCTCCCTCGAAAGCTAACAGCACTGTAGATTAGCATCTCCAGAGCAGTGCAGGAGCCCTTTAACTTCTATTCAGTTTGCTGGAACTCATTTCTGGGATGGAATGGAGCTGCTGAAGACAAATAAATGATGCAGAATTGCGTCCCCGGGGCAGGCCTGGCCAGAGGATTTTGAGGCGAGAGTGGTGGCCTGAGCTACATGTGTGGCCGTATCCCTTACTGAGCTGAAGGGACGCGTGTTTCTACGCGGTTCGGAAATTCATCGGGATACCATTCATTGTTCCTAATACCCTTCTTCGAAAGAAGAGGTTTCCTTTTCCTCCTTGAATTGCTGAAACTCCTGTATCTTTCCTTGTGTTTTGCACAACCCAGAAACACGACTTCGGCCTCCTGTAGCGATGGCAACCGGGGTTGCGTGGCTGGGCAGTTTTCCACGGTCCCTCGTCTAATTCCTTGCTAACGAACTAACTGCTCCACATTTTTCATTTAGCCTTTTTTTTCGTGACATTGAATAATGTTTTACCTGCCAAGACCTGAGTTCAGGCATCTGGTGTTTCTCCTCCAGCAAATGATAGCATCACTAGCACATAAAATCCAGGCTGAACACCCCCTACTTTCAGAGATAGGAATGTTCTCCACCTACGGGAAAGCCCAGTTCACATTCCTGTCACAGGTTAAGGTCGAAACTATTTTCCAGGTCCTTGGAAAATAAATTGCAAGAGGGCGGTAATGTTGGATTATTCACCGATGTGTTTACTGTATTCACTGATGTATTTTTCATGGCACTTCCTGGCACCTTTAAGAATGTGGAGGCTGTGGTTCTGATACAAGTTCAGGCCCGGTTTGATCTATCAGTGGTATTTATTGAATGCTCACTGTATGCAAAGCACGGTGCGAAGCACTTGGGTGAGTGCAGTACAATGGACTTCGTAGTGTGGCTCAGTGGCAAGAGACCGAGCTTGAGAGTCAGAGTTCATGGGTTCTAATCCCGGCTCCGCCGCTTGCCAGCTGTGTGATTTTGGGCAAGTCACTGCTCTGTGCCTCAGTTACCTCATCTGTAAAATGGGGATGAAGACTGTGAGCCCCATGTGGGACAACCTCATCAGCTTGTATTCACCCAGCGCTCAGAACAGTGCTTTGCATGTAGTAAGCGCTTAACAAATACCACCATTATTATTATTATTATTATTATTAGACACGGCATGATGGAGCTTATGTTCTGGTCATTCAGCAACATTGCATGAAGTGTCTGGGTTTTAGGAAACATGGTTTCCTTTCCATGGCTTATATGAGCTGGTTGCCAGTGTAAAATAAGGACATGATTGGACTTCTCCCCTTTAAAAGCGTATACCCCTTGTGGGCCGGGAACATGCCACTTCTTTGTTCGATACCCCACGGCTCTCTCTGTCGTGCATTGCCCTCAAAGGACCCTCAAGAAATGCTATGAGGACTAATTTCTAATTTGTGATTTCTCTCTTTTCCAAACTAGGCAGTTCCCTGAATGTGATTCAGGGAATCCCATAAAAATATTGCTTTTACTCTGTAGCATCAAGTGCCAGTAAAATATTATTCAATTAATTTTTTTCAGTTTTCCAGGATTTTAGTGTATTTGGCTAATAGCTAATGGGTGCTTGCTTTATTGGATATCTCTGCAGGGTGAAGAAGCCAAGTGGCATGAACAGTCTTTTAGGAAAAATTGGAGCCAAGAAGCAGAAGATGAGCACCCTGGAGAAATCCAAATTGGACTGGGAAACCTTTAAGGAGGAGGAAGGGATTGGCGAGGAACTGGCCATCCATAACCGAGGGAAGGAAGGGTAAGAGATGCTTGCATGTTACCTTCCTTTCACGTTCCAGAGAAAATTGTTTTCATGGTAATAGGGGAGAGCGGGTTCGCGTGAAGTAAGCAATTTGTTGGGAGTCAGTGACCCTCTTTCAGAAACACTTCAAATCTCTCAGGCCACTGGAGTGCCATTCATTTTACCCCAGTTGATATTTACCAAGAGGTAAAATTTCTGTAAAATGGATATTGACCCCTTGAAAGTCTAGCTGATTCACCTTGTGGGATCTGGCCCCAGTATTAGACTTGGGCAGAGTAAGGAATGCATCCTTCTGTCCACTTTGCTGGGTCTCCAATCACACCACAGGTTCCCATCTTATAAAAACAGAAAAAACACTTTGGCTCAAAGCTGCTAGCAGGTGCAGGATGTATGACTTCCTCATCTTTGTGGGAGTCTTTAAAATGGTATTTGTTTAGCACTTACTATATGCCAGGCACTGTACTTGCACTGGGGTAGACGCGAGCTAATCAGGTTGGACACAGACCAAGTGCCACAGTCTTAATCCCCATGTTATAGATGAGGTAACTGAGGCACAGTGAAGTGACTTGCTCAAGGTCACACAACAGACAAGTAGTGGAGCCGGGATTGGGATCCAAGTCCTTCTGACTCCCAGGCCCGTGCTCTTGGCTGTGCTGCTTCTCAATTCATGATTTTGGATGGATTTCAACAGGACTTTCTCCTTGGGTCCCCCTTTGACTCCCCATAACTTTAGTCGTAGGATCACCTAGCAGGGCATCTCATTCCAAACACCTTCAGCTGCACTGGCCTCCTGTTCTATTTTTCAGTACTCTGGGAGATGATGGGTAGTAGGATTCCACATTACCTAAATCAATCGATGGTATTTATTGAGCACTTACCGGATGCAGAGCACTCTACTAAGCGCTTGGGAGAGTGCAACACAGCAATAAATCAAATGAGGTGGACTATTCTATGTGTTTACTCATCATGTCAGCCTTGTTTAGAATTTTATTTATTGGTGACCTGAAGAAATCCAGAGCAGTCAGCTGGACCAGACAGTGCAGTCATTGCCCGGGTTGGAAGCCCAAATGACATCCCTGCCCGGGTGAATGATGTCACTGGGTAATGTGGGGGGTCACGGGTTAAGGCAAGGGAATAAGATGACCTGGAAAAAGGCTCCAGGGGATAAGAAGGGCAGGACCACCTGACAAGACTTGCCATCCTCCCCCAACCTCAGGGCTGTTCTTTGTCTTCGGTCCCCTGATTTTCGTATCATCGTATCAAGCTGGCACCGCTTTCGACTTCCTGCTCTCCTTCCTTCCATTCAGTAATCCGCAGGCACACAGATGCTGTCGGTGTGTGCCGCGTACTCTATTACAGCCCTGAGTATTGAGCTCGAGTGTCAAACAATATTCACTCTGCCGAAGTTAATAGAGGCCTCGTAAAAGAAAGGAGCAGTGCTGTGGATAAAGGAGAGTTAATAAAACACAGGCCAGCAAAGGGGAAAGGAGATTAGAAGGGACATCTTTGCTGCCGAGACTTCTCCAGGCAATGGAAAACAACCTAACTGGGTTAGTGAACAACTAATGAAATGTAACTTTTATGCTGTTATTTTTCTCCTTGGCCCTAAAATACCGTCACAGCCCCATGGTGCAGAGTTAAGATTTTCTATTTCAGAAGTAGGTTTTATTACCTCTGGATTACTGTTGTGCCACTTTCACCTGCATTTGGTGGATCTTTAGCTCATTTTCTTTGTTCCACCCAAGCCAACATTTCAGCTGAACCTCGTTCTTGCTTCTCTGGCCTCAATCCCCTCACTCACGTAGTTCAAGCTGTGGGAATTCCCTTCCCCACCTTTAAAGCCCTCCTAAAATCTCATCTCTCCCAACAAGGCTGCCCTGATTAATGCCCCAAACCTGAATCCTGTTAACCCACCAGCCACTTCTAAGTGCTTACATATTTATTTCTTTTTCTGTCTTCCCTCAATGTTTGTGTACATTTCTGTGATCTGTTGGATTGAATATTTATTCTGATTACCCCATTTGTAAATACTTTTCTTTCTGCTTTCCCTATTAGAGTGTAAACTCCTTGTGGACAGGGAAAACATCTCATGTTTTTTTCACATCCCCGAGCTTTTAGTGCAGTGCATTGCATCTTTACTCCTCCTCCTCCATTTCTTCCTAGGCCTTTCCCGGGGGATAAAGGTAATACTGGAACAAAGAAGGGGCTGCAGGCTCAAGTTGCTGCCTAAGCAGACTGACATTAATAGAAGAAGGCATAGAAAAGGGAATCTGAGCTTGGCCAGACAGCCCTATCAATTGGTCTGCCTGTCTGCTAGGTGAGAACATGAGGGTTTTCTCTAGCTGAGATACGTAGTTATATTTTCCTTCTGGAAATGGTCCAAAAGCTGTGGGCAATTATAATTTAGAAGCCCTGGGATTTGCTCTTCTAGTAGTCTCATTGAGAAGAAATGGGAGCCATTGTGCCATGAGGTTTGGGAGAGCAAATTTTCCTTGTTTTGTTCCCAGTGATTTCTTCTGTGTCCCCCTCTCGTCATCCCTAGGAAAAGGAGCTACTTTCCTATCTCACAAAAGACTTTAGGGGCTAATCAAGAAAATATTTGACAGAAGCTTTAAAACTAAAAAGCATTCCCCAAATTACCTGTTTCCATACCTGTACTATGCAGCTTGTGAGTTTCCATTTTAATTGTGTTTCCACGCTAGCTAAATTCTGATCTACTCTAAAAGGTGTTTTTTCTGCACCACTTATGTATTAAACCAGATTGCCAAAAGTTAAGAAGACACTTTAGGCAACAAATTTAGGTATTTGTTTTGTTTATTCTAAGACCGACTGGGCAGACCACAGGTCTATCAAGTCCAGTAATCAATGCGTCTCCAAATGACCAGTGGTACAGGCCAGTCTCTTTGCTATCCAGACATATGGCTCGGGAGGTACCCTTTGAACAACTGACTTTTCCCTAGAATAACCTAATAGGAAGCTCTCATCCATGAGTTTATCCTATCCCACCTTGACCTATCGATACATTTGGTTTGTCTTGCATCTGCTATCTTCAGGCTTCAGTGAAGATTTCATAATCCTGAACACACATGCTTCACAAAATTTTGTAAAGATCTTTTGCAAAAATTGCATTGCCCTCAATCCCGAGAACGCACTTCCCGATGTTTAATGCTCTACCCATGAATGCTGCCCAATGATTTGAACTTTAGACGTAGCCTTCAGTTAATCAGTTAATCAGTTGTACTTACTGAGTGCTTACTGTATGCCGACATAACACTAAGCATTCGAGAGTACAGTATTACAGAGTTGGTAGACCTGTTCACTGTCCACAGTGAGCTTACAATTTAGATGGGAAACAGACATTAATATAAATATGTTACAGATATGGGCCTAAGTACCGTGGGGCTGAGGGAGGGTGAATAAAGGATGTAAATCCAAGTGCGAGGCCATTGTAGAAGGGAGTTGGAGAAGAGGACCTGAGGGCTTACTCGGGGAAGGCCTCTTTGAGGAGATTTGCTTTTAATAAGGTTTTGAAGGTGACGAGATTGATCGCCAGTTGGCTATGAAGAGGAAGGGTGTTCCATGTCAGAGGCAGGATGAGATGGATGAAATTTAGGTGCAGTGAGTAGGTTAGCATTGTCTTGTCTTATGCTGTTGAGTCGTCTCCGACCCGCTGTTACACCAAGTCTACCTCTCTCCCAGAACATCCCACCTCCCTCTGTAATCGTTCTAGTAGCGGATCCATGGAGTTTTCTTGGTAAAAATCCGGAAGTGGTTTACCTTTGCGTTCTTCTGCACAGTAAACTTGAGCCTCCTCCCTCGACTCTCTCCCATGCCGCTGCTGCCCAGCACAGGTTAGCATTATGGCCTGGTAGATAGAGCACGGTCCTGGGAGTCAGAAGGTCATGGGTTAATCCCGGCTACACCACTTATCTGCTGTGTGACTTTGGGCAAGTCACTTGACTTCTCTGGGCCACAGTTACGTCATCTGTAAAATGGCGATTTAAGACTGTGAGCCCTATGTGGGACAACCTGATTACCCTGTATCTACCCCAGCGCTTAGAACAGTGCTTGGCACATAGTCAGCACTCAACAAATACCACAATTATTCGATTAGACTGTGAGCCCGTCATTGGGCAGGGATTGTCTCTATCTATTGCCGAATTGTCCATTCCAAGCGCTTAGTACAGTGCTCTGCACATAGTAAGCGCTCAATAAATACTATTGAATGAATTAAAGGAGTGAAATGTGCAAGCTGGGTTGTAGTAGGAAAGCAACAAGGTAAGGTAGGAGGGGTCAAGGAGATTGAGTGTTTTAAAGCTGATTTTAAGGAGTTTGTGTTAAGGATAAGGGGAGACAAGTTGGCAGTAGAGGAGCCTAAAGCCCTCTCTCTGATGAATCTGCCCCCCACCCCAGGAATGACAGTTCAAGAAGCAACTATCTTAATGCACTTTCTCTTCATTCAGTCGGCCAAGCATGCGTCTCCCTTTGGGTCAAGGGATTAAGTGGTTTGTTAGCCAGCCACAGAGCTCTTGTAAGCATATTGACCATGGTAGTCCAGAAGCCATCTTCCTCAGCTGGGCCTTTGGTCTCTCTGGATTTGGGTTGAATTCAGACCAGTTCTCTGAAGATGCGAAAGCCACCTTCTGGATCCTTATCTGGATCCTCAGCTCAGTCCAGTGATGGGGGTCAAATGGGCACTGGAACCAAGCGTGATGTCCTTCGCAGCATCTCTTGGAGACCATTTCTAAGAGTGACTCTGTGAGCCCCAGTTGTTTTACTGTACTCTTTCAAGTGTTTAGTACAGTATGGGGATTAAGACTGTGAGCCCCACGTGGGACAACCTGATTCCCCTGTGTCTACCCCAGCGCTTAGAACAGTGCTCGGCACATAGTAAGCGCTTAACAAATGCCAACATTATTATTACTATTACTCTGCACACAGCAAGCGCTCAGTAAATACGATTGACCGACTGTGTGTGTTGTTACCGTAGGAAGACTTGCACACATCAGAAAGCACTTCCTTCCTCT
Organism: Ornithorhynchus anatinus; assembly: GCF_004115215.2. Taxonomy (NCBI): domain Eukaryota; kingdom Metazoa; phylum Chordata; class Mammalia; order Monotremata; family Ornithorhynchidae; genus Ornithorhynchus; species Ornithorhynchus anatinus. The sequence goes on along the minus strand of NC_041738.1, from coordinate 37,168,607 downwards.
CTCTCCAGACACCGAGTCTCGTGAGGATTCAGTCCTCGAGCAAATTTTTTTCCAGCAGTGCTAAGGTAGTTGCTGAAGAAGGTGTGGGGAGTGGGGCATGAGGAGAAGAATCAGTGCGTGGGAAAGAGGAGGAAGTCAAGTTGACACATGAAGATCTTTCACAAGCTGGAGCCATCTCGGCTGTTGCAGCCCAATCAGATTGAAGGTCGTGTTGCTCATGGACTAACATGTAGGTGCATTTGTCATTCGTCGGGAGGAAAGGAGAGGAGAGCACAGGATTGTGGAAATATTTATTTTTTCTGAAGCTTCCACAAGGGGAATGTGAAACCCAAGGAGCTCACTTTTGAGTGAGAGACCACCAACTGCAGATAACAAAGAGGGAAAAGTATGGAGAAGAAACAGAATTTAACGTAGTCTACTCAGCCCTACAGTTGTGCATGCCTACAGGATGTAGTTGGCATTAAGTCAGTCAAAGAGTTGACGGGTCTCATCCTCTGACAAGAAGATCAAATAAAACAAAAGGAGCTGTCAGAAGTTCCAATGGGAATGACACATTTTTTTTTTTTTTGGCATCTCCTAAATATTTGCCAGATGCCTTTGTTGGCAATTCGAAGGGCAAAAATTTACACTCCTGATTCTGAAAAACATAATAGGGCTATTAAAGACACTATCTTCTGGGTCAGGAGTGTTACCTGCTGCCTCACTAGTGTTAAATCTCCTTTTCATACCTTTCTTGGAGGCAGTTGTGAGCATTAAGTCACCGCGTGGTGCAGGGTTGAAATGAAGTCTGGCTCTTTCTCAAGGAGAAAGTAATCTCAGGCACTGATATCCCAGGTTGTTTGCATCTTCGGGCAGGTTTTCCACTTCCTCCTTTTCCGCTCTCTTCCCAGTCGAACGGGCCACAATTCCCCTCCTGTGTATGTTTCAGGTTCTGCAACCCAAGGCCAGAGGTCTTTGAATCTGTCAGAGGACCTGTTTGACACTCTGGCTCCTTGCAAGGGGGCTTTCTTTCTACTGTCAGGCTGATTGGTTCTGCCCTCTGTAGGGTGGGCTTTTAGGGAACAGGCCCAGAAGCAACCTGGGAAACCACATCTGCCCTGCTCCACAGTTCCCCTCTTTCTCCCCTGTTGTCCCAGATCTCAGGAAATCTGGCCCATTGTGTTCCTCGAGGAGCCGCATGTGGGTTAGGAGAGCAAAACGATGTCAGATCCTGGAGGGTCTGCCCTGGTTTGAAAAGGAGATGAAGGTGGTAGAGTGAGAGAAACCGTTTTAGTTTTTCCATGCTGTTAAAATTCTTCATTACCTTCAGCCCAGATGAGCCGCTGCCTCCTAACTAGGCCTCAGTATGTAGGGCAGGGTCAGAAGGAGAGAAGAGACTGTTTTACCAGAGGGCATCCTTTGATCCTCAACATCCCTCCCGACACAGCATTTTCACGCTCACGCCACGAATGAAGCCATCGCGGGACGGGGAAGCACCGTACTAGAAAATGAGATAAATCAAACCCCGCTGTCTGGGTTCTGATCCCGGCTCCTCCCCTGGTCTGCTGGGTGATCTTGGGCAAGTCACTTCACTTCTCTGGGCCTCAGTTACCTCATCTGTAAAATGGGGATTAAGACCATGCACCCCCTATGGGGCATGGGTTGTGCCCAACCTGATTAGCTTGTATCTACCCCAGCGCTTAGTTCAGTGCCTGGCACATAGTAAGTGCTTAACAGATCCCATTAAAAAAAGGTCTTCTATCTCCCTCCCTCCTACCCTTCTATGGGACATTGTCTAAACCGGTTCCGTGGACAGTGTCCCAGAGGCGAGTTATAAATGAGCCCCATACACTCAGCTCATGCATACTATGCCCTTTGGGACACTAGGTCTTCCTGCTAAGGACTTGTTTGTTCCTGCTCTTATGAGCAAAAATTTGCATTTATCTTTGGCAGGGTTTTTGATTTCAGGGATATCAATTTCTGAGGCCATGGGTCAACAGATTTGAGGCAAGAAGATGCCTTACCTTTCCTGGGCTAATCTAAAAGGGAGGAGGAAAATCCCCCTTTTTTTTTTTTAAAGGTTATTGTCATTATTAGGGGTGGTGAGGGTAGGATATTTGTTGACTCTCCCACTCATTCCAGGTTCCAAGCCACTTCCTCTGCCAGCCTCTTAAGACCCCTTGGTTCTCTTGCCACCGAGCAGAAGAGGGGATGGGCAAAAGAGAGCTCGGAACCAGGAATGCCAACTTTGCATTTCGAGAGTAGGGTTAAACTTGGGGTGGGGATCCCAGAGGGGTGGGGAGGGGGAAACAATGAGGCATAGACCAATACATGCCCAGGGAGGTGGACGTACGGACACAAGCAGCGTGCGCACACACACAAACACACAGGGAGCTCCCCCTGAGCGCCAGGCTTCCTTGATTATTATTATTAAATGAATGATAAAGAATGATAAAGTATAAATGATGAAGAAATCATCAAATTTGTGAAGAGCTTTCTTTTTACGCCGAGCACCGTACTGAGCGCTAGCGGAGATCAGGATAATCAGGTCGGATACAGTCCCCGTTCCACGCCAGGGCTCACGGTCTGAGGGCTCCCAGACCTTTCCCAAAGATGGTTTTGTTTATGTGTGACTCTTGGCACGAAACCGAGACTGTCACAAGGATCCCATTATCAAATGGGCTTTGCTTCCCAACGAGTGTCGGCGGGATGAATGGACTCTCTTGACCTCGGACCCCGCACGCTTGCCCCCCGTTGATCTCGGTTGCCCTTTGAAAATCCACTGGAGGCAGGGCCTGTGCTTTTCAGAACCACCTCGGTCTACCAAGTTTACAAAGTAGCTCCCACTGGTACCTACTGGCTTGTGGCCGCCAGTTTGAACAGGAGCCCATGATATTGGCAGCGTCAGCCCCACTCAGCCCGGTTCCTCCGAGCCTCTGCGAGAACGCAGACCGTCGATTCCTCATGGGTGACGGGGCGCCCCGACCAAGCACCGCTTCCCTGTGCGTCAGAATCCGTCTTTTCCTCTCCTCCCCTCAGGACAGGTGGCACTGAACGTGGGTGATGTGGAAATCATTTTTTTAGCAGCCTCTCCGGGGTTTCCTTTTTCTCAGTCCTCCCAGTTTGTAGATCTCCTAAATTGGTGCAGGAGGGGGGGCAGTAGGGTTTAATGGAGACAGACAATCGGCAGTCCCTGGTGCACATAACAATGGGCGGCCCACCAAGCCAATCCGCTGCTGGTTGTTGATCTTTCCTCAGTCTCTGAAGTTCTGCCCAGCTTCCATTCCCTCCCGGCTGCTGCCGTTCCCAATCCCCTGAGGCTCACTTCTCTTTGTCCCTGCTCTGCTTTGATGGCTGGAGGTGGCACAGGGCCTAGGAGCGGCTGGAAGCAGGAGACCAGGGCAGACATTAACAAATGCAGTAAGATTTTGGAGGCTCAAGAAGAGGGCTGGGGAGAAGCTGCCCCTCTAACCTTCCCCCTAACCGTCCCATGAGTTGACGTGGCAACTGTTTTTGACTCATAGCTGGCAGTAGTTGTAGTATTATTATGGTATTTAGGTGCTTACTGTGTTTCAAGCACTATTCTAAGTGCTGGGGCAGAGAATCAATCGATGAATGGTATTTACTGAGCACTTACTATGTGCAGAGCACTGCAGAGCACTTTGGAGAGCACGATACAACAGACCCGTTCCCTAAAAAGTAACAGTGGTGAAATGGAGGTCAGTGAACTTGGGTTTTAACTTCCATTCTGCCGGTAATTTGCTCAACTGCTTTAAGAAATAATAGACTTGTGGTATTTGTTAAAGCACTTACTCTGTGCTAAGCATCATAATAAGCATTAGGGTAGATACAATACAGTCAGATCAGAGTCCCAGCCCCATATGGGGCTCACAGTCTAAAGTGGGGGGGAGAATGGATATTTACCCCCCATTTTTACCAGTGAGGAAACCGAGGCACAGAGAAGCTAAGTGACTTGCCCGAGTTCACAAAGCAGACAAGTGGTGGAGTCGAGATTAGAACCCAGGTCCTCTGACTCAGACCTGTGCTCTTTCCTTTAGGTGATGCTGCCAGCCACAGACTCTTCTCTCGTATCTTACCTACCATTCTGTAACCCCTTCCTGCCAGTTTCATAATTTTTTTAATGGTATTTGTTAAGCCCTTACGATGTGCCAGGCACCGAACTGAGCGCTGAGTAGATACAAGCTAATCAGGTTGGACACAGTCCCTGTCCCACATAGGGCTCATAGTCTTAATCCCCTTTTACAGATTAGGGAATTGAGGCACAGAGAAGTTAAGTGACTTGCCTAGGGTCACACAACAGGCAAGCAGCAGAGTTGGGATTAGAGCCCAGGTCTTTCCGACTCCCAGGCCCGTGCTTTAACTAGCGAAGCTTTAACTGAGAAGCAGCGTGGCTCAGTGGAAAAGAGCACGGGCTTTGGAGTCCGAGGTGATGGGTTCAAATCCGGGCTGTGCCACTTGTCAGCTGTGTGACTGTGGGCCAGTCACTTAACTTCTCTGTGCCTCAGTTACCTCATCTGTAAAATGGGGATTAAGACTGTGAGCCCCACGTGGGACAGCCTGATTCCTCTGTGTCTGCCCCAGCGCTTCGAACAGTGCTCTGCACAGAGTAAACGCTTAACAAATACCAACATTATTATTATTTAACTACTAGGCTGCACTGCTTTTCTGGTTCACAGATTCATTCAATCATTCATTCAGTCATATTCATTGAACACTTATTGTGAGCGGAGCACTGTACGAAGCGCTTGGAAAGTACAATTTGGTAACAGATAGAGACAATCCCTACCCAGCAAGGGGCTCACAGTCTAGAAGGGCGAGACAGACAACAAAACTAAGCAACTAGACAGCCATCGATAGCATCAAAATAAATAGAATTGTAGGTATATACACATCATTAATAAAATAAATGGAATAAATATGTACAATATACACAAGTTCTGTGGGGCACAAGTAGGTCTGGTGGTTAAATCTCAACAAATCACGTAAATTTAACCTAGGTTTTTAGTCCATCCTCCAGCATTCAAAATAGGTCTCATGAGGTGGAGTCACTCATCAGGAGCACCAGATGAGCCTGGGCCCCGAGAAGCTACACAGAGGAATTGATTCTACTTTTTACATTTTTGAATGGTATTTGTTAAGCGCCTACTGTATGCTAAACATACAGTAGGCCCTCAACATTTGCTTCGCAATGTGCTGCATCCCTGCCCACCTTCTTGCCCGCTGCACTACCATATCCCAGCGGAAAGATGCCTGGCAGGGGTGAGAAAGTGTGAGGGGCACTGGGCGAATCACTAGCGGCACTGGGCAAATCACTAGCCCTACTATCTGATCTCCCTCCTACTGAGACTGGAATCCCCATTCATTCAATAGTATTTATCGAGCGCAGAAGCAGCGTGGCTCAGTGGAAAGAGCACGGGCTTGGGTGTCAGAGGTCATGAGTTCGAATCCCGGCTCTGCCACTTGTCAGCTGTGTGACTGTAGGCAAGTCACTTAACTTCTCTGTGCCTCAGTTACCTCATCTGTAAAATGGGGATAAACTGTGAGCCTCACGTGGGACGACCTGGTTACCCTGTATCTACCCCAGCGCTTAGTGCTCTGCACATAGTAAGCGCTTAACAAATACCAACATTTTTATTTTATTTTTTTAAACACTGTTCTAAGCACTGCAGTAAGAACAGGTTAATTAGGTCAGAAGAAGTCCCTGTCCTGCAAGACTGTAAGCCCGTCAAAGGGCAGGATTTGTCTCTATCTGTTGCCGAATTGTACCATCCAAGTGCTTAGTACAGTGCTCTGCACATAGTAAGCGCTCAATAAATACTATTGAATGAATGAATGGGGATCCCAGTCTAAGTAGGAGGGAGATCAGATAGTAGGGCTAGTGCTAGTGATTCGCCCAGTGCCCCTCACACTTTCTCACCCCTGCCAGGCATCTTTCCGCTGGGATATGGTAGTGCAGCGGGCAAGAAGGTGGGCAGGGATGCAGCACACTGAGAAGTAAATGTTGAGGGCCTTGCCCACGTTAGCCTGTCACGGGCATAAGTGGGACTAGAACCCCGGTTTCCTGATGCCCAGAGCGGGTTCTTTCCACTAGATCAACAGCAGGAGACTTGCGATCTAATCCCAGCTCACTTAACCTCTGTTTACCCGCCTGTAAAATGGGGGTGAAAAATACCTGCTGCCTCTTACCGCACAGAGATGCCGTAGGAACCCGAAGAGAGGAGTAATGCAAAAGTATTTTGGAAAAATAAAAGTTCTCTAGAAATCCATGGCGTTATGATGAATCGAAGCTCTAAACTCGTTCTTTCTGGCCTCGGCAGTATCCTTTAGGAATGCCACCCCAAGACGGGGGGAGACTCAGAACTGTGGTTATGTTATTAGACGCTTCAGAGAGAGAATGAGTTAAATTGGGGGTTCTGGAAGCAAGGGGGCAGACCAAACGAAAGAGTAATTATGCCTGGCTGTCAGCCAGCAGCCTGTTCATTGCGGAGCCTCCATTATGCTCCGAGCCCAAGTACTTGGTGGTGGGAGGAGTTATAGAGAAAGAACAAAGCCCAGGCCCCTTCTCTGGGGAAGCTTACAACCTAATTGGAGAGTCAAGACAAACACAAATAAACTTCACACAGAACGGAAGCACTACAAAACCGTAAGAGAGTCCAAAGGCGTAGAGGAGCAGAAACATCCAAATATACAAGTGAGAGATTTTCAGAAGTATCCTGGTGTCCCTGGAGCAACGAGAGTAACCTGAACCAAATGGGGTTAAACACGGGACGATTCCTTCCAGGAAGAATCAGCCCTGCCCCTAACTCTGGGGGAGGGGGGCTGTAATGGGTGTAAAGGCGCCGCGTCCCCGTGGATGAGAGAGAATGAAAATTCCACCACCCTCCCTGGGGCCTCTTGAGAGATGCCAAGGTGACCTCTCCAGGGGGAGCCTTCCATTCGAGCACCCTAGGAATGATCCCTCCTCCCCGTCCCCGTCTCCCGTTACGACCCCCTTTTCCAGTGATGGGAGAATAGTTATTGTCCGCAGCCCACGCTACCTGGGACTTGTGCAACTGGAAGCATTTGTGGCGTGACCTCTTGGGAACGGTCCAAGTGTCAGACGGGTACCGAAAGGGACAATCGCGACTCTGGGTTCTCACGAGTATTCTCACGGGGCGCCGGTGCCGGATATCCTTTAGCTTTTAGGAAATCTTAGATCTGGGGGAAAACGGACTTCCAGGGCAGGTGCAGAGGGTCAGGCAGGTTCAGCCTAGACAGGCCTGGTTGGCAGCAGATGTGGAGGGGCGAGCCTGCGGATGCCAACGAAGAGGCCGCTAACCAGGGGAAGTAGGCTACTGAATGTGGCGGTGTTCTCTTTATGAGCCTAATGACCTTGTAATGAGAGCTGCACAATTTCAGCAGTGGAACAAAAGAAAAATTAGTGAGATGATTCAATTACATCTCCCATTTTCAATGGCATTTTTGCTTTCTCAATAGGTTAATTAGCACCACAGCCCTCCTTCCCTCAGGCGAGATGTGGCACACTTAGCAGTTGAGAGGTAGATTAAAATGCAGCTGCATCTCATTAACCGGCAAGCCCAGTGCTTTCCGCATCCGCAGCCTCCTGCCACTGTGCTGGGCCCGCCCCAGCCCGAGCGATGCCAGCTAGGCCAGCCCCTCCCATCTTGCCCTGGAAGATAGAAGTCTTGGGGGCAAACAGTGAAAACAGCAACGACCTCGGAGGGCTGCGGGGCCCAGAAAGCTAGACCCAAGCGAAGGGGCCGACCGGCCTAGCAGCGCGATCGTATTCAAAGATGTTTTTGTTTGGGAGGGAAAGGAGGAGTCATCTCTTTCTGGAAATCTCACTTTTATTTTTATTTCTTATCTCTCCAGATAAGAAAAGTTTGCCTGCCCACAGCGTCTCCTCCCTAATCCTTTGCCTTGTTTTTCTGTCCAGCCATAGGTCTTTTCTGGGTGGCCCTCGGAGCTTGTCCTTGGCCTTTATTCCAGAGTTTTGTCCCACAGGCCCCCCTGCTTCAGACCCCCCCCGCCCCTGTCTTCCTAAAGGTGGCTCGGATCCTGGGCCGGGGCAGCTTTTCATTCCAGCTCTACTGACCGGTTTGTTTCTCCGTACTGTCCAGGTACATCGAGAGGAAAGCTTTTCTGGAGCGAGTGGATCACAGGCAGTTCGAAATTGAGCGGGACCTCAGACTGAGCAAAATGAAGCCCTGATGCTGGTGGCGACGAAGAGGAGCGGAGCGGAGACGGCAGTCTCACCCTGCTGACAATGTGAACTCTACTTTTGTGTGTTTGTGAAATGTCTGGACCCCGTCCTCTGCGGCTTCATGGAGAGGAGGCGGAAATGTGTTGAGACTTCTGTGTTGAGACTCAACCTGTGTATCTCCATTTACCCCGGGGTTCTCGCTTCTTTTTTTAATAACGTTGCCGCTCTGGAGGTGTTCCAGAGCTGCCCAGGGAGGTGACTCCATCACATAAGTTGGTTGCGTCCTCCTGTTCTCCCTCTAGAAGAAAGACTGGCCCAGACCAGGCCGGCACATTCCAGATCTCCCAAAGCCCGTGCGATTTTTTCGACCTCTTCCTGCCTGTGGGAGTGGGAAGATGCGGGGCCAAGCTTGCGAAGCAGAGTTGGCCCGGGCTGAGCATTTGAGAAGCCCCTTTCTGCCCGTGAAGGAGATAGTTCTTGTCTTCTAGAGGGTCAGTCTCAGGCCCAGCGCCAGAGAAAAAGGACTGAGGCTCCCATTGCTGGCTGGAGGTCAGATTGCTACGTCACGAGGCACTGGAGAGTTTGTACTCAAATCCCTCTCTCTCTCTCTCCCTCTCAGAATAGAACTTTTTCTAGATCTCCCAGGGCCAGTGCAGATTTTTCCATCTTTCTGCCTGTGGGAGTGGGAAGAAGCAAGGCCAACCTTGCCATGCGAGTTGGCCCAGCCTGAAGGAATGGGGAAGCCTCTTTCCGCCCACGAGGGAGATACTCCCTGTGTTTTCTAAGGGGTCGGTCTCAGGCCTAGCTTCAAAGAGAAAGGACCAAGGCTCCTGTGTGCTGGCTGAAGGTCATATTGCTTTGTCAAAAGACACTGGAGAGTTTGTATTCAAATGCCTCTCTCTCTCTCTCCCTCTCTCTCTCTCTCTCTCTCCCACTCATAGACTGGGGCTTTTTTAGTGGAAATGGTAATTAAGGGCCTGTTGATGGTGGATTTTTTTCTTTTTTTCTTGAGGTGTTGCCCGTTATCCAAAGGTAAAAGCCAACATCTCGTGATCTCCTCACGCTCTCCAATCCCCTTGTGACTTTGGTTTGCCTGGAAAGATTCTGTACATTTTTATATTCCCGTACATTTCAAGGGCATGAGAAAGCCAACTTCCTCTTCTTTGGTTCCCATCTCTTCAGGAACCAGAGGAGGAACAGGTTGATGGGAGGGGCGGGTGGGGTGGGGGGGTGGCGCTGTGGTCCAAGTCATTCGAACTAATAAAATGTTAAACCTCAGGCCCCGTGGACAAGCACACGTGTCTAGATATTGTTGTCAAATGTTGTGAGACCGCATTGTGGCGAGTAGCAGAGCCTGTGGTTCCACGTACCACTCCAGGTGAACAGTCCATCCAGAAACCTGTGGGTGTGAAAAAGTAGCCACGAAGATCCATGCATTTCACTCTGGGTCCAGTAATATCTGTAGGGCAGGGCTTCTCCAATGGGATGTTGACAGTCATGGCCCCCAGAGACTTCAGTGCCCTAGAAGAGGTATTATTGTTTGATTCTGCTGCCTTCTGGCCTTTTTCACCAGCTCAGCCATCCTGCAGAGTGTTTCTGATGCCCGTTTTTCATTCAGTTAATAGTCATAATTGAGTGTCTGAGGTACACTGAGCACTGATCCTAATTGTGGTATTTTTTTGGCATTGGTGTAAGCTTGGGGATAGATATAATAAGAGTGAAGATTGTACACAGTCCCTGTCCCACGTGGAGCGCACAGTCTGACGGGGACAGGTATTTAAGCTCCATTTTGCAGATGAAGAAACTGAGGCACAGAGAAGATAAGTGACTTTATAGATATGTATATAGCTATAAATTATGTTTTACAGATTTGTATTAATGTCTGTCTCCCCCTCTAGACTGTCAGCTCATTGTGGGTAGGGAACGTGTCCGCCAACTCTGTTGCGTCGTACTCTCCCATGCGCTGCATACACTGCTCTGCACGCAGTAAGCGCTCCAAAAATACTGATGATGGTGATGATGATGACTTGCCCAGCAGGCAAGTAGTGGACCCGAGATCAGAACCCAGACGTCCTGACTCCCAGCCCCATGTTCTTTCCATTTGGTCCCTGCTACCTCTCACACTCGGGACAGTACAGTAAAAATAGAAGGCATGAACCCTGTTGCTTGGAGCATATAGTGTAAAGAGGGGTATTAGACATAAAATAATTTACAAATAGGAGGAAGAAGTGTTCAAAGAGAATGAGGCTGCTGTCGCGTATTCCTAAAATCGGTGCCGTCAGGGAAGCAGCCGGGACCCGAATAATGGTCTGATCGGAAGTCCAGAGGAACCCTCCTATTCCCTATTCGGGAGAAGCCAAACAGAAGGACTCCTCCTCTCCCTATACAAGGAAGGATTGTGTCTTCCCTTAGTTCTTTGTAGAACCCCATGGCTCAGAACGTTAATTTACAATCCAGATTGGACAGTAGCGACATTAAGAATGCTAATATGGGTTTGTTGTGTCTACTTAGGGAGGTTAATGGGAAAACAGCTTTTCAGGAGGCCCAGTGGAAGGGCACCATTCCCTCTGCAACAAAGGAGATTCTTAATTCTTTTAGAATCGGGCTGCCCTGCCACTTTGGCCTTTGACCTCTTTAGATCTCCCGTGCTAAGCAAATCAGAAACTGGGAATCCGGTCAAGGTCCTAAAGGGCATAAATGAGGGGGTGAGCTCGAGCCTGGAGTAGGGCAGCTGAAGTGTGAAGTCAGGGGTGGGATGGGTCAGGGGGTCATTGGTCCCGGGAGGGTGCGGAGGAGGAAGGGATGCAGAATGGATTCCTTCCTCCTCCTCTACTGCCATCCCACCCTGGTCTCTACCCCCGGGAAGCCCCTCAATCAGTTGATCGATCATATTTATTGAACCCTTACGTTGTGCAGACCACTGTACTAAGTGCCCCCACCTTCTCCTGCTCTGCCCCAGCCCCCTCCGCAGAGCACTGAGCTTGAGGAACAGACCAAGGATGAGTCTCCGGGCTGGAGGCAGATGGTGACTCAGTGGCACCCCAGCTGGCACCACCTCCTGGCTGTCAGTGCCACGAAAGTTGCCCGCAGAGCAATGCCATCCCGGGATCTTTGGCCCAGGCCCAAGATTAGCCAGTTCCACTCCTGATCTGGCCTGTTGGCCATCTTTCAGCACCGGGTGGGCGTTCCTGGCCAGCTGCATCTTCGGAGACCATATTTCACCAATCTCAGTTTCCCTCTGCCACTTCACGGGGCTGCAGCGTTCTGCCCGCCGCAGTCGTAAAACATTGTAGTGCGGATGTGCCGTACCTCAGCCCGGCAGTCATTTTTCAGTTGTGCATGAGGCGGCTTTGGTTGCTAGAGGGGAAGATCGAGTTGCCCGCGGCTGTATCTGTAATGTGAGATTGGCGGGTGTTGTCCCTCCAAGAGTCTGTCCTCAGCGCCACTGCTAAAGCCAGGGAATGGGCCGGCTAGATCTCTGGTCTGATCCTGTATGGTATATCTTTCAACCTCTGTGAGATTCTCCAGGTTGAAAGGGGCCGAGTGCCTTTTAAACCGGCCATTGGAATGGAGGTTCGCTCCTTAAAAGCCTGTAAGACTGCAGTGCTCGAGAGCTCTCAGTTCTCTATACAGCCGGATGGGTTATCCTAGCTTCCGTCAAGAAAGAGAGTGGGAAATCAATAAACTCAATGAAAATCACATATGTTTTATTGTTCAACTCAAAGCCCCGTCTATGCCGCTCAGGATCCAACACTTAAACAGCCTCGTGCCGCGCTCTGTTTGCATTAGATTAATGTTGCAGCTTGACAAAGGGTCTGTTCCTTTCATCTGTCTCTTGGTTTGGTGGGCCTGTTTCCTGGCAGGTTCACAACACCCTACTGATTCGCATTCAGGGGCTCCTAACGCATCCGTCACGGCTTTTGAAAAGCTTCTTGTGTCATATCTCTTGACCTCCTCGGAGGCTGCCGTTCAGAGAGCGTTCGGCTCTTGGCGTCTTTCCTGACCCAGCTGCTTGCCCACCCAGCGGATTGGACCTCGGCTTGGGTTTGCTCAACTGAATTTCGACAGGTTCTGCTCCCCTTGGCCCCAGCATCCTTCCCCCAGGATCCCCCCCACCAATGTGGTCCAGGTATTACTTCCTGACGAAAACGGGACAGTGGCCTGGGTGTCTCCCTTTAGAACATAAGCATCTTCTGCTTTCTGTATAATCAGACCCTTTTTTTTTTTAGTGGTATTTGTTAAGCATTTACTATATACCCAGTATTATACTAAGTGCTGGGGTAGATAATAATAATGTTGGTATTTGTTAAGCGCTTATTATGTGCAGAGCACCGGGGTAGATACAGGGTCATCAGGTTGTCCCACGTGAGGCTCCCAGTTAATCCCCATTTTACAGATGAGGGAACTGAGTCACAGAAAAGTGAAGTGACTTGCCCACAGTCACCCAGCTGACAAGTGGAGAAGCAGTGTGGCTCAGTGGAAAGAGCACGGGCTTTGGAGTCAGAGGTCATGAGTTCGAATCCCGGCTCTGCCACTTGTCAGCTGTGTGACTGTGGGCAAGTCACTTAACTTCTCTGTGCCTCAGTGACCTCATCTGTAAAATGGGGATTAAGACTGTGAGCCCCACGTGGGACAACCTGATTCCCTGGTGTCTACCCCAGCGCTTAGAACAGTGCTCGGCACATAGTAAGTGCTTAATAAATACCAACATTAATAAATACCAACATTAGTGGCAGAGCCAGGATTCGAACCCATGACCACCGACTCCCAAGCCTGGGCTCTTTCCACTGAGCCATGTAGATACAATCTAATCAGACCCTGTCCCACATAGGGCTCACGATCCTAATTCTTATTTTACAGATTGACTCATTTGTAAAATGGGGATGATGATTGTGAGCCTCATGTGGGACAACCTGATTACCTTGTATACCCCAGTGCTTAGAACAGTGCTCTGCACATAGTAAGCGCTTAACAAATACCAACATTATTATTATTATTATTATTATTATAATGGCATTTGTTAAGTGCTTACTGTCTGTGAAGCACTGTTCTAAATGCTAGAGGGATACAAGGTGATCAGGTTGTCCCACTTGGGGCTCACAGATTTAATCCCCATTTTACAGATGAGGGAACTGAGGCACAGAAAAGTTAAGTGACTTACCCAAAGTCACACAGCTGACAAGCGGCGGGGCCGGGATTAGAACCCATGACCTCTGACTCCCAAGCCCGAGCTCTTTCCACCGAGCCACGCTGCTTAGTCTTAATCCCCATTTTACAGATGAAGTAACTGAGGCACAGAGAGGTGAAGTGACTAGCCCAAAGTCATGCAACAGACAAATGACAGAGCTGGCATTAATAGCAATTGTATATGTCAAGCACTTATGATGTGCAAGCACTGGGAAGCAGCGTGGCTTAGTGGATAGGGCACGGGCCTAGGAGTCAAAAGGGCCTGGGTTCCAATTCTGGCTCTGCCACTTGGCTGCTGTGTGACCTTGGGCTAGTCACTTAACTTCTCTGTGCCTCAGTTTCATCATCTGTAAAATGGGGATTATATGCCTGTTTTCCTGCCTCCTCCTTAGACTGTGAGCCCCATGTCGGACAGGAATTATCTGACCTGATTAGCGTGTTTCTACCCCAGTGCTTAGTACAGTACTTGGCACATATAAGTGCTTAACAAGTAAAATTAAAATTAATTATTATTGCAGGGTGTTTATTACGTGCCAAGCACTGTACCAAGCAGTGTACCGAGGATATGGAGATTGGACACAGTCCCTGTCCCATGCAATAATAATGAATGTGGTATTTGTTAAGCACTTACTATGTGCCGAGCACTGTACTAAGTGCTGGGGTAGATGTAGGATAATCAGGCATAGTCTGAGTCAGAATGGGTTATTGAGTCCCCATTTTTCAGATGAGGAAACCGAGGCACAGAGAAGTTGAGTGATCTGCCCAAGGTCACGCAACGGGCACGTGGCAGAACAGGATTAAGAACCCAGGTCCTCTTACTCCGGGCCCGTGCTCTTTCCACGAGGCCACGCTGCTTCTCATGGGGCTCACAGTTATCTGGGGCTGTGCTGATGCACTTCCCAGAGTTGAAATAATTAGACCCCTCGAGAGACAAAGTGACTTTGAGCTGTTCTTAGTCTGTGCCCTGGTTGACACGCAGGATGAATGTTTTCTGAGTTCCGTAGTCTATTATTTTGTAGTTCCAGGTTCCCTAACCCTTGTTCCCAGCCCTGATGTCATTGCCAGTGAAGGCACCGAGATCGCCACCTTCCATTCCTGCCTCAAAGTGAAACCTGAGCTCCCGTGCCCTTCGGCTGGCAGGAAAAACTCTGTATTCGTCCTTGCCGAATAGTTCAGCTCTTAGTGTCCTTAGCGAGTCTTCCCCAGTGCGTGTGCAGAAGTACCCCAGAGAGTCTCGAGAATCTCATCCCCACCAGCACCGAAACTTACCGAGCCCTCACTGTGCGTGCAGGGCGCTGACCTGTGCCGGTCACGAAGGAAATCGTGTCTCTGCCCTCGAAGAAACTTACGCTCTACTGGGGAGAAATGAAGACACAGAAAAACCTAAATGCTAATGATGAATGCTCCCCTAAGTGCCTAAAAATTTCAGGGTGCTGCTCTGCTCGCTTTGATTTCAGTGTATGTTGAGTTCAAATATCGTTCAGCGTATTTTTGTGTTGTTACGTGCCCGTGCGGGTCCAGACGTATTGGAAGTGGCAACTTGAGCACTGCCTTTTCTTTGTCAGGCAGAGTGTTCTCCCTCCACTGTCTCTTGCTGGTCTCTTGATTCCTACCTTGTGGCGAGGCGGAGAAGCGGCCGGAATTGTCGGCGTGCTCCCCTACCTCGTTAGGGACGTGTGAGCCTCTGCAAGTCTGATGAAGGGAAGAGGCTGAGCGCCTTGGGTCCGTAAAGCTGCCGGGACCTGGCTCTCAGGGGCCGGGAAGTCACGCTTTCATTTGTGTTATGTCGGGGGGTCAGTCTTCACCACGTCACCTCCGGGCTGATGGGAAAACCGGTCATGTGTTCCATTTCCTGTTTTCCAGCAGCTTGTTAGCAAACCTGCCAAGCTCTTCATATCTATTTTTTTTTCAACCCTTTGGAAATATTGGCACCACCCCCCCTCCTTGTGTTCTCCTGCTCCTGTGCTTTCCAAACCATGTGTTGCTCCCAACTACTTGCCTAGTCTTTGGGAGCTCTGTGTTCACATCCCTGGGCTGCCCTAGATACCAGGAACAGGACTAGGGCCCTTCTCCTTACGCATGAGTTGGCTGATTTTCAATCAGTCGATCAATCAATAATAATCATAATTATGGTACTGGTTAAACGCTTACTATGTGCCAAGCACTGTTCTAAGCACGGGGGTAAACACAAGTTAATGGGGCTGGTCCCTGTCCCACATGAGATTCACAATCTTAATTCCAATTTTACAGATGAGGTAACAGGCCCAGAGAAGTTAAGTGACTGGTCCAGGGTCACACAGCAGACATGTAGCAGAGTGGGGATTAGAACCCAGGTCCTTCTGACTTCCAGGCTCGTGGTCTATCCGCTAAGCCACGCTGCTTGAGGTCAATCTATCAATCACTCATATTTATTGAACGCTAACTGTTCACAGAGCGCTGTACTAAGCACTTGGGAGAGACAATATAACAGAGTTGGTAGACATGTTCCCTGCCCACAATGGGTTTACAGTCTAGAGGGGAAGACAGACATTAATATAAATAAATTACAGATATATACATAAGTGCTCTGGGGTTTTCTTATGTGAAACTCCAGCTTCCAGGTCTCTTTCCCCTCCAACTCCTGAGGGAGAGCCTTGGTACTCTGTCAGTCCTTTGCCGTCTCACATAAGGTAGCGAAAGTTTTTATTAGGCATTTACTGTGTGCCGAGCCGAGGCCCATGGTGGTGGAATTTCCTAGGTAGTGTCACGTTGGATTGATTGCCCTAACTTGGGCTCAGAGCAAAGTGAGGTGAGGCAGATGAAAAATCAAACTGTGTGATCTAACAAACAGGAGTGAAAATCAATCAAGCAATCAGTATTATTTAGGGAGGGCCTACTGTGTGCAGAGCACTGTAATAACAATGATAATAATAATGGTGGTATTTGTCAAGCCCTTAGTATCTGCCAGGCACTGTAATATGTGCCAGGCACTGTACTAAGGCTCTGACTCACATAGGGTTCACAGTCTTAATCCCCACTGTATGGATGAGGTCACTGAGGCAGAGAAAAGTGAAGTGACTTGCTCAAGTCCACATAGCAAGCAAGTGGTGGAGTCAGGATTAGAACGCATGACCTTCTGACTCCCAGGCCCGAGCTCTAGCCACTACACCATGCTGCTTCTCTTACTAAGCGGTCGGGAGAGTACAGTACAACAGAGTACTGCATCAGTGAGGTAAAATCTTCCAAGCCCAAGTGGATCAACTGTGTTCCCTCCTTTTATCGTGTTTGCCCTGGACTCAGGGCTAGACTCATGCCCTGAACCTCTGCCTCTCCTCCTTCCCTCCTATTTACCCGCTTCAGCCGCTTGAACATATTCGCTGATTCGCAAGGAACAAATTTCTGCCTCACTCTCTGATGCCCAGGGAGTTGTGTCCAACTTGTTTGACACAACGGCCTCAAAGTGAATGAAGCCATTTTTGCATCTTCTAGGTCTGAACCATGACCGGTAAGATTGGGCCTGGTTGAGGATGAGTGCGTGTCCTGAGACCAAGGAAATCAATCAATAGTATTTATTAACGTATTTATTTTCCAATAGTATTGGATGCAGAGCATTCTACTAAATACCCCTGGATTGTAAGCCTTGGGAACGAGGCTTCTATCTACCTATTCTTGTTCCCTCTCAAGTGTCTAGTTCAGTGCTCTGCACTAAGTAACACTTCATAAATGGATCAGTTGATACAATAGAGTTAACAGACAGTTTCTGGTCTTGAGGAATTTACAGTCCAGTGGGGGAAATAGACATAAAGTAAGGCTAAGAAAAAGATAGGGTTGGAAAGACTGTGGAATGAGTAAGTGCTTGAACAGTAGAGTATGTAAGTTAAACCTTGAAAACGTGGGTTCTTCTGGGCTGTGGAATTCCTGAGAAAGGGATCTGGACTGTAAACCTGTTGTGGGCAGAGAACATGTCTGCCGACTCCATTACATTGTACTCTCTGAAGTGCTTAGTACAGTGCTCTGCAACACAGTAAGCACACAGTAAATACCATTGATTGATTGATTGATTGATTGATTTCCTGCCTCTGTCCAGGGAGCCCTGACTGTTCTTCCCAAATCATCAGGTTGGGCATACTATGACCCAAGTGGCTGCGGAAGAAATAGTGTCTGGCAATCAGACGAGGAGGACTTGGTAACCTGGCTCATCTGTTCACAATTTTCTCAGGGACTTGGTCCTTCCCTCCTTTAGTTACAGGTTAGGTCTGGCTTTATCAATCAAGCTGTGAGATGGGCCTTTTCCTGCCCTGCTCACCTATCCTATAAGCAGCAGAGAGGATTAATTAGAAAATCTGCGTAAAAGCACTCGGGAGATGGCAAGTGCCGGCTCAGGACAAAGTGGTTTTAAATGGATCATTCCTGGTCACCGACGCAAAGAGAAGCACCGTGACCTAGTGGAAAGAACACCAGCTTGGGGGACCTGGGTTCTAATCCTCCTCCATCTGTCTGCTATATTACCTTGGGCAAGTCACTTCACTTTTCTGGGCCTCAGTTACCTCCTTTATTAAATGGGGATTAAGATTGTGAGCTCCATTTGGGAGAGGGACTGCGTCCAACCCTATTAACTTGTATCTACCCTGATGCTTAGAACGGGACCTGGCACATTGTAAGCGCTTAACAAATGCCATAAATAACAGTAACACAGAGAGGGTTCTGGGTTAATGTAAGTTGCAGGAAAAGTCATTCAAGCAGGCACCTTGTTTGCAGAGAAGCTGGGTCAATAGAAACCACCTCCTGCTCTGATATGGGATGGCCTGAGAAGGAGCTCTGGGAAGGGAGAAGAAAAATGTGTAGGAGGGGATTTGGGATCTTCTGAGGCTGCTGCTTGGCATGGCTTTGCGGAGGCCCCTCGTTTCATGTCCACAAGAAACCACATTGGTTTCTGTTCCCCCCACAGGAGGAATGAAGCTGAGCTGAGAAGGAACTCTGCTGGGGTTCTCTGTTTCACTCAGGCAGTCGGTGAGTCCCCAGACACCTCAGCAAGGCAGGGCAAGTAAGAAAGATGGCTGGGGTTTTGTTTGTTTCTAGGTGCCTACCCCTGCTGATGACAAGGTTCTCTGGAAGTACCCCGGTTCTGGGCACCACTGCGCAGCAGCAAAAAAAGAGATTCAGCTGTGGAAAATGATGTCATCCTGAAGCCGGATGGGGTCTTCTCTTTAGTGAAATGGCCCCAGTTATATACTGAGTTCAGCTTTGTAATTTGAAGGTGGAAACAGAAGAGATGGAGGAGGGGCTGAATAGCTGGCTATGAACCCTGGGCCCCACCTTCCCCATTAAGGAAGCTTTCCTTCTCCCAAGAGCTCCAGTCTCGCACCCGTCATCCCTGTGCGTGACCCAGAGCCCACCTTCTTTCTCTTCTCTTGATCCGGGATCCCTCTCCCTCAGGTGAGAGACGTGGGGGCCAGCCACGGCCCCCGCTACTGCGGTCAAAGTGCCCAGGGTAAGTAGTGGTGTGGCTCAGTGGAGAAAGAGCACGGGTTTGGGGGTCAGAGGTCTTGGGTTTGAATTCCAGCTCTGCCACTTGTCAGCTGTGTGACTGGGGGCAAGTCATTTAACGTCTCTGTGCCTCAGTTCCCTCATCTGTAAAATGGGGATTAAGACCGTGAGCCTCACGTGGGACAACCTGATTACCCTGTATCTACTCCAGCGCTTAGAACAGTGCTCTTCACATAGTAAGCGCTTAACAAATACCGACATTATTATTATTATTATTAGTGGCTAGAACTGTGGCACGGCCTGCAGTTCTGAGGTTGGTCCTCCCCTGCCCGTTTAATCCTCCTCCCCCTGTTTCCTGGCCCCACCCCTCCACCTCCTCCTGCTGTGGGCCATCCATTCATTCATTCATTCGTTCATTCATTCAATCCTATTTATTGGGCACTTACTGTGTGCAGAGCACTGTACTAAGCATCGGGGAGGGTACAGTACAACAATAAGCAGATACGGAGGGCAGGATGGGTAGGACAACCTCCTGCTGAAGGCACAAAGACAGCTACCCTACCCTGCTCAATCCACAACTTTCCCATCCCAACCCATGGGCATTTGTGCATATTTGTGCATTAAGGGTCAGACCCGAAAAAGGAGACTTTCTGGGTGGGTTCAAAGTAGGTATGGGTAATACCTGTGGAAACTCAATCAATCAGTGGTATTTTTTGAGCACTTACTATGTGCAGAGCACTGTACTAAGTGCTTGGGGGAGTACAAGTGCTTGGGAGAAGCAGAGTGACTTAGCGGAAAGAGCAAGGGCTTGGGAGTCAGAGGTCGTGGCTTCTAATCCTTGCTCCGCCGCTTGTCAGCTGTGTGACTTTGGGCAAGTCGCTTCACTTCTCTGTGCCTCAGTTACCTCATCTGTAAAATGGGGATTACGACTGTAAGCCCCGCGTGGTTCAACTTAATTATCTTGTATCTACCCCAGCGTTTAGTACAGTGCTTGGCACATAGTAAGCGCTCAATAAATACCATCATCATTACTGTCTCTATCTGTTGCCGACTTGTTCATTCCAAGCGCTTAGTACAGTGCTCTGCACATAGTAAGCGCTCAAAAAATACTAAATACTATTGAATTATTATTATTATTACAAGACAACAGAATTAGCAGACACACTCCCTGGCCATAACAAGCTTTCAGGTCTCTCTCTCCGGCCCTCTCTCTCCAAGTTCTCCCTCTCCAGGCCTCTTCATTCCCAGTAGATTCCCACTAGATGATAAGCTCCTTGAGGGCAGGGGTCATCTCTGTTGTTTTGTTCTCTCCCAAGCACTTAGGACAGTGCTCCGCACACAGTAACCCCTCAGTAAATACCATAGATAGATTGATTCCCCTTTCCCTTCCTCTCCTCGTCTCTCGGCTCTCCTCCTGAGAGATCCTTTCCTCTCCCTTAGCACTGACTCTCATCTCTTAGCCAGGGCCCACCCCTCTGCCACTGCCCAGCCTCGAGAGGTTTCTAAGACTCCAGTCAGTTCCCTGATGAGCTAAAATGGCCACTTCTAGAGAGATTCGGAGACACTAATCCTTTTGACTCAACGTGATAAAAGCCACAACTCTCAACACACTGAGGAAGAGCTGTGGAAGAGATTGTGCTCGTTCATGGGGAAAGAAGCCTCTTATTTTGTAAAGCAAACATTTGCCTTGGGCCTTTCCCCATCCACCTTCATTTTATTATTATTATTATTCAAAGTAATAATAATAATTGTGGTATTTAAGAGCTTAGTATGTACCGGGCACTGTACTAAGTGCCGGGGTGGATACAACAAATCGGGTTGGACACAGTCCCTGCCCCACATAGGGTTTACAGTCTTAATCCCCATTTTGTAGATGAGGTAACTGAGGCCCAGAGAAGTTAAGTGACTTACCCCAGGTCACAAAGCAGATAGGTGGTGGAGCCAGGATTAGAACGCAAGTCCTTCTGCTCCTTTACTCATAAGACAATATCTCCTAAAAGGTAGACAAGTTTAGGTCCTGTTGTGGTGTTTACAAGCATAGTTTTCTATGATGGAGGAGAAGCCGCTTGACTCAGTGGAAAGAGCCCGGGCTTGGGAGTCAGAGGTCATGGGTTTGAATCCCGGCTCTGCCGCTTGTCAACTGTGTGACTGTGGGCAAGTCATTTAACTTACCTGTGCCTCAGTTACCTTGTCTGTAAAATGGGGATTAACTGGGAGCCTCACGTGGGACAACCTGATTACCCTGTATCTACCCCAGCGCTTAGAACAGTGCTCTGCACATAGTAAGCGCTTAGCAAATACCAACATTATTATTATTAAGCCCTGACATCTGGGGTTTAACCGCGGGTGGGGTGTGGCCGATAAACAAATGAGTATACAGTCAACAGAACCTTCCATGCTATCTGTACGCTATTTGCTCTGTTGTTATATTTGGAATCTGGTAGTATCTTGTGCCTGATTAGCCTCATCTTTCTTCAGCCTGGATTCAAAGACATGGCCCCTGATTGCTGAGTCCAGGTTAATTTGTTTGCCTCTGTCACCTGTCTCCCATCGTTCCCCACCAGTCTGCACCATCTCTGGCTGGGCCTCACTGGGGCTTTAAAACAGATTGCTCATTTAGTGCTGTACTCTCCCTTGTACACTCAATAAATACTACTATTTGATTATATTACTACTACTAGTAATAATGAAAAGGTTTTGCAAAGACAGACAATCACTCTCTCCCCTTTCAAAGTCTTATCGAAGGCACATCTCCAAAAGGCCTTAGAACCCAGGTGCTTCTGCTTTCCAGGCCTGTGCTCTATCCAATAGACCATGCTGCTTCTCAGTGCAAAATAGATGACTATTCATCTGGGGAAGTGAGCCTTCGGGATTAGAACCCAGGTCCTTCTGACTCTCAGGCCCGTGCTCTATCCACTAGACCACGTTGCTTCTCGTTGCAAAATAAATGACTATTTATCTGGGGAAATGGGCCTGAAATTTGAAGGCAAAAATATAACAAGTTTCTAGGCCTTTTTTTAAAAAAAAAACCCACTTTTGAATTGGGCATCTTCTTATTCCAGTCTAAAAGGCAACCAGGGCCTCCTCTGATCCCTCCTCAGGGGCTTCAGCAGAGAATTGGAACATTTTTGGTCTTGTCGGTCATGTGGCCCCCAGGGAGAGGTCCCAGGCAGAGACAGTTCCATTCTATACTGAGTTTATGGAAGCTTCCCCTTGCCGAGATGGGCCTGGATGCCCACATTTGGGCACTGATAATTGAAATAATCCTCAGTCATCTTCAACCTTCTCTGGATTCCCACCTCACTTCATCTTCTTCATCTGCCCAACTGGGCTGGGTCTCCTCTTGACTGGTTCGACAAAACTATTAAATCTCTAAAAGGTATATCCTCATTCCCTTTCATAGTTCCCCACATCCAAAGCCCTCTAATAGTAATAATAAATAATATTAATAGCATTCTGAGGGAGCTCCGAGGATTATTGTCCTCCCCTTTTCTAGGAATTTAAAAGTTGCTTTACAAAAATAATCAATATTCTACTCATTTCACCCCACCCTTAAGCATCCCTCTCCTTCTCCCACTCCCCCAAACCAAGGTTTCTTTCATCTGGCTTCGGTCAGACTGAAGAATTCAGATACCCCGCGGAAAGAGGCCATCGGTCTGACTTGCCGCTGGCACCCCTGGAATCCCGGAGAGTCAGGAAGGCTGGTGGAATTCCAGGCCAGCAGAGCCCAGGCCTGAGGAACATCTGTGTCTTTGCTTCAGTTTTCAGAGGTAAGGACTAGATGAGCCTTTCAGGGGGCTTTTTCTCTCTGTCTGTCTCTCTCTTTGTGTATGTCTGTCTCTCAGCTGGAAGAGGTCTCTGTAGCACTGAGGCATACTTTTTAAAGGCAGCTCAGCTTCCAGCAAGGGCCTTCAAATTAAGTTCCCTAAAGTTGGGTGCTAGTTTAGAAGCGAAGTAACCAAACCCTGGAAAACAAACCCGAAATTAAAACAAAAAGTGAAAGAAACAAACACAGATGAACAGGAGTTATTTTGTTGCCAGGACGTTAACAGATGGCAGGACACACGTACACACACACACACACACACACACACACATACACCAGCTAAACCGAGTTTGTATTTGTGTCGGGTGAGTTGCTTGCAAATTGGACCAGACCCAATTCAAACCAGACATACAACATTGCTGTCAAAACAGGCTCCGAGCAGTGATGATTTTTAACGGCTCACCAGACAGCCCTCACAGCATTAGTGACCCTGCCCTCGCCTTCCCTTCCCCTTTCTCCCTTTCTCCCTCTCTCCCTCTCTCCATTGCCCAGCTCCCTCTAGGCTAGCTGGGGCTCTGGTGGTGGTCTGCACCTAGGCCAGGGGTCTAGACCTGATTGGATCATCCTGGATCCACTGACCCCTGGGGAACATGGAGTGGTCTTTGGCCCACCCAGGACAACTCAAGCTCCAGCTCCAGCCCATAGCCTGGACCACACAAGCTTCATCTGGGGCTCCCTCAGCCCTGGGGTGGGGATAATGCTGACATAAATGCACAAAAAAAACTCACACGCAGGCGAATTGTGTTGCTCTCACTGGGACTAAGTGTCCCTGAAGCCCACCGGGAGAAGAGTGCAGGCTCGTCCCTCCCCCTCTTGGGAGTGACTTTGGACCTCTCTGAGAGGAACGAATTTCCAATCTTTTGTAGGTGTTCACTCTCTGAGATTGACTGGGATTCCAGGATTTTGCTCCCTGCGAGACTCTGCCTCATGGGTGGGGGACTGAGTAGAGATCCCAGGCCTGTGAAGGGCCCAAGAACTAGTTTCAGGGGCAGGAATCTCCCTGGCCCAAATCAGACCCCTGAAAATAAATACGATTGAATGAATGAATGAATCTACTGCCCGTGAAGGTTGGCTGGTCTGAATGATCTCCAGGTTATCTTGGGCTCTCCTAAATTCCGGGGAGGGAGCTGGTAACCAGCCGTTTTCTATCTTTCTGCAACACCTGGAGGTTCGGGACTCAGGCCTCGGGGAAGTTCTGCTCCTGACTTGAAAATCGCCACTCCACTCTGCCTCAGTGTATTAGCCTCAGTCTCCTTCCCTCGCTCTCTTCCCCTCCCTCATTTTCTCCTGCTCTCCCTCTCTCCCCATATCTCTCTCTTGCCTCTCCCTCTCCCTCTCTCTTTTGCACTCCCCACTATAGACTCTCTAACCAGGATAAGGTTGAGGCAATTACTCTGCTGAGACTTCCATCAGAAACAAAGATGTGAAGCGGTCTCATGTCCTGTAAGATTCTAAGGCACCTGTGCAGATGATGGAGCAATTGTATTCTCTGCAATGATAGAATGCCCTTCTGGCCTGCTGGCCTGGATGAATTCCAAGATGAGTAATTGCAATTCTGTCTTCTTTGGAGCTCCCTGTAGAGCGGTTGAACCTAAATTCCTACTTCGTGCCCTAATGGCGTTGAGGCCCATTGGCTCTGAACCGGTGAGGCCGCTCCAATCCGGGGGCCCAGTGGTTAATCAGTCAATAGTATTTATTTTTTTATTTATTTTTATGGTATTTCTTTAGTGCTTACTTTTTGTCAGTGACTGTACTAAGTGCTGGGGTGAGTATGAGCCCCCTGTGGGACAGGGATTGTGTCCAACCGGATTAACTTGTATCTATCCCAGCACTTAGAACAGCTTGGCACATAGTGAGCACTTAACTAGGACCGTAATTATTATTAGTTATTACTATTAGGTGATCTCAGGAATGGTAGAAGAAGTTATATGTGATCATTACTCTATCCTGGGATTATTTTTTCCCTATTCCTTCCCTGCCCCGCTCACCCCACAACTGCTCCTTCTTAGGAGATGGATATAAATCATCCTGAATTCTTGTCCTGGTCTTCTTTCTGAGAGAAGACCTGGCTCATATGAGGCAATTTCACATTTGGAAGACATCGGGTTCTCAATTAGACAATTACCCTTTCCAGGCAGCCAATCAATATTTTCCAAAGAGCCAGGTCTCATCAGGGAACTACTAGGGAGCTGGGGGGTGGGGTGGCCGAGGGGGGAGACTGCAAGGGCTTCTCTGAGGGCAAAGAAGCAGGCATTGTTTCTGCATTAAGAGAGTGGGGAGGAGGAGGAGAAAGAGAAGCCTTGAGATCGATGTGATTCACTAGCTTTGGCTTCTGAGAGTCGAGAAAATCTTGCTGAGGGGGCAGAAGCCCAGTTACTTGTGTAAAGAGTTTGAAATCCAGTTCATAAATGGGAGTGAGTGCCTAGAGAAAGAGAAGGAGAGACAAAGAGAAAGAGAGTGTGAGGAAGAGAGAGGAAGAGGAAGAGACTGAGGATCTCTAGGGGCTGCTCACGTATGAGTGGTTTATTCCTAGAGTAGTTTTTCAGCCTAACTCACCACTTGATCTGGCCTACTGTGTATTTAGATGTCATAGGAAACAACTTAAATAGGGAGAGAAACTATGTGAGTTTATGTCTCTATGAGAAACTGAACTTCTGCCTCCTGAGTGTAAAAATCTGTGACCCGAATGTGGTAGTAACTGAGTTTTTGTATTTAATAATTTAAAGAATGTATAGTATTTGGCCAAGCTGTTTCATCCCTCAATACAATATTTATAAAACCAAACACAGTACCCTGGAGAGTGTTTCTAAAGAAGAACGAAATTCCATTTGTCGTCATGCAGTGGAATGGAAGCCCGGCGCTCAGGGAAAAGTCTGGGTATCACTGCTTATCCACAGCCTGCATGGGACAGCTCAGAATTCCCCGAGAGGAGCTGGGCCAGGATTTTCTAGAACCTCCGACTGGGTCACTAGGGCGAATCCCTGCGTGTGCGTGAGAAGAACTGGAGGCAACCCAAGAAGGTTACCTTGTTCAAGCCCCTGTCTCTGAGCAGGCTTGTGGTCTCCACGGTGTCCCCTGGGAGGCTCTTCCCGTGTTTTATATCCCTGGCATTCTACAAGTTCTCCCTTTTGTCCAAACCAACTCTCTTTTGCTGTCACATGTCCTTTTCCCTCTTGTTCAGTCCCCTGGGGGGATGGGGGCAATTGGTCAACAATCTGAATAATTACTATCCCCCTCCTGATCACTCTTATCAGATGGGGCCCTTCCTCTCCTAGTCCAGTTGGGTTGGATAAATCCAGTTGGGTGGCCTCAGTCATTGATTTGTGGAAAATCTCATGTGAGAGAAAGACAGCTTTTCCAGTCCCGTCTTTCCTTGGAGGAGGAAAGGGATGGGGTCGCTGAAAGGAGGATCTGGGGCAGGTGGTTGCCGGCTTTCAGAGCAGCATCCGTTGGAGCCCATTTGTCTGCTCCTGGGGATGGCTCAGCTGAGATCCCACCGTTAGGGAGAACATCACAGTAAGTCCCCCGAGTGACAGCTTACCCATAGGGCTCCCGGTGCCTTCTTTCCCTGCCATCCCTGCCACCTTCTCCATGCCGCAATCATCGATTAGACGGATCAAAGCTCCCAGGCTTACTTCTTGGTGAATTGGGTAATGGACCCAGGAGCTCCGACCGTTTCACTCTGCTCCAAGATTCAGCAATTCATGCATCAAGGTTTGGTGAATTTTTTTTCAAACTTGGGTATCTAGAATGTGCAGGCAAGGTCAGCAGTCAGATAACGAGGCAGGAAGCCTGCAGAGCAGGGGCCCTGAGGGACAAAGCTGAGGACGTGAGCACGTTTTCAGGAAGCAAACTGAATTGGCCTCGTCTTTCCTCCTCCTCCTCCTCCTCCTCCTCTTCCTCCTCCTCGACTTTGTCCTTTTCCTCCTCCTCCTCTTCATCTACCCCTAATGAAGGAGAAGGTGGATGACAGGAGAGAGATCACGGCTGGGTTCAGAGGTTCGAGAGTTGGGCACATTATTAGGTGGAACCAGTAGGGCACGATCGCGGGGGCAGGTCCGGGTTGGGGGTGGTTGGGGGTAGGAGGAGGTCCAGGGGTGTCCCCAGAGAGCTGGTCTGGGGCCTGAATGGGAGGGGGCAGCACATTTCTCCTTGCCTTAGTCTGAAGCTGGCCCTGAGGGTGAAGGAGCAAGAGACGACCCAAACTGGAGCT
Source organism: Ornithorhynchus anatinus (assembly GCF_004115215.2). Taxonomy (NCBI): domain Eukaryota; kingdom Metazoa; phylum Chordata; class Mammalia; order Monotremata; family Ornithorhynchidae; genus Ornithorhynchus; species Ornithorhynchus anatinus. The sequence goes on along the minus strand of NC_041738.1, from coordinate 37,141,712 downwards.
GGGACCAGCACAGATAATTATTATTATTATTATTATTATTAAAGCATTTGTTAAGCACTTACTATGTGCCAAGCACTGGGAAGTAGTGTGACCTAGTGGATAGGTCAGAGATGTGGGAATAAGAAGGACCTGGGTTCTAATATCACTTCTAATGCCACTTGTCTGCTGGGTGACTTTGGACAAGTCACAACTTCTTTAGGCCTAAATGACCTCATCTAGGATTATGACTGTGAGCCGCATGAGGGACATGGACTGTGTCCAACCTGATTAGCTTGTATCCACCCCAGGTCTTAGGACACTTCCTGGCACATAGCAAGCACTTGACAAATACCATAAAAAGCACTGTACTAAGTAAGTGCTGGGGTAGATACAAGATAACCAGGTCCGACATAGGGCTCACAGCCTAAGTATTGGGGAGAACAGGCATTAAGTCCCCATTTTGCAGGTGAGGGAACTGAGGCACGGAGAAGCTAAGTGATTTGCCCAAGGTCACACAGCAGACAAAAGAAGCAGAATGACCTAGTGGATAGTGGATGGACCTGGGACTCAGAAGGCCATGGGTTCTAATGCCGGCTCCACCGCTTGTCTGCTGCGTGACCATGGACAAGTCACCTTGGTGCTCTCTGCCTCAGTTACTTCATCTGTAAAATGTGGATTGAGACTGTGTGCCCCACATGGGACGGGGAATGAGTCCAACTCGATTTGCCTATATCTACCCCAGCGCTCAGGACAGTGCCTGGCACATAGTAAAGTGCTTAACAAATACCGTTATTATTATTAAGTGGCGGAGCCGAGATTAGAACCCACGTTCTCTGACTCCCAAGCCCGGGCTCCTTCCTCCAGACCACATTGCTTCCCCTGATGTGGGGAAGTGCTAGCAGGGAAAACGTAGAGGCCCTCTCACCTGGACTGCTTTCAAGCACTTTGGGCTGCTTTATCCCTGGACCCCACTGGGAGGACTGGGCCTCCCACCTCTGACGTCCCATCTCCCCAGCTCCCCAACATGACCCCAGAGCCTGCCTCCCCCAAGGCTGTGCGGGAAAAAGAGCCCAGAGGCCCCAGACACCAGGCCTGCCAAGAGCCACATCCTTGTGCCAGCTGGGCAGAGGGATGGGATGAGCAGGGATCAGGCTGTACCAGGAGCACACAGAGACTCCTTTGAGAAGATGACAGATGTCAGGATGGATTCATACTTTGCCCCACTGTGGCCCTTTCACTCTCCAAACCTCTGCTATGTGATAATGGAGGCTTGGCCGTTGGGGAAACTGAGGCAGGGGCCGACCTAATCTCTAAGGTCACAGGGTGAGTCAGTGAAGTCCAAGGCCAAGGGCTAAGTGCTTATTATGTACGGTCCCCTTTCGAATCTCTGGCCCTCACCCCTTTCCTCTGCCTGCCTACCCGCCGGTCCGAAAGGCACGATTTAAGGCAAGCGTGACTCCAAATGGTTCTGGGGGGGATGGGGGAAGGGGGGAACCCCTTGAAATTTCTGCGGCTGCCAGCTGGGCAGAGCAGCGTCTCAGGAACTGCTCGAGTGTTTCTGCTGCAGCTCTCTCCCACGTGCCACGTACATCAGGTCCAACTGCTAATGATGATGCGGCAACGACATTTTCCGAGCAAAACATTTTCCCTATTCCTCTCCTGGGGTAAAGGAGGGCAGGGTAAGCAAGGCTTGCAAATGTCCACTACTCACAATTCCAAATGAAACCAAGATTTTCAAAGGTCTCCCGGGTCTCCTTTAGAGACCGATCCCCAGCTGGGGCCCAGGAAGGCAATTTCCCCCTCGGGATTGTGCTACGCGATAAAGGGCCGAGCCGGGAATCATCGATTGGCCGTTCCCCTCGGCACGATGACGGGGCTGGGTGAGGCGGAACGTCTCGTCTAGCGTGGCAAAGGCTGGGGTCCTAAGGGAGTAAAATACCGGCTAACGTGCCGTCGGTACACTTCATTTCCAATAACCCTCTTCGCCGATTAGCTCCGTGAGCTACCCTCTCTGTACCGTTGCAATATTCCACGTCAGAGCAATGTTAATGCGCCATTAGGTCCGCAGTTCACCCACAGAACACGTAGCTCGCTCGTGCTGTGTTTGAAGTTGATATTATAGATGGTGTTAGCTCTCCGTACGTGTGGATGTGGCTGAGATACCAACAGTCCCTTTCTCACTGTACCTCTGTACGACCAACAGCTCCTTTCTCCCTGTACCCACGTACGATCGTTCAGCTTCCCCTCTCCCTCTCTCGTCACGTCTAAGCGCGGCCCACAGCCCATTTCTTCTTGTACCCATGCAGCGCCAGCAACCTCTTTCCGTATGCAGACTCTGATTAGCGGCTGCAGCTGCCGGCTGCTCCTTGCATTGTCTTAGCCCTGTCTCGGACCCAATTTGACAATGCCGGCTAATATGCTGACTCGCGCGTGTCCGCGCCAGACCGCTTCCACATCATCGTGGGTGACGTGTACGAGACAACAGAAACGGGAACCAAAGCCGTCCGTCCTGCCCCAGACCCATCCAGGCCACCTGGGGTTCCGTCTCCGGTTCCGTCTCCCGAGGAGCGGGGCGCCTCTCCCACCCCATCCCTCAACCCGGTATCGTCCGCAAGCCGGACGAACACGCTCTCTGTTCCGTCGTGCGGAACGTTCACGGAAACGTTAGACCAAGTTGACCCCGCCAGGACACCACTCGTTATGTCCCCTGCTTGACGTTGATCTATTAATGATATTCTCACTCCCTCCGTTGGACCCTCTAGCCGAGGCCAACCCACCTAATAGCCGCCCGTGGACCGTATTTTTCCGACGTTCAGACATCACGCACGGTCGAGGGCCGGGAACTCGGCTCCCCGGGTGTCCCTTCCTCCCCCGGCCTCGATTCTCGGGAGGCCTAGGTGAGAAAAAGTGGGGAGACCCTGGCAAATCCCTTTAGGCCGACAGAAAAAGAGGGCTGGGGTCCCTCCCTTTAATGCAGCCTTGAGCTGGGCGGAGTGGAGAGGAGGAGGGAGTGGGGAAGAGGGAGGGAGGAGAGAGAGAAGAGGAGAGGAGGAGAAAGGAGGGGAGAAGAGGAGAGAGGAGGGGAGGGAAGGGGGGAAGCCGGACTCCAGCCGGAGCGCTTGCGCATCGGGGCAGTTGGCAGCGGTGGGGACCCCTCGTCCAGTGGAGCATCCCGGGGAGCGCCCCCGGGCCCCGAGGAGGAGGAGGAGGGTGGGCAGGGCAGGACTTTTGGGGGACGGTCTCCTCTGGAGCTGCTGTGGGTCTGGCGGCCGGGGGAGGAGCTGGAGCCAGAAGAGCTGGAGCAGCGGCAGCGGCAGCGGCAGCGGCAAGGACATCCTCCGCCGCATCCTCAGCTCCTAGCAACGGCCGGCGGCGCCCAAGGCGGAGATGTCTGTACCGGTGAGTACCGCGCCCGCCGCCTTTGTGCGGGGCTCGCCCGGCCCGGGCGGGGGAGGGCTGCGGGGGCCGCCCCCCAAAAGCCGGCAGGAGGGAGCGGGGGTCTCCCGCCTTCTCTCCCTCCATCCCTCGGTCACCCTTCTGTCATCCCCCATCCCTCCGTCCACCCTTCATCCCTCCATTCCCCATCCCTCCATCCTCATCCCTCATCCTTCCATTTCTCCCTTCCTCATCCCTCAATCCTTCCATCCCTCCGTTCCTCGTCCCTCAATCTCCATCCTTCCTCCTTTCAACCTTTCGTTCCTCTATTCCTCAATCCTCATCCTTCTATCCCTCCGTTCCTCATCTCCCCAACCTCTTATCCCCTCATCCTCCCATCCCTCCATTCCTATCCCCCGTGCCTCCATCTCTCTCCTCCTTCTCTACCCCTTCGTTCCTCCCTCTCGTCGTCCCTTCCGCTCCCTTGGCCTCACTCTGTCGGATGTCAGGACTACCGCGATTTTGGCTGTGATGCCCTGGTTCCCCCGGCACACCCCCTTTCTCCTCCTCCCCGCTCAGAACCCCCAGCTTGTCAGAACTGGGATGAGCCAGGAGAGGGCATCTTACCTCCTCCCTCCTGTTCCCCGGTTCCCTCCGGCTCTACGCGGATCCAGGCTTTGTGCCCCTGGAGACGTTGGGACGGGACTGGTTGCCGGGCACGAGTTTTGCATCTGTCGCGTCTCCGCCGCGGAGTGGCTTCCCGGCCCCTCTCTCCCCGGGCGGGACCGAGGCCGGGGCTGGGCCTCATGTCCGCGTTCTCGTCTTTCTTTTGCTCTGGCCATTTCCTCGGGGCCCCTGCCCCCTGCCAGGGGTAGGCTGTCCGTCCCCTGCAAACCCCTGAAAACCTGTCTGTTCAGAAGGTGGAGAGGAGGGTAGGTGACACCCAGGCAACCCCCAGCCCTGCCAAGCGGTTTTTGATTTCTCCGCTTTTTTTTTAATGTATCTGTTATGAACTTACTACGTGCCGGGAACTATATACTGAGCACTGATTTCTACCGATCATTCTCGAAAACATGAATCATCCTCTTCTACGTTTCCCCCAAAGAACCTGGGTTCTGGCTTTTTAAAGAATGATATCTGTTAAGTGTTTACTACGTGCCAGGCACAACTCTAAGCCCTGGGGTGAACACAAACAGGTTGCACACAGTTCGTGGCCCACACGGGGCTCACGGTCTTAACCCCCATTTTACAGTTGAGATAAGCGAGGCCCAGAGAAATAATAATAATGTGGGTATTTGTTAAGCGCTTACTATGTGCAGAGCACTGTTCTAAGCCCTGGGGTAGATACAGGGTAATCAGGTCGCCCCACACGAGGCTCACAGTCTTAATCCCCATTTGACAGAGGAGGTAACTGAGGCACAGAGAAGTTAAGTAATGAAGTGGCTTGCCCTCGATCACGCAGCAGACGAGCGGCAGAGCCGGGATTAAAACTCAGGTCCTTCTGATTTCCAAACTCTATCCACTAGGCTACGCTGCTTCTCTGGCTTACCAGAGCCCATGGTACCGGCCTCCCAAGGTAATATCTGAAGGTTGGACCTTGCCAGAGGGAGGGAGTCTGTAGGACGTGAGGCCAGCCGGGGCCCAGCCAAGAGACGTGAGGTTCCTGTGCTGAGCGGCTCCCGACCCTCCCGTTAATAATGTTGGTGTCTGTTAAGCGCTTACTATGTTCTGAGCGCTGGGAGAGATACAGGGTCATCAGGTCGTCCCACGTGAGGCTCACGGTTAATCCCCATTTTACAGATGAGGGAACTATGAAGTGAAGTGACTTGCCCCCAGTCACACAGCTGACAAGCGGCAGAGCAGGGAGTCGAACCCATGACCTCTATCTCCGAAGCCCAAGCTCTTTCCACTGAGCTGACGGCGGCTGCCCCATCTCTGCTAGCCAACTTCGGGGAGGCAGCGGATGAACCAGCTGGGGGGCCGCGTGCTCGTCTCAGCAGGTGCCCGGGAAGACCGACCTGGCACGAGACAAGTTTTTGCGGGTCAGGGGCTCCCCTGGGAGGCTGGCATTTCGATCCGAGCCGGTTGTGGGCTTTCTCTCCTAACCCCTGGCCGGCAGGGCGTGGGAGTTCTGAGCGGGGCTGTGCACTGCTCCAACTGGAAAGGAGATCAGATCCTGCAGAGGCACACGTGGAAAACGGAGGATTTAGGAGAAGATGGAACTTTGGGGGAGTGGTGACTCAAATGTGTTTCCACAGTTTAGAATTTCACAGGTGCAGTGCTCACTTAATTTATCGGGCGTGGCTCGGTGGAAAGAGCCCGGGCTTTGGAGTCAGAGGTCATGGGTTCGAATCCCGGCTCTGCCACTTGTCAGCTGGGTGACTGGGGGCGAGTCACTTCACTTCTCGGTGCCTCGGTTCCCTCATCTGTAAAATGGGGATTAAGACTGGGAGCCCCACGTGGGACAACCTGATTCCCTTGTGTCTACCCCAGCGCTTAGAACAGTGCTCTGCACACAGTAAGCGCTTAACAAATACCAACATTATTATTATTATCGGGGCCTCGATTTACCCATCCGTATAATGGGGATTCAATACTTATTCTCCCTCCGCCTTAGTCCGTGAACCCCATCAGGGACAGTGTCCCACCTGAATATCTTGCACCCACTCCAGTGCTCAGTATAGTGCCTGGTACATAGTAAGCGCTTAACGAAAACCATCATCATCATCACCCCGAACCCGGCATCCAATTTCTCTGCTCCGGCCCAAGGCTTTGACCGCACTTGCTGGCCACAGTCAGGTTTGTGCTTTTGACTCCTGCAAGCTTCCCTTGGGGGAAGCACGGCTCTCCCTTCCCTCTCTCTGGGACAGCCGTTCTCTGCCACTTGCCAATCTTTTTTTTCCCCTTTAATGGTATTCATTAAGCACTTATTATGTGCTAGGCACTGTACTAAACGCTGAATAGATACAAGCTAATCAGATGGGACCCGTCCCTGTCCCACGTGGGGCTCACAGTCTTAATCCCCATTTTACAGATGAGGGTCCTGAGGTACAGAGAAGTGAAATGCCTTGCCCGAGGTCACACAGCAAACGAGTGGCAGAGTCGAGATTCGAAAGCAGGTCCTTCTGACTCCCAGGCCCGCGCTCTGTCCGCTAGGCCTGCTACTTCTCTATTTCTCTTCCTTCCTGAGGGGAGGTGGCAACTCCACGGCCTCGTGATCAGGTCCACATAGGGATTGGTAGCCGCCATCCCGGCCGTAGACCGAGGCATGGGTGGCAGCCGTTAGAGATTTCCGTCCCTCTTGGTGCTGAGCCTCTGCTCTCCTCCTATAGACCGTAAGCTCCTTGTGGGCAGGGTTCATGTCTCCTACCTCTACCGCATGTGCTCTTCCAAGTGCTTAGTACAGTGCTCTCCACGCAGTAAGCACTCAATAAATACCAATGAATGATTGAATGAATGCCGCCATTCTTGGGCTACTCCTCTATTCCCGTTGGCCCAGAGAAGGGGACGGCTAAGCGTTCACAGTGAGTGCGTGACGGAGCCAGGATTCAGATACATGGACATCAGTCCCCCGACCCCTACCGCGGAGCTCCTTCCTGTCTCCCTGACTCCCAGGGAGATACCTGAATTAACCCCAGTTTGCACTGACGACTGGCTTCGTCTGCTCCTTAAGTCCTTCTCCTTCTCAGTCAATGGTATTTATTGAGCGCTTAATATGTGCAGAAGACTGAACTAAACACTTGAGAGAGGGCAGTACACCAGAGTTGGTAGACGCGTTCCCTGCCCCCCGAGTACAGTGAGCCTGACAATAGCTCCTTCTTCGTGGGGGGTAGAGTCGAGTCTTAATTAACCGCCGTAAAGTGTTTGGAGATTATTGGATGAAGAATGCTATGTAAGTGCAAAGCATTGTTATTAAGGAATTAAAGAATCTGGCTGAGTCACAGAAGCGGGATCATTCCGAGCAGCAGATGAAAAATGCAGGGCTTCAGCCTTGGAACTGGTGTGATTTTTTTTTCCCTCTTGTGTGGCTGTTTGGGTGTAAAATGAATTTTGGGTACTTCAGTAAAAAAGAAGTAATGTTGAGGAGGAGAAAGGGAAGCGAATAAAACCTCTGGTTTTTCCTTATCTGCGCTGCCTGTTTCTCCAGTACTGTAAAGAGACTCAGTACAAGTCCATCAGCTCGGGCCTGAATTGCAATTACAGGGAACACATGGTGGTTCTTTAGTTTACTCATTGGTGAGAGGCTGTTTCTGCCCCTCTGCTCTTGCCATTTTTCAAGACATTCTGAAACCCAGCCCCTGCAGGCGGTCTTCCCTGAGGAACTGCCCATCTCCCCTCCCTACATTATCTCCCCTCCCTGCATCATCTCTCCTCCCTACGTGCCCCCAACCACCAATTAAGCACTTGCTTGCTACTTTAGCACCTGTGCTCTTACACTCTCCCTTGGAGCACTTCTCTTTATGCTCCATTACCTTCTTTGATGGTAAATTTATTTTTGGGACTGTCCCCACCAGTGGACTGCAAATTCCTTTTTTTTAATGGTATTGGTTAAGTACTTACTGCGTGCCCAGCACTGGACTAAGTGCTGGGGTAGATACAAGATCATCAGGTTGGACACAGTCCACATCCCACATGGGCTCAAGGCTTTAATCTCCATTTTGTAGATGAGGTAACTGAGGCCCCAGATCAGACAAGTGGCAGAACTGGAATTAGAACCCAAGTCCTCTGACTCTCAGACCCCTGCTCTTTCCACTAGGCCAAGCTCCTTCTCAATCCCTTGAGGGCAGGCATCGTGGCTACTTTCGTACTGTCTTAAGGGTTTAGTACAGTGCTCTGTGCTGAGTAAATACTATTGATTGACTGACCTATTGATTGTGGTGAGTGCTCTGAGCAGGTTCTGTGGTGCGGGCAGGTTCCGAGTCGGCTGTCCTGGCCTCCGGCCCCACGGTCCATCGGGTCAGGATGAAGGTTCCTGAGGAAACCTGAGGCAAAAGTGGACCTTGCTGGTGTGCGCAGCACAGGTTAAAAAGCCACGATCTGCTTCGTTGGCCTAAGGGACTGTTGTTGGCAGAGTGGGGGTGTCTCGGGGAAGGTCAGGGAAAGCTTGCGAAAGCAGATTTGTGGAAAGTTACCCAAGGGGACACTTTTATGTCTTCTCAGGCACCGTTATTATTACCGGATTGTTGGAGCCCTACCTGACTTTGGCCTCTCTGCCCGCCTATCAGATGTGGGTGAAATCAGCCTGGGGCTCAGAGCTCCTGGCAGGGGTAAGGGGGCTTAGCAGGGGAGAAGGGAGGGGATGGGCCTCGCTAATGTCAGGCCAGTGGTATGGAAGCCACCCTCTCATCCCAACCCGAAAGCTCAGGAACGAGGGAGGTGCCTAGGATGATGGGTGGAAAATGCCCAAATGTGGATTTCGCTTGGAGAACATGAACTTTCTCTAAATCTGTTTCTTGAGATGTCTGTTCCTGCGATCATGGGGCTGATATCCCCAGCGACTCAGGCCAAAGATGCGGGTGGCAAGGGGCAGGGGAGGAGTGGGTGAGGCCTCGTTTTCTTCTCTCTTCTCTCTCTCTCTCTCCCCCCCAACCTCTTTCTCTCTCTTTTCAAAAATTCTGGAGCCATGGAGGGAGAAGCCTTCTGAAATTGCTTTCATGTGTTGGCAAAAACCACAGGGAGGTTTCAAAGCAGTGCTTGGGGCCTGTGTCATTCCCAGCTCAAAATAGCTGTGGATGATTTCTGTGCCCTTGGACGCATTTGGGTTTTAAGCTCACCCATTCATTTCAGCCCTCATTATCTCAAAGAATGCTGATGCCGGGAGTTCTGCGGCTCAGAAATTACACGAAGCGTTGAGAATTGAATCCCATTCCGGGATCTAGGGAAGCAGCCGAGGGAAGAGGTGGGCTTGGGATCTGACCTACCCAGTTGGCCTTTTATTGAATAGTTTGGGTGTCAGGAAAATAAACCATCAGACTGGAAAAATAGAATCCTTAGAGTTTGCCTGCGACAAGATTCCATCGGTGGAGATGAGGACCTTGTCATAACTCTGTCTCTTCCTCCCTCCCTCTCTTTCTCTCTCTCTCCAGTATTTTCTCCCCCCACCTCTACACAAGTTCAGTCCTTTGGGTCCAGACCTTCTCCTAAGCAGCCTTGGCTAAAAACATCCTCCGGACAGATCATCCTCTTCTGCAGGAGGAAGCGTTTAAAGGAAAGAATGAGAAAGATGATGTGAAAGACTCTTCTTTGCCCAGAGTGTGGTTGAAGGAACAGATACTATTTGTTGCAAGTTGATTTAAAATTCCAAGCGCTATTAATGGGATGGGGGTGGAGTTCAGGGCATCCCCTATGGGCAGAGCTGTTGATTGTGCAAAGAAGAAGTGTTCCCTAGTGGATAGAGCAAGGGCCTGGGACTCAGAAGAACCTAGGTTCTTTTCAGGGCTCTGCTACTTGTCTGCTGTATGACCCAGGGCAAGTCACTTTACTTCTCTGGGCCTCAGTTATCTCATATATAATATGTGGATTAAGACTGCGAGCCTTATGTAGGCTATGGGGCGTGTCCCGCTTGATTATCACGTATCTACCTCAGGAGAGCGCCGGGGACATAGTAAGTGCTCAACAAATACCATAAAAAAATCGTGGGAAGGGCAAGGGCCTGGGAGTCAGGAGACCCCAGTTCTGCCACTGACCAGCTATGAGAACTTGGGCAACTCACTCAACTGTTCTGGGCCTCTGTTTTCTCTATTTTCTCCTGGATTGTGAGCCCACTGTAGGACAGGGACCGTGTCTGATCTGATTTCCTTATATTTACCCCAGTGCTTAGCACCTGAAAAGTATCTTATAAATTCCAAACTTCAGGTATTTGTCTTCCTCCCCTTAGCTCATTAGTTCCTTGAAGACCAGAGACTGGGTCCCTTTCATTTGCTTTGCAAGCACAATTACTTGGTATAGGACTTTTTAATGGGGAGGAAGTGCTCAAAAAATGCTTCTGGTGGTGATTTATTCTGATTTAGAGATGGAAAACTGAGGACAGAGAGTTGACTCTCTGGCTTAATTCTGGACAGGGCTGAGCCCAGGACGCCCAGTGAGTTTTGAGCTCGCACAGGTCAGAGCACTTTCCCTGACCCCTGGATAGAAGCAGCGTGAGAAGCAGCGTTGCCTAGTGGATAGAGCACGGGCCAAGGAGTCAAAAGGACCTGAATTCTAATCCTGTCTCTGCCAGTTTTCGGTTGTGTGACCTTGGGCAAGTAACTTAACTTCTCTGTGCCTCAGTAAGCTCATCTATAACATGGTGATTAATTCGATCATATTTATTAAGCACTTACTGTGTGCAGAGCACTGTACTAAGTGCTTGGGAGTGTACAATATAACAATTAACAGACACATTCCCTGCTCACATTGAGCTAACACTCTAGAAGGGGACACAGATATTAATGTAAATAAATAAGTGACAGAAATGTACATAAGTGCTGTGGGGCTGGGAGGGGGCAATGAATAAAGGGAACAAGTCAGGGTGATAAAGAGGGAGTGGGAGAGGAGGAAAGGAGGGCTTAATCAAGGAAGGCCTCTTGGAGGAGATAAGACTGTGAACTCTACTCTGGAACCTGTAGAATCTGAGTAGCTTGTATCTACCTCACCATTTAGTATAGTGTCTGGCACATAGTAAGCACTTAAATGCCATTTTTTTCAAAAGTCCTAATTGGACATCTTGTGCCAATTTAGATTTCTGGGCTTTCTTTGCATTCTTGAATTGAATCCCTGTATCTTAATGTCTCTTTTCCCGTAGCCATTTAAAGGATTTATTATTTCAAGTCCCTTTTTTATGACGATTTTGTTCCAATGCAGGGTGATAATGAGGTGTACGTCCCCTCCTCAGTGCCCACCATTCTATAAGCTCCATGTGAACAGGGAGCGGAATCTACCAACTCTATTGCATTGTACTCTTTCAAGAGCTCAGTACAGAGTACTCTGCATGCAGTGAGTGCTCAGTAAATACCATCGAGTGATTGTCAGCCCAGGCTCAGCTAATAGAACTGTGCCACGTTTGGGAAGGTCAGAATCTTATTTATAAAAAAAGCCACCACTGAACGTTTAGTAAGGGAAGAGAAGCCTTGCTTATGACAAGTCACTTAACTTCTCTGAGCCTCATCTGCAAAATGGAGATTTAGTAACTTTTCTCTCTCCTATGTGGATTGTGAGCCCCATGTGAGACTTGATTATCCTGGATCTACCCCAGCGCTAAGTACAGTGCTCGGCACATAGTAATCACTTAACAGATACCATTATTATCATTATGGAGCTGGTAAGCGTCTGGCATAGGGCTGGTTTAGTGCTGGTAAGAGGGTATTTGTTTTAGTTTTGTGTTGCTCATTAGACTCTTTACGAACCAGCTGCTGAGCATCTCTGACATTTCTGTGTTTTCTAACCCTGCTCCCTTGCAGGTGTGGAAGAAGAAGGGAGGAAGGGTCTTGTTCTATGTTCTTCTTTCATTTGAAATTTTCATTCTTGTATGTTGGCAGCGCCCCAAGCACTTGGGTGTGATTGCCCTTTGTAAAACGTCTCTACCCAGTGCTGATGATTTATTATTGTGATTAATCTGTGGAGCCCTGCTGTTTGGGTGACAGGAGACTATCAGCCGTGCCTTGGGATCACGTGATGATATTGAGGGCTAGGGAGACTCCTGGCACATCAAATTCTTGTGTCTTTAGACCCCTCCCCAGGCCCCGGAGTGGGTGGATAGATGAAGATGTTTGGTCGTGACCCTGGTGGACAGAAGGCGGCTACTCTCTGGGGGGGGAGACACCTGGTCCCAGAGCTTGTATCCACCCATTTTTTCCCTCGAGTGCAGGAGCCACTACCCGTCCAGCAGAGTTGGGAGGCTTCATCCCCTCCCCTTGTCCAGCTTCCCAGCTCCCGTCAGTCCCAGGCAAAGGCCGACTGGGTAGAGGGTCCCAGGCCTGCTCTGGGGCTAGTTTCCCGCTCCCTCCTCACTCTGGGGCTGGATCCCCATTCCCCCCCCCTCATTCTGGGGCTGGCTCCCTGCTCCCTGCTATGCTAGGGCTGGTTCCCCGTTACCCACTCTCTTTGGGACTGACTCCCCTTTCCCTGCTGAATCTGGGACTTGCCCAGGAAGGGAGAAGGAGTTCCAGAGTTCCTCTAATGCCAACCTTCTCTCTTTACCTCCATCTTGTCTATCTAGCTGCCTTTCTCTCGCCCACATCCTACCTCTGGCCTGGAATGCCCTCCCTCCTCATATCCGACAGACAATGACTCTTCTCTCACTTCAAAGCTTTATTGAAGGCTCATCTCCTCCAAGAGGCCTTCCCTGACTAAGCCCTTCTTTACTCTTCTCCCACTCCCTTCTGCTTCACCCTGACTTGCTCCCTTTATTCATGCTCCTTCCCAGCCCCTCAGCATTTATGTACATATCTGTCACTTGTTTATTTACGTTAATGTCTGCGCCCCCCTCTAGTTCACTCTGGGCAGGGAATGTATCTGTTTATTGTAATATTGTACTCTTCCAAGCATTTAGTACAGTGCTCTGCACACAGGAAATGCTCAGTAATTACATTTGACTGACTGAGTGAATGAGAAAGAGCTAGGTGGAATGAGCTGACTGAGGGAGGTAGTTTGGGAACACTGACTGAGAGAGAGAAACTTTCTCTGTCCCAGTTAGGGGTAATGGCTACTCTTCCAGGGATGCTGGTGGGGGCTGTGGAGAGGGAGGCTGGGAAGAGGAGGACCCTCCCCCACCCCCCATTTCAGACTTGGAATTTTAAAGTCTCAAAGAGCTCTCTGTGCAGTCGAGTGGTCATGGTAGTGACGGGGAAGAACAGAACCACAAAAAGAGCTTGCTTGGGTCTGGGTTTGGAGTCAGAGTGGGGTGGGGAGAAAGCCTGGAGGGCTGCCTGGTGTCCCGGGTTGATACATACCACCTCCTGAGGCAGAATGATGGAGTCAGTCCCCCGGCCAACAGAGGAGTTCGTCCAGCAAAGCTGGGTCCTGAGGCCGGAGCTTTGTGGGCCCCTGACCCTCTGTGAACAGCCACTTTTTCTGCTCTTCCTTGGCTGATTTCATTTTCACAGGGTTCTGGGTACGTTTCCCTAAATCCCTTCCGGACAAATCTCTCTTTCCTGGGTCAGGCCGAGGACATTTACTACCGGCTGCTTATTGAGCGCCGTCGTACATAAATAGCTCTCGGCCTGGGAAGGTTACCTCCCTTTGGCCTCCTTCAGTTCGGTAGTGCCCATTAGGAATCGGGAATTGCAGGCCCTTTGATGAATGGGTTGAAAGTTGGACTTGGAGCCTCTGTAAGCACTTTCCAGCCCCCAGCTGTGACAGCGGCTGCTTCAGGCTCCTTTGGGCTCCTTTAACCATGATCCTCTCCAGTATGTAGGGTGGATTCCCTGAGATGCCTCTGTGGAGCTGTTAGCCACCAGTCCCGAACCTCCTCCCTTCCTTCATCATCGTCATCATCATCATCATAATAATGTTGGTATTTGTTAAGTGCTTACTTTGTGCAGAGCACTGTTCTAAGCGCTGGAGTAGATACAGAGTAATCGCGTTATCCCTCGTGAGACTCACGGTCTTAATCCCCATTTTACAGATGAGGTAACTGAGGCACAGAGAGGTTAAGTGACTTGCCCACAGTCACACAGCTGACAAGTGGCAGAGTCGGGATTCGAACCCATGACCTCTGACTCCCAAGCCCGGGCTCTTTCCACTGAGCCACGCTGCTTCTCTCATCATCATCATCCCACCAGGATTCTCAAGACTTCCTCTACACCTCCACCTTTTGGGTGTGGAGTCCCTGAGATGAGATGAGTTAGGGTAGCCCCCAAGTCTCCCCAGCTAGCCTTCCGTCCCTCAGATTTTCCCTCTATCACCCACTCGCTGCTGGCTACCCACAGGGCTGGGTTTGCAAAAAAACTGAACGGGAACCAGAGCCCCCAGGATGGCTAAGAGTTCAACCCAGGCTCTCTGGGGTGCTGGGCCCCGGAGCACTGGCCAGGCCCAACCGGGAAGCTGAGCCACGTGGACGCTGCCATGGTCTCTGGTCATCCCCACATCAGAAACCGCTGGAACCCAGGATGGGATGGGGAAGTGGAGGGGTTCACGGTGGGGATTGATGGATGTTTGTTCCCCCTTGTGGGGTTCTGAGTCTCAGGGCAGGGGAGATTTCAAAATCCTCCCTTTCCCCCACCTCCCTTTCCTGTCCTCACTTTTCTCTCTCTCAGAAAGCGAGGGCCACTGTGGGTTGATGAAAGCATATCTCTTGCCCCTTAAAGAGGCCCCACCTGAGTTATCTGTGCTCTTCCCCCTCCTTCCAGGACACCTTTCAGTGTCAGGGCAAGTATTTTCAAGGCTAAGTGCTCTAAAGCAGCAATCAATCAATCCATCATCATTTCGTTTGTCTACTATTCCTGATTACCCCAGCCTGAATTTTGGACTCTCCAGGCACTACTCTGCCCTTCTTTCCTTCTGACCTAGACCTACTTTGTGGCATCCCTAGTAAAGCTTCATAAGACCATTAAAGGCCATTTGGGGGGTGGAACGAAGATCCGCTTTGTGCATTCAGCCTTCAATAGTGACATCAGATGTTTTGGGGGCACTGAACGCCCCTTGTTCCACCAACCCGGTCCCCCTGCCTGCCCCTCCCCCTCCCCAAGACACCCCCATGGTTGGGGATGTAGATTCTAGCTTTCCTAACTTTTTTCTCCTGATAACCTCTTATCTAGGAATGTATCCAAACGCTGCTTGAACTCACTGATATTTTCAGCCTGCCCAGCTTCCTGTGGAAATGAAGGAGATTGGGTTTGGTGACCAATAATTCCAGGTCCCCTGAGCCCACACATGCCCTTTATGATTTTGTAAAACTTTTTTATGGTACTTGTTAACTGCCTATGATGTGCCAGACACCGTACTAAGCACTGGGGTAGATACAAGCTAATCAGGTTGGACACGTTCCATGTCCCACAAGGATCTATCTTACAGTCTTAATCCCCATTATACAGATGAGGTAACCGAGGCACAGGGAAGTTAAGCGATTTTCCCAAGGTCACAGAGCAGACAAGAAGTCCTTCTGACTCCCAGGCTCATGCCCTATCCACTAGGCTATGCTGCTTTGATTGCAATTGCAACCATGCCTGTCAGCCATCATCTTTCCAGGGTGAAGAAAGACTCATTCTTTTCAGTCTGGCCTCCTGGAAAAGTGGCTGAGTTGTTCCATTCCCTAGATGTCTTAGTTGCCTTTTTGCATATTTAGGAGACAATATAGCCTAGTGGAAGGAACATGGGACTGGGAGCCAGAAGAACCAGGTTCCAGCTTCAGCTTTGCACTGGCCTACTGTGTGACTTTGATCCAGTCACTTCACTGATGTGCCTCAATTTCCTCATCTACAAAATGGGGATTCAATAACTGTTCTGCCTCCTACTTAGACTGTGAGCCCCATGTGGAACAGGCATTCTCTTGAATTTAACCCAATGCTTAATATAGTGTTTGGCACGTAGTAAGCGCTTAACAAATAATAACGATGGTATTTAAGCTCTGGGCCCTGTTCTAAAAGCTTATGATTTGTTAAGGGCCTGCATGTCCCTCCATGTCCCATCTCCCAAACCAGGTTTTGAGACCTCCTTCTGATGCACAGAAAGGGTTCGTCATCATCATCATCATCATCAATGGTACTTATTGAGTGCTTACTATGTGCTGAGCACTGTACTAAGCCCTTGGTTCTCCCTCCATTAGTGTGGATGATTGAGAGTTGACTACACATTTTGACCCCCTTCCTTCCTCCAGCAGTAACCCCAATTGCAATAAAAATGAAAGGTCAGCACGAACAGTGGTTTCTGCATGCTAATTAGAGAAGCGGTGTGGTCTAATGGGTAGAGTCCAGGCCTAGGAGTCAGAAGGACCTGAGTTCTAATTCCAGCTCTGCCACTTGTCTGTTGTGTGACCAGAGAAGTGTCTCTGTGCCTCAGTTACCTCATCTGTCAAATGGGGATTAAGACTGTGAGTCCCCTGTAGGACATGGACTGTGTCCAACTTGATTACTTTGTATCTACCCCAGCGCTTAGAACAGTGCAGGGCACAGTGCAAGTGCTTAACAAATTCCGTAGAACAAAAACTAAAAGAAAAAAACACAATAATTTGCCTGTGGCAAGGCAGCCTTATTTTTTTTAATGGTATTTGTACAGCACTTACTTTGTGCTGGGCACTGAGCCTCAGCTCAGGCCGTCAGTTGTCCTCCTTTGCCAAATGTTGGTTTAGCTTCCCAGTCTAATAAAATCATCATTCTGAATGCTCTGTGCCTTTGCCTGGGCGTCCTGCCTTTCTTCAACTATTTGTTTATTTGGTCTAGTTTGTTTGAGGTCTTCCTTCAGGATCTCCTTGCCTTCCCTTGCCGTGTTTGCTAATTACAAGGAGGATTACCCACTTGTCAGCCTAGATATTTCACACGCAACTGATGAGTAGGTTATGTGGGGAGCCTTGCTTATTGTTGCGCACACGCCACTCTTCTCTGAGTTGGCAATTGTCTATAGAGCTTATTTGCCTGCCAACCATTTGTAGGGAGCCTAAATACTCCTCCACATTTGCATGTCAACTACTGTTAATTAACTACTGTCTCTCACGGACTGTCCCTTCTGCCACTAGCTACAATGCAATACCAGTTGCTCCCAGTAACTTGCAAGAACCCTGAGGGCTGGGATGAGCCTTTCTCTGTAGATCTAGGCTGCGAGCTCGCTGTGGGCAGGGAATGTGCCTTCCAGCACTCTCCCAAGCGCTCAGTACAGTCCTCCGTACACAGAAAGCTCTCAAATATGAGTGATTGATTGATTGGTCCCCTTTGAACCCCCATTTCAGTTCATTGCCAACTGGAGGCACCCACTCAGTATACGTCATTGCCTGTCATTTTCTGGGTAGGCTGGGCTTCCCTTGAGCTTCCTGAGAAGTGTCCTGGGTGTACAAAGGAGTCTGCTTGAGGAGGTGACTCATGATCATAATAATAATAATAATAATAACAGTATTTGTTAAGCTCTTACTTGGTGCCAGACACTGTACTAAGTGCTGGGGTGGATACAAGCAAATCATTCAATCGTATTTATTGAGTGCTTACTGGAAGCAGTTGGGAGAGCACAGTACAACTCTAACAGACCCGTTCCCAATCACGTTCCCAATCTCGTGAGAGAAGCAGCGTGGCTCAGTGGAAAGAGCCCGGGCTTGGGAATCAGAGTTCATGGGTTGGAATCCCGGCTCTGCCACTTGTCAGCTGGGTGACTGTGGGCAAGTCACTTTGCTTCTCTGTGCCTCAGTTCCCTCATCTGTAAAATGGGGATTAAGACTGTGAGCCTCATGTGGGACAACCTGATGACCCTGTATCTCCCCCAGCGCTTAGAACGGTGCTCTGCACATAGTAAGTGCTTAACAAATACCAACATTATTATTATTATTATGTTCGACACAGTCCCTGTTCCATGTGGGGCTTGCAATCTTAATCCCTATTTTACATGCGAGGTAAGTGAGGCACAGAGAAGTTAAGTGACTTACCCAAGGTCACACAGCAGACATGCGGAGGGGCCTGGATTAGGACCCAGCTCCTATCAGGATTATCGTTCCCTAGCTCTCATCCTTGGGATTTGGAATATGTCTGCTGGCTCTCAGATGGGAGGTTTCCTAGCCCGGGCTGGAGCTTGGGTCCTAGCCTAGGATTGGCACTTTGGGAATGTAGGTCACGGGCGCCCCAGGGGATGGGCACCGCAGACAGAGAGGCCCAGAGCTGCCCTCTGAACACTCCACACTCCTCGGCCCGCCTGCGGAAGCTCACAGTGGAGCTTTTATTGTCAGTGTGGGTCACGATGAGACCAGGTGCAGAGGAAATTGGGTATCTGAGGAGCCAGGGTCAAAGAGAGGAAGAGGAAAGTGACTCCCGACCTCTCCTCCTCCCCTCTGCTTCGGCCACCCACCCTCTACACCACCCTAGCCCCCAAGGATTTTCACTGGGTGATTGCTGCTGTCGCTGCGGCATTTTCTCTCTCCCTTCAGTCCTGGGTCGGTCTTGGCGTCTTGTTTGCCGGAAAAGAGGGTGGTTAAAATATGAAGTGAGAGTGATCACACTCTTAACGACTGAGGGGGGAGGTCACAGCAGGAGGTTGACAAGAGACAACTCTTCACACATGCAGAGTCTCCTATTTTAAAACAGATATAAGCAACTCCCCCCACACTAATCTGAACTTAACCTCGCTCCTCTCCCACTACAACCCAGTCTGCATACTGGGCTCCTCTATCATCACCTACTCACTGGGGCTCCCTCTTCACTCAACCACTGCTGACCGCTTGCTCACGCCCTCCTTCCTGCCTGGACCTCCGTCCCCTCTCATATCTGAGACCACCACTCTCCTCATCTTCAAAACCCTACTAAAAGCATATCTCCTCCAGGAAGCCTTCCCTGACAAATCTCTCATCTCTCCAGCCTATTCACCCTCCCTTCCGTGTTGCCTATGCTCCCCCAAGCCTTTGGATACTCACCCCTCCCTCAGAACTCTTACATCCTCTGTTGCATCCCGTATAGAAGCAGCACGGTGTAATGGATAGAGCACGGGCGTGGGAGTCAGAAGGTCATGAGTTCTAATCCCAGCTCTGTCTCTTGTCTGCTGTGTGACCTTGGGCCAGTCACTTCACTTTTCTGGGCCTCAGTTACCTCATCTATAAAATGGGGATTTAGACTGTGAGCCCATGTGTGACAGGGAATCTGGACAACTTGATTTGCTCGTATCCACACCAGTGCTTAGTACAGGGCCTGGCACATAGTAAGAGCTTAACAAATGTCATAAATAATTATCTGTAATTTATTTTATTGTCTGTCCCTCCCACTAGGCTATAAACTCTTGTATTATGCTCTCCCAAGCGCTTAGTACAGCGCTCTGCCACAACAAGCCATCAATAAATACCACTGATTGATTGATTGAAGCAAGTGAAAATTCCCAGAATCTGTTTAGAAGATGCTAAAGATTGCATTCATCCTGGGGACATTACCCACGGACAGAGCAGGTGCAGTAAGTGACTGAATTAGGGCTTCTGATATAAAAATTTTCCAACTTCTCCACTACAGCCGTACAACTTTCATTTCCATAATGTTGTAGCGCTCCTGACATTGAATACATGTCATTGACACAGCTGAGCAGTGCCCAGGGCGGTTCTCTCTGCTCCCACTTTACAATCTGGCTGCATTATCGACACCAATTATGTTTCTGTTCAGAGTGTATCATCGCTTCCTGAACTCCTGACTCTCATTTCATTACCCTATTTTGTTTTTATTGCATCGGAGAAACCTCATCACTCCTTCGGTTCTCTCTCTGTCGCTGTCTGCTGGGTATCTTTTTATTTTTATTTTTAAAGAAAAGGAAAAAAATAAGCAGTTCCTAAAGTTGGGGAGGAAGAACATCTCTGGCTTAGTGGAAAGAGCACAAGCTTGGGAGTCAGAGGAGTCATTCATTCATTCATTCAATAGTATTTATTGAGCGTTTACTATGTGCAGAGCACTGTACTAAGCGCTTGGAATGTGCAAATCGGCAACAGATAGAGACAGTCCCTGCCCGTTGACGGGCTTACAGTCTCATCGGGGGAGACAGTCAGACAAGAACAATGGCAATAAATAGAGTCAAGGGGAAGAACATCTCATAAAAACAATGGGAAATAAATAGAATCAGGGTGATGTACATCTCATTAAACAAAATAAATAGGGTGATGAAGATATATTCAGTTGAGCGGACGAGTACAGTGCTGAGGGGGTGGGACGGGAGAGGGGGAGGAGAGGGAAAGGGGGGAGAAGAGGGTTTAGCTGCGGAGAGGTGAAGGGGGGGTAGAGGGAGCGGAGGAAAAAAGGGGGGAGCTCAGTCTGGGAAGGCCTCTTGGAGGAGGTGAGCTTTAAGTAGGGATTTGAAGAGGGGAAGAGAATTAGATTGTCGGAGGTGAGGAGGGAGGACATTCCAGGACCGCGGGAGGACGTGGCCCAGGGGTCGACGGCGGGATAGGCGAGAACAGGGGACGGTGAGGAGGTGGGCGGCAGAGGAGCGGAGCGTGCGGGGTGGGCGGTAGAAAGAGAGAAGGGAGGAGAGGTAGGAAGGGGCAAGGTGATGGACAGCCTCGAAGCCTCCAGTGAGGAGTTTTTGTTTTGAGCGGAGGTTGATAGGCAACCACTGGAGGTTTTTAAGAAGGGGATGTGGATTCTAATCCTGACTCTGCCATTTGTCTGCTGTGTGACCTCGGGCAAGCCACTTAACTTCTCTGTGCCTCAGTTACCTCATCTGTAAAATGGGAATTAAGACTGTGGGCCCCACGTGGGACAACCTGATTAGCTTGTATCTACTTAAAACAGTGCTTGGCACATAGTAAGTGTTTAACAAATACCACAATTATTATTATTATTATTAATATTATCTCCAGGATAGTAATGATTTGGAAGGTTGGCAATCTGAAGAGAGTTTCCGATGAAACTCCAATGAGTCTTTGAGCCTCTGGGAATGCAGTGGATGATGTGTACCTTTTTGGGTCTGTGTCCTGAGGAGACCCCACCCAAAGAAGAGGACAGGAACCTGAAATAGCATCATAGGGTGGTTTTGTTGCTCCACTTCTTGCCAAAGGGGCAGAGACTGCGGCCTACGGACCCGGAGAGACCTGCCGCTGGTCCCAGAGTCAGTCAGGGGCAGACCCACCTGGCTCTGTCCCCGGGGCCCGCCCGTTCACCTTTCCCCATGGTTCTTACTCGGAATGGGGGTCATAGTATTCTTTGAGTGAACCCCTAGAGTCAGGGCACCGAGAGTAGGGGCAGTACAACTCAAGTTAGTGTCACGTTCCCCCCCACCCCCCTCCCGGTTTTATGGTATTCATTAGCTGCTTACTATGTGCCAGGCACTGTACTAAGCACTGGGGTAAATATAAGCTACTCAGGTTGGACACAGTCCCTGTCCCACGTGGAACTCACAATCTTTATCCCCATTTTACAGATGAGGTAACTGAGGCGCAGAGAAGTGAAGCGACTTGCCCGAGGTCACACAGCAGACAAGTGGAGGAGCCAGAATTAGGACCCGAGTCCTTCTGACTGCCGGGTTCCTGCTCTTTCCAAGAAGCTTACATTCTGATAGTGGGGAGAGAGTAGTCAGAGGAAGTAATTAAATGGACTGGCATCTATTCAGAAGTATATAAAAAGAGAAGGTAAAAAGAACATATGCACATATCTCCAAGGTGGGTAGAGATAAGTACCTAGGTCGTGGAGATTGCGGGTGGGTGTGTTTAATGTGGAGGAGTGAATGTGAACTTCTGGAAAAAGAGTGACATAAGCAACAGGGCGAAAGCAGTTTGAATTTATGATAAAAGGCAGCCAGGCCTAAACAGGCCAAAAAACTCTGAGCGCCAAGAATCCTCAGGACAAGGTGCAGGCTGCTTTAAGTCAGACTTACCAGCCCACAAAAATGTTTAGTAGTGTTTTTCACGCTTTGTACAGCACTCCCTTTACTTGCCTTGGTCAAGTTGCAATTGGCAAGGCTGGTTGAACTATTTTATTGAAGAAACAACGCCTCCTCCTCCCCCCACCCCCACAACCCTCTTCATTTACCCTCCTGTCCAATCCTCTTCCCGTCCCACAGGCAAGCTAGCTTAAGGACTTTGAACGACCATTCCCAGATCTGAAAACAAGAATTCTAAGAAGTCTTGCTATTGGGGAAAGCTAACAAAAGATCAAATGTTCAATTATCGTCTGCATCTGTATGCCAGCCAGCAGCGGGCAATGGGGCGGGGAGGCCGGTGTCCCTTTACTGCCCAGAATGTTTTGAGGAGAGTAGGGAAAACGCTCTCACAGCATGGAAATCTGAAACTTTAGCTACACGAGGGGTGGGCAGACCCAGCACCCGACAGTCCTGAAGACCAAGAGACCCGGATTCCCTCCGACTTCCTGAGTGAACGTAGATGAGGCCTGGGCCTTCTTGGCGCCTGCAGCCCCAGTCCCCCTACCCCTGCCCTCTGGAAAAACTGGTCTGCGAAAACCTGGGTTTTGCCGCCCCTGTAAACGAGGTGATCCTTGAGCCGCCCAAAATGATTCTGACCAAAGTGTTTCTGCCGATTCGAGGGAGCAATATCACGTGGGAACAAATCCAGGACACCTTTTCTCCCGTGAAATGATTAAAGCAGAGAGCTGGCAAAGGCTTAAATAGTATTTGCCTCATGGAGCAACACACAGGGTGTTACACCGAGCAAGTTTTCAGGCCCACACTCAGGCCCGTCTCAGGTCCGTGTCAGGCGCGGCCAGGGGTTCCTCCCGAAGGTTCTCCGAGGTTGCCGGGGCAACTTGCTTCATTCCCTTTCCAAGCCAGGACCCTGAACGGATTGGTCTCCTTCTGTCAGGTCCCATTTCCTAGCGTGCTCGCGACCGCAGCCGAAGTGCTCCTCGTTGTGCTCGGGAGTGCAGCCGCTTATTTCGCCCCTGGCCACTCACGCCACTGTCCCGTGCTGCAGCCGCCCATTGCCTGATTTGAACTCAGGTCCGCTGGACTGGAAGTGGCCCATGTGCATGGGCGTGGGACGTGGGGAGAAGTGACATCTCCATCCCCAAAAAGATCTACAGAATTTCCCCTGGAGGAACTGATTATTGAAGAGAATTTGTCTTTGTTTGGTAAGGCTAAATTCTCCGAAAAGCAATTATTGAAACTCCTAAGCATTCATTCATTCTATCGTATTTATTGAACGCTTACTGTGTGCAGAGCACTGTACTAAGTGCTTGGAATGTACAACTCACCAGTTGCTTGCTATCATCCTGTGCTTCCTGAATTGAGGGTAGGGGGTGAGGATGGGGGGGGGCGGAAAGTTGTTGGGGAGATTTAAGGGGGCTGTGGACACTAACGTTGCGGGACTTTTGGGGAGCTGCGGAGGGATTGTGGAAACTGAGTCGGCTTCCTTCACTCCCTGGGTGTTCCCCCTACACTCTGCTCCCAGCTCCCTCCCTTCCTTTCCTCCTCATCCTTCCCGCCTTTCAGCTTTCAAATCTGCAGAGTCCAGGAAGATGACTTGAGGGCTCTCTTACCATCTCCCAGCCCTTGTGGACCCTGAGATATACATGTTTACACGCACATACACAAGCATACGTGCACATCCGGATTTGAGGTGTCTCTCCCTCCCAGCTCCCTGCAAGGGGCCGGTTGGATTCAGTCAATATTTACCGAAGGCCGTGTTCCCTAGCCGGTCTTGAATCACCCTTCCTGGTCTCCATTAACGCTCCCTTAGGTCGGGAGTGAGAGGAGTCCGTCCATGTGAGAATAATCTTGGGGCATCTCTCTGTTCCAAGTGAGGTCAACATTTAACAATAGCAATAGGAGTCCTAGTAGTAATAGACTTTAATGAGCTCCCATTGGGAACACTGAATGTACTGTACTAAATGCCAAAGGCCACCATCTCCCCCACATTCTCAGTGTTGTGCAGGGGGGTCTTCTGCCCTGGCCATGATCTTTCTTTAATCCATCTCCCATTTGCTTTTCTATTCATTCATTCAGTCGTATTTATTGAGCGCTTACTGTGTGCAGAGCACTGTACAAAGTCCTTATTCTATCAGAATGTCGAAGCGGCATATCCATGCCCAAAGGATTCTTGAAGGCCGATTGGATGGATCGAGGCCTTCCCCGATTAAGCCCTCTTTTCCCCCGCTCCCTCTCCCTTCTGTCATCTATGCACTTGGATCTATGACCTTCAGGCATTTGATATTCACCTCACTTTCAACCCCACAGCATTTATGTACATATTGATAAGTTATAAAATATTTATCATAATAAATACAGTGGATAATAAGTTATAATCAGAGTATTATAAATAATTATCTTTGTAAATTAATATATAATTTATAACATGACAAATACTCGCTGTAACAAGTTATGATAAAGTATACTAATTTATAATTTAATTACAACTTATTTATATTAACATCTGTCTCCCCCTCTAGACTGTAAGCGTGTTGAGGGCAGGGAATGTGTCTGTTGTCATGTACTCTCCCAAGTGCTTCGTACGGTGCTCTGCACATAGAAAACATTTAATAAATACTAATGATTGATTGATTGGTTGGTCGAGGATTCCTGGGGATTTGGTTGAGGTCTGGAGATGTGGGCTGCCGTTGCTTCCCAGCTAGGAAAATCTGGAAGGTCGATGCCGGACACCCATCCGCAGTCTCTAGTCTTTCCCACCCGGCATTCCCTACGTCAAGGTATTGGCACCACCTGACAGTGATCCCCAAATAGCTGGAGGACGGAATCCAGATCTTTGGGTGCTGCCCAGGGAGCTTCCCGTTCTCTTGGTTCTGGCTCCTGCATCCTCACTTCTGGGTAGCCAGGGAGAGATAGTGTGCCTGGAAAAGGCTCTGCAAGGATCTGTACCTCTACTGATGTAGTAGAAGGAAAGGTATCTATTGAGCGCCAGATGCATCCTCAGATAGGCAAGAGAGGGGAACCTATCAATCATATTTATTGAGTGTTTACTGTGTGCAGAGTACTATACTAAGCGCTTGGGAGAAGCAGCGTGGCTCAGTGGAAAGAGCCGGGGCTTGGGAGTCAGAGGTCAGGAGTTCGAATCCTGGCTCCGCCGCTTGCCAACTGTGTGACTTTGGACAAGTCATTTAACTTCTCTGTGCCTCAGTTACCTCATCTGTAAAATGGAGATTAAAACGGGGAGCCCCACGTGGGACATCCTGATCAGCTTGTATCCCCCCAGTGCTTAGAACAGTGCTTTGCACATAGTAAGCGCTTAGCAAATACCACCATTATTATTATTATTATTACAATGTAACAGAGTAGGGAGACACGATCCCTGCCCACAGTGGAATCTTGGTTTTGGGTGATTCCCCAAATATTTCTAGCTCTAGTGGGGAGTGTGTAGGTCAAGGGCATAGAGGTCAAGGTTGAATCTGGCCTGAGCAATTTCTGCTTGATATCTCCTAATTTAGGGCTTGGAACGGCTAGCTACAGCTGCTCCTAGCATGGCCTAGAGGAAAGAGCACAGACCTGGGAGTCAGAGGACCTGGGTTCTCATCCTGAATTGCCAATTTCCTGCACTGTGACCTGAGAAAATCACTATATTTCTCTGTGCCTCAGTTTCCTTATTTGTAAAGTGGAGGCTCAATACCAGTTCTCCCTCCCCACAGACTATGAACCCCATGTAGGCAAAGACTGTGTCCATTGTAATTATCTTGTACCTGATAGAACACAGGCCTGGGAGTCAGAAGGACATGGGTTCTAATTCCAACTCTGCCACTTCTCTGCTGTGTGACCTTGGGCAAGTCACTTAGCTTCTCGGGGCCTCAGTTCCCTCATCTGTAAAAATGGGGATTAAGACTGTCCGACCTATGTGGGACAGGGACTCTGTCCAATCTGATTATCTTGTATCTACCCCAGCACTTAGTGCCTGACACATAGTAAGCGCTTAACAAATATCACTATTTTTTATGGTTTTATGGCTGAGATAGACACTAGGTAATCAGGATGAATACCTACCTGTCCAACATAGGGCTGACAAGTCTTAATCCCCATTTTACAGATAAGGTAATTGAGGCAAAGAGAAGTTAAGTTATCCATCCTAGGTCACAGATCAGACAAGTAGCTGAGCCAAGATTAGAACCCAGGTCCTCCAAAATAGCCACAACTATAGCCACAAATAGTGGCTCAAGCACAAATAGCCACAAATAGCCACAATTTATTTGCAATTTCATTTATTCTCCCCCTGTTCCTAGTGAGGGGTGGAGGAGCGAAAGGCTGTATTAGTGGTGAATCTTTGATGCTCTGCAGTGAGACTGGGTTAAGCCACTGTTCAAATATTAAAATAATAATTGAGTAGTCCCAAGTATCCCGTTTCTTTTGTCTAAGAAGAAAACATGACTAAATCTACCTACAGAACCAGAAGGGCAGGGTCCTCTGAGAGGCAAAGTTCTGACTGGACTCTCTTCTGCTGTAGATGCATGATGCATTTTTCCAAGCTCACTCCCTATCCCCGTGCATCCTAAAGGCGCTGAAACACTGGATGCAAAACCCTGGATGGTAAATTAGATTTTACCCTTTTGTTTACTGTTAGTGTTGTTCCAGAGTGCCCCAGAGCAATTAAAGTTTGTATTATTGTTCATCCTCATTGGCCCTGGCTAGGATTCCTGCCGTGAGCAGACAAAGGATGGATTGCCAGGCCCTCTGGGTTTCCTTTGTGCCATTCTCTTACAATTTAACACATTTTTTAGGGCGGAGGGGGAGAAACGGGAGCTTCTTTTTCTGGGCTTCACCATGTGCTCCTTAGATGGGTGGGGGAAAAAAAACTGAAATGAGACTTTTGTCTTTTCATGACTTCAGAGTTTGTTGGTCCATTAGCCTTTTTGGCCCAGGATAGAGTGCAAAAGAAGAAACTGGGGGCCCTGAGCCCCACTGGCTGTTTGCATTGACCCCGACTGCTCTGAACCTTGGACTGGCCTTGAGGATGAGCCAGCGCGAGCCATTCCAGGGAGGGAAAATCAAGAGTGGAAGCTCCTGATCGACCTTCTGCCGCTTTATATATATTCTGCTGTGCTTACACTCTTCCACCACGTGTCTGCTTAATGTGCCTTTCTGTTGAGCGTTCAATTATTTATTTGGATTGCTCGCTCTATACTTTGTGTCAGTCTTTCTTATTGGAGTGTAAGGTCTTGAGGGCAGGGAATATGTCACTTGATTGTTTTGGACTTGCTAAACGCAAAGTGAAAAAGCACGGCATGACAACTGGTGGTTACGACTATGACTGTGGTTACTGCTACTGCTATTAATAATAATAATAATAATGGCATTTAAGCGCCTTACTATGCGCAAAGCACTGTTCTAAACGCTGGGGGATACAAGCTGATCAGGTTGTCCCATGTGGGGCTCACAGTCTTGATCTCCATTTGATAGATGAGGTAACTGAGGCTCAGAGAAGTTAAGTGACTTGCCCAAAGTCACACAGCTGACAAGTGGTGGAGCCGGGATTAGAACACATGACCTCTGACTCCCAAGCCCGTGCTCTTTCCACTGAGCCACGCTGCTATTACTATGGTTTCTACAGCTACTATTATTCATTAATTCAGTCGGATTTATTGAGCGCTTAGAGTGTGCAGAGCACTGTACTGAGCCCTTGGGAGTGCAATACAAACGGACACATTCCCTGCCCACAACGAGTTTAAAGTCTAGAGGTGGGAGGGAGAGGGCTTGGTGGGGGAGACAGACATTAATATAAATAAATAGAATTACAGTAGTGGTATTTGTTAAGCGCTTACTATGTGCCGAGCACAGTTCTAAGCGCTGGGGTAGACACAGGGGAATCAGGTTGTCCCACGTGGGGCTCACAATCTTTATCCCCATTTTACAGACGAGGTAACTGAGGCACCGAGAAGTGAAGTGACTTGCCCAAAGTCACACAGCTGACAAGTGGCAGAGCCGGGGTTCGAACCCATGACCTCTGACTCCAAAGCCCGTGCTCTTTTCCACTGAGCCACGCTGCTTCTCTGATTACAGACATGTACATAAGTGCTATGGGGCTGAGAGGGGGATGAGCAAAGGGAGCAAGTCAGGGTGACACAGAAGGGGATGGGAGATGAGGAAAGGTGGGGCTTAGTCTGGGATAGGCCTCTTGGAGGAGATGTCCCTTCAAACTGTTACCTCTCCTGCTTGTCTCATGCCTTCAAGTCGTTTCCGACCCGTAGCGATGCCACGGACCCATCTGTCCCGCAACGCCTCGCTCTCCATCTGCAATCATTCTGATGGTGGATCCGTAGAGTGTTCTTGGTAACAATAAGGAAGTGGTTTACCACGGCCTCCTTCCGCGCAGTCGACTTGAGCCTCCGCCCTTGACTCTCGCCGCTGTCCGGCTCGGGGGAGTTTTGACTTGTAGCAGATGGCCTTCCACTGGCTAGCCACTGACCAAGCTAAGAAGGGAATGGACAGGTCTCTGCTTGACTCTCCATCCCAGAGTCGAGACCGGTAGAGGACTGGAAAGCCTCCAGGTACGACCCTGAGAGGTTAGCTACTACTACTGTTGCTATGGCTACTATTCCACTACTACGACTGTTACTATGGCTACTATTCCATTACTACGACTGTTATTACGACTGTTATTACTCCCCAAGCAGCGTGGCTCAGTGGCAAGAGCCCAGGCTTGGGAGTCAGAGGACACGGGTTCTAATCCCCGTTCTGCCACTTGTCTGCTGAGCGATCTTGGGCAAGCCGCTTAACTTCTCCGGGCCTCAGTTACCGCATCTGTAAAATGGGGATGAAGCCCATGAGCCCCACGTGGGGCAACCTGATTACCTTGTATCTACCCCAGCGCTTAGAACAGTGCTTGATACATAGTAAGCAATTAACAAATACCACCATTATTATTATTATTATTATGTGTTGGCTGTAAAAGATCCATTCTTAAGCCCCTAGCCTTGAACCCAAGGCATTTTGTGTTAGAGTATTAAGGTGGTCCAGTTCTCCAAAGAAAAATAGCTGCCCTTTGGTTAATGGGTGATAGAATGGAAGTTTGAGAGATAGAGAAGTAAGAGGGCTGAGAAATTAGAGGAAGAAGTCAAGCATTGGTTTCTTACTTCTGTCTATGCTTGATGCTTACAGCGTAAGAACATACGCAATGCCGTTCCTGGATCTAAGCAATGGTCCAGCTAGCTCAAGAAACATGGCCTAGTGGAAAAAGCCTGGGTTTGGGAGTTAGAGGACCTGGTTTCTTATTCTGGCTCTACCACTAGCCTGCTGTATGACCTTGGGCAAGTCACTTCATTTCTCCATGCCTCAGCTTCATCTGTAATATGAGTCAATACATGTTCTCCTTCCCACTTAGACTGGGAACCCCAAATGGGACAAGAACTGTGTCTGACATGATTATCCTAAATGTACCCCAGCACCAAGTGCAGTGCTTAGCACATAGAAATCCCTTAACAAATACCCTCATCATCATCATCATCATCAGTGTTCTGTCTATGACTGGTAATAGGATGCTTGGAAGAATGGGGTGATGGTGCCTTCCTTGGCACTGCTCCTTACGTTCGGGGATGGATTTCTAACATCCTTGACTTTGTCTATAGTAGGATTATGGACTGCTCTTGCCTCAGTTTATCTGGCCTGGGAGTCAGAAGGACATGGGTTCTAATCCCGGCTCTATGACTTGTCTGCTGTGTGACCTCAGGTAACTCACTTCACTTCTCTGTGCCTCAGTTACCTCATTTGTAAAATGGGGATTAATACTTTGAGCCCCATGTAGGACACGGACTGTATCCAACTTAACTAGCTCCTGAACCTGTTGATAATTTCTGCCTGCACCCTTTCTTGTGGTAATGAGCTGCATGGGCTTCCCACCTGCTGTGGACTGATATGTTCCGGTGTGTGAAATGGGGCCCCAGGACTTCCAAAGAGCCCTTTCTTCCCCTCTCCTTACATATCATTTGACCCATTCTAATTCAGATGAATCAACCAATGGTATTTCCGCCGGGGTAAAGACAAGATAATCAGGTTGGTCCCAATCCCTGTCCCACATAGGACTCAGCGTCTTAATCCCCATTTTCCAGATGAGATAAGTGAGGCCCAGAGAAGTAAAGTGATGCCAAAGGTCACACGGCAGACAAGCAGCAGAGCCGGGATTAGAATCCAGGTCTTCCGAATCGCAGGCCCGTGCTCTTTCCACTAGACCACACTGCTTCTCCTGCACCCCTGCTATGTGCAGGACACTTCCCTAAGATCTTGGGAGAGTACCTTAGAGGTAGTTAGTAGACACAGTCTCTGCCCGCCTGGAGTGTACAATCCCTCCTTCCCACCCTTACTCTTTTCCCCAAAGCCTACCTGCTCTGACAGGTGGTGATCCTAAACTGCATAATCTATTGTCTTGGAGTGGTTGCTTTCCCCCATTCTCAAAGATCAGAGGTCAAAGAGGTCAGGGGAAGGAGATGAGCATTTCAGGTCATAGGAATTGGCTGCAGTTGAATTCTGGTCCAGGGCAGGGTCTGGATTCCCTCCCTGGCCGCCCCCACAACCTCCCAACCCCTGACTATCCCACCAGGCCCCACTTCTGGGTTGGGCTGGGAGGAAGCCTTAGGGGTGGACACCAGGGTTCCCCCAACACTCCTCGCCTTTCCTGGGATCTTTGGCAGAAAACAGCCCAATGGCTGCTGAGCCCTTGGTCCCTCCATGAGAACCACCAATGGCTATATTAGGCAGGAATTGCTGTGAGTTTTCGGGGACAAATGATGTAGATGCTTAGCAAAATCATCAAGCTCTTCCCCAATCCTGGTCAGCTTCCCCTATGAAGAGCCTCATCTGATCCCAGTGAAGCCCCAAAAGGCTAAACTTGACCTGATCTCAATGGGAGCTTATTGGTTCCAATTCCCTTTTTGTTTCCATTTAGTTTTCTGAGATGACACCATCCAGTGCCAGCCATCGGAACAAAAGCCCCCTGTGTTCCTGTTGGGTCCCGTGACGTTGCCGGCTAAGAGAAATGTCCTAATTATTTCCAGCACGTCGAAGCCTAATAAATCCCTCACTGCCTTATAGGATTTATCCTGTCCACTGCTCTGGGACCACAATCCCCTGTAATCCTATTGCTGCACCAGGTTCCATAAAATTGCCTTTGGATGACGATCATCTTTCTGAGTCAGTGTTTGTGACTAGACTATGTTGGGCAAACATAGAGAACAGTGACTTCGGGGGGAGCATCAGCCCAGAACAGGACAAATGATGTGGTAGATGAAGTGGTTAAGGGAGAGTAGAATGGGTTAATGTTAATTAGGATACTTGTTAAACCCTAACTATGTGTCAAGTGCTGAACTAAGCACTGGGATAGATTCAAAATAATCAGGTTGGGCACAGTCTCTGTGCCATTTGGGGCTCATAGTCTGTGAGGGAGGGAGAAAAGGTATTGAATATCCATTATACAGATGAGGACACTGAAACACAGAGAAGAGAAGTGACTTGCCCACTGTCACTCAGGAAGCAAGTGGCAGAGCCGGGATTAGAACCCAGGTGTCCTGAGTCCCAGCCCTGTGCTCTTTTCCTCTAGGTTGTAACCTCTTTATGGGCAGGGAACATGTCTACCAACTCCGTCATGTTGTACTCTCCCAAGCGTTTAGTACAGTGCTCTGCGTACAGTAAGCACTCAATAAATACTATTGATTGATTGTTTGAGTTCCACTAGGCCACCCTGCATCTCAGGGTTGGCCAACAATGACCACAGGTTTATTCTTCACTGTGCTAGGGACCAGAGAAGTCACTGGCTCAGGAAAGGGTTCAGGGTTTTAGAGGGCGTGAATTCATGGAGGGCAGGCAGTGGGGCTGCTGGAGAGAGGGTAGCAGGCCCGCTCTCTGCCCTCCCTAAAAGCACTGCCAAGAGCCCTCTGCCTATAATAATGTTGGTATTTGTTAAGCGCTTACTATGTGCCGAGCACTGTTCTAAGCGCTGGGGTAGACATAGGGGAATCAGGTTGTCCCACATGGGGCTCACAGTCTTAATCCCCATTTTACAGATGAGGGAACTGAGGCGCAGAGAAGTGAAGTGACTTGCCCACAGTCACACAGCCGACAAGTGGCAGAGCTGGGATTCGAACTCATGAGCCCTGACTCCAAAGCCCGTGCTCTTTCCACTGAGCCACAGATCACCACTGATCTCGGCCAAGACCCAGCTGATAAGGTGAGCGTGGGCATAGGCAATGGCATGGCTCAATAAGCCCTTTCAGTCCCGAGGGGCTAAAGATTGTATGCTTTGGGCCTGTAGAAAGTGTTCAGGGCCTGCAGTTGCAGAGGATGGAAAGGCAGAATTTGAGAATTGGGCAGTGCCAGACCAAGGAACCGGTGACTAAGATCAAGGGAGAACTGGCCAGCCCCTTTCTTCTCATAACTGAAGAGTCTGGTGGGCTCTTTGGTAGTGGTAGGGAAAGACCAGCTTGGGGAAGCACTTGCTCTGAAAAATCGCCAGTACCTGGGACTCCTGGGCCCATGACTTCATTCCAAGTCTTGGTGTCTCCCCTAGATGTGGGAGGCCTCAGAGGGATAGCCCACGAGGGCCTGAGGTGGGGTGAGAGTTCTCCTCTGGGGCTGATGGGGGCAGACACCCCAGGGCAGTTGATTTCCTCTCATTTCTGACAGACGGAAGCCCTCAGAACGTGGGCAGACTGAGGTGTGATGAAGACACTGGGTTGCGGTTGGGTGCTGGTGCTATAACTCTAGTCTGTAAGCTCATCTCTAGACTGTAGGCTCCTTGTGAGCAGTGAATGTGTCAATTCTATTGTTGTATTGTACTTTCTCAAGTGCTTAGTGCAGTGTTCTGCACACAGTAAGTGCTCAATAAATACGATTAACTGAACTGTGGGGCTGTGCTGTGAAGCATCCTGACTGACCAAACTAGTTCCTGCTCTCTCCGCATCTCTGCATGCGTTCCATGCTGGAGGCAGGGAGGAGGAGCCGCTGCCGGCCAGCTCAGCTCGTTAAATGCCAGCTGCTTCCCTGGATGGTTGGCCTGAGAACCATCCAAGCCCTGAGGTCAGCTGAGGGAGACTGGCCAAGCCCCGAGGCTTCTGGGCCGGCATGTTCAAAAGCCCAGGGTGGTGTCAGTGGGCGAGTGAGCTGCCCGGGGACAAAGGGTCTCTGTGAATCCTTTAGCCTCTGGACACCTCCTCTGCCCCTGGAGATCCCAGCCCCTACTCTGCCACACAAAAAACGCAGACAGAGGCGGGGCAGGGGCAATGGGGACATTGCCTGGCTCAGGGGCCACTTCGGACCAGCACCAATGTGACAGCTGACACGGAGCTGAGCTGTCTTGTTCCACAGGGAAGAGATTGTCAGGGGAAAGCTTTATGGCAGCTTTTACAGCTGGGGGGAGGCGGGGGGACTGAGCTCACTTCACCATGGAGTTGTGCTGAACCCACAGGCCTGTGAGAGAAACTCCCAAGTGGGTCTGAGGGCAGAGGGGCTACAGTACTTTGCTTGCCGGGTCTGAAGCCAGTCACTCAATTATAAGGCCATGGTGATCAACACTGGTCTCTGGACTCCTCTGTGGAGAAGTTAGGGGCGAGAGACAAGGCTGGTGAGAGAGCGCTGGGGAAAGAGAAGCTGAATTAAACTGCATTACCCTCCCCACCTCATCTCATGAGGATTCGAACTCATGACCTCTGACTCCCAAGCCCGGGCTCTTTCCACTAAGCCACGATATGGTTGGAGCTTAAGGAGGTCAGGTGCACACGGTGCAGAACTCCGGACTGGAGGCCCAGGCCCACAGCAGGTCCTGATGACAGCCAGCAGTGACATTCCCCATCCTGCAGTGACATTACCCATCTCACCAAAGAGACAGTACCTGAGTTCACCCTTGAGCGGTTTGCCGGTTCCTGGGATTGGCTCGTCCTGCACAGAAAACTCCGGCCATGAGCCAGACCGGGGCCTGTCTCCTCGCAGTACATGGCGGGAGCTGGCTGAGGGCATTGGGGGCCATGTCTCCTGGCTGACGATCGTGCTTCACTGAAGTGCTAATTAAAGGGCGTCGGGATTACGTTTGGGTGTTGCTGAGGCATTAAACCTGAAATCTGGAGAAAAATGAGCAGGCAAAGATGGTTCTAACTCCTGAATTAATTCAGTTTTGAAAGCGCATTGGAAACTGCTGGCCCAGAAATTGCTCCTTGATTGCTCAATTGGGTGGAGCTGGGGGAAGTCTGAGTAGGCCCAGACTGTGTTTCTTTCTTTCTCTCGCTCCCTCTCTCCATTGATTTCCTCCTCTGGAGCCGAGGGCTGCCAGGGCAAGGGTGGCTCTCTATGTTGGTTCGGAGGTGCCCCAGATTCCATTCAGACCAACCTGGGTCTTCACCCTCTGAAGGAATATTCTTCATGAGATATCATGGTTTGGGGTATTGACTGGAAAATGCCCCTTTTTCAAATGCCGCTGTTCTGAGAGAGAAAGGAATTCTGGGAGTCAGGAAAAGAGGGATCACAAGGCCACTTGGGGGTCATCGGGCTGTCTGAGCATTGGGATTTTTCCCAGTTTCCCCTGGAGTGATCTGGCGCTCATTCACACCACCGATTCACACTCTCAGTTATATTTGCTCACTTTCATGTAAGCTTCTCTTCCGTTAAAACCAGTTGAGCTGCCTTGCTTCCTCCCGTAATGGAGATTTGAGAGAGCCAAGGTAACCCCATATGTCAAGTGATTGATTGCCTTTGGTCCTACAGCAAGTTAGAATTGGTCAGGGGAGGCTTAGGTGGTTGGGGGAGGCTTGCTCCAAGCAGGTACATTGTTCCTCAGGACCCTTTTTTCAATGTCATGTGACACCTCAGCTGTATGTGCCAGCTTGTAGTTTGAACA
The DNA here is from genome assembly GCF_004115215.2 of Ornithorhynchus anatinus. Taxonomy (NCBI): domain Eukaryota; kingdom Metazoa; phylum Chordata; class Mammalia; order Monotremata; family Ornithorhynchidae; genus Ornithorhynchus; species Ornithorhynchus anatinus. The sequence goes on along the minus strand of NC_041738.1, from coordinate 37,107,019 downwards.
CCTCAGATCATTCAGCCCGACTGCTGCTGGGCTTCCTGTAAAGAGAGAAACTTGCCAGTCCAGTTGGGCAGGGTAGAGCCAGGGGAACAGCAGCTCCGTACCCACGCTGTGGATGGGCAGAGCCTGGGAGCAGCTGGGAGTTGTGGAGGGCCTGCCCCGAACTTGGGGATGCTGCTTCTGTGGATGTTTTCCAATGTCTCCAACCCAGCGGTCTCTGCCAGCCAGATCTGCAGGGCTGGGTTGTGTGGGGAGCGGGAGGTGGAATGAGCTGGTCGCCGCCAATTTGCATTGACTTTCGCTAATAGGAAATGCCGGCCATGAGACCCTTGATCTGTGCTCCTTGCCCTTGACCCCGTGGCCGACCCCCTGTATTCTGTGGCTCCCGAGAGGAGAGGTGAGGAGTGCCTAAGTGATGTCGATGTGAAGGCCCACTTGCCTGGGGCACTGTGGGAAGCAGGGCCCACGAGGCACCTTTTCTCCTTCCCTTTTCCCCCTCCTCACTGTCCCCCACTCCAGCCCCTGTCAGACTTGGTCGTGTAAATTGAAATGGAGAAGACAGGAGATGGGTTGACTGGGCCTACTTCCTGTTAGGAAGCAAACAGGTTGCAGTCAATGGTGTTATCCTCCCCTTTCTTCTCCTGTAGAAGCACCTTTGTTGGTCTCCCTCCCACTTAGACATGGACGGGGGACTGATTACTTCCTGTTTATCACAGCCCTTAGTAAGCTTGGCACCTAGTAAGTGCCTAACAAATATCCCAGTGATTAACCCAAACCACTCAGCCAGTAGCAGATAAATCCGTCACGCCCCCTGGGTTCAGGATGTTTTTGGCATGGCGGAGAGGTTTGGAAAGATAATAATAATAATAATAATGTTGGTATTTGTTAAGTGCTTACTATGTGCCGAGCACTGTTCTAAGCGCTGGGGTAGACATAGGGGAATCAGGTTGTCCCACGTGGGGCTCACAGTCTTAATCCCCATTTTACAGATGAGGGAACTGAGGGACAGAGAAGTTAAGTGACTTGCCCACAGTCACACAGCCGACAAGTGGCAGAGCTGGGATTCGAACTCATGAGCCCTGGCTCCAAAGCCCGTGCTCTTTCCACTGAGCCACGCTGCTTCTCGGGAACCACTGTGCAAGGGACAATGAATCAATCAGCCAACCAACCAGGGGTGTTTTTGAGTGCCCACTGAGTGCAGAGCACTGAATTGAGTGCTTAGGAGAGTTCTCATTTCAAGCCTTTGAGGAGCTTCTAATCTAATAGGACAAAAATGAATTAGAAATGATGGGACCAGGAGGAAGAACAAGGATTAAAAAGGCAGTAGGAAGATCAAGATGGAATAGCATAAAAAATGAAATATGAATATATATATAATTGAATGTATGTCATTTGCATAAGGGGAATGGCGGCGGGTCCTCAGATGAGTCCTGAATCTTTTTCTGCCTCTGTCCACTGAGGGATCTTGGGAAATTGTCTATATCTCCTTTTCCCTGCCCCCTCCCAGTAATAATAACTAGTATTACTGCATTACGATTATACATTGTTGTGTAGGGGTAGATACAAGATAATCAGGCCGGTCCCAGTGTCTGTCTAAGTTTGAGGGAGGGAGAACAGGCATCGAATCCCCATTTTATAGGCATGGAGAAGTGAAGGAACTTACCCAAGATCACATAGCAGAATCCCGGTGGAGTCGGGATTAGATCCTAAATCCTAGGATCTTGCTCGTTCCACTAGGCTGTACTGCTTCTCTCTCTCTGGGTGGAGTTGGGAGGATGGATATTTGCTAAGTGCCCTGAGTGTTGAGCACAGAAGAGGTTAGATCCTCAGCTGGGTAGGGGAATCGATGGGCCCTTGCAGTTCTTCAGTGAGCTGCCACCCATGATTTCGGGTGAAGTGGGGCCTGGGAAATGGGCCGGGTCAGCTGGGCAGGAGGATTTCGACAGGAGGAAGTCCCCTGCCCATTGGATCCGGTTAGAGCTCTGGCTGATCTCAGCTCATCCGCCAAGTTCCAACTCTGCCCGCGGATCCCCTCCAGGTTCCTAATCCATCCAACCCGCCCCTCTCTCTTATGGAACCTGCCTGCAATGGCAGGAATCAATCAGATAGAAAGTCCAGAGTGATGGATAAGGACAGTTCCCCTAGGCTGTAAGCTCCTTGTGGGCAGGGAATGTGGCTGTTTATTGTTGTATCGTACTCTCCCAAGGGCTTAGTACAGTGCTGTGCACAAAGTAAGCACTCAATAAATACTATCGAATGAATGAATGGACAGATGATTTGGGCTAGGAGGGGCAGGTAGGGAAGGAGTGGGGTTTGGAGATTGGATGGGGTCCACATTGCAGCAGTTCAGGCCTCCTTGGGCCTCCCTCCAGGTTCCGCTCTACCTGGTCAATGGCTTAGCGGGGTCCTCCTTCCTCTGTGGGGGAGGCGGGGAGGGGGAAGGGCATCCTCAGCTGGGGCAGACACTGTGCCGTTTCTCTCCCAGAATATAGCAGTGTAAGTCTTGGGTACTCTGTTGTATTACACTCTCCCAAGAGTTTAGTACAGTGCTCTGTATACTGTAAGTGTTCGATAAATAGAGTGGATTGTTTGATTGAGTCTGACCTCCTGGCCTCCAGAGCTGGTGGACAGGGTGGGAGGCTGAGGTTTGAGCCTGGAAGCTCCTGTAGTCCACAGTGTTGGTATTTGTTAAGCACTTACTATGTGCAGAGCACTGTTCTAAGTGCTGGGGTAGATACAGGGTCATCAGGTTGTCCCACGTGAGGCTCCCAATCTAAATGCCCATTTTACAGATGAGGTAATGAGGCACAGAGAAGTTAAGTGACTTGCCTACAGTCACACAGCTGACAAGTGGCAGAGCTGGGATTCGAACCCCATGACCTCTGACTCCCAAGCCTGTGCTCTTTCCACTGAGCCACGTTGTCCTGCTCCGTCATCTGACTGGTGCTTCCCTGGACTGCAGGGGAGCGAAGGCTTCTGGGAATATTTCTCTAGCAACCGTTGCTGGGGCAACCTCCACACAAAGAAACAATTCCTGAAACTTTCAGCCGGATCTGGTTCCTCCAACAACCGATGGAGCAGCCAAAAGGTCACTGTGCTTTGTGTGTGGCCTAGCCGGGCTCCGGCAAGGTGAGATCAAGGAGTCAGGACTACCTGTGGGAGAAGAAGCAGGCGATTCCATCGACTCGTTCTGAATTTGCAGAGCTCATGTATTTTTCTCACCTCCCCCTTCCCTCCCACTCCTTCCTCTACTGGCGTTGGGAGGCCAACTCCATCAACTCTGTTGTACTGTACTCTCCCAAGTGCTTAGTACAGTACTCTGTACACAGTAAGCTCTCGATAAATACCACTGATGATTGATGATGATAATGATGATGATGATGACCGACAGCCTGGGGCTGAATACCTCTTCCCCTCCCTTGGGCTTTGCTCAATCAGAAGATCAGGAGGGAGTTCAATAGTCAGTTCAGCTCCAAACTCATCTTGGCTTGCTAGAACTCTGTCCCCGCTTCCATTCAACAACATGTCTTCTCCCCACTCAATGACTTCTATGCTCACTGCCCCTAACAACTATTCCAAGCCTTGCGCTCTCTGCTAAAGCCTCCATACTCCCAACTCTGCCCTCTCTTGCCCAATAATAAGGGTATTTTTTAAGCACTTCCTATGTGCCAAGCACTTTCTAAGCACTGGGGGAGATACAGGGTTATCAGGTTGTCCCACGTGGGCCTCACAGTCTAAATCCCCATTTTTCAGATGAGGTAACTGAGGCACAGAGAAGTTAAGTGACTTGCTCAAAGTCACACAGCTGTCAAGTGGCAGAGCTGAGATTAGAACCCACGACCTCTGACTCCCAAACCCATGCTCTTTCCGCTAAGCCACACTGCTTCTCACTAAGCCGCATTATCTCCCCAACTCCCAGCCCACATCCACTCTCTTATCTTCTATCAGCCAGCTCTGGAAGGGTGATCTCTTACCTGTTTTCAAAATCTACTTTCTCCTCCTGCGCCTCCAATCCTATCTCTTGTCATTTTGTTCCCTTCAATCGATCAATCAAGCAAGCAATCAATCATATTTAATGTGTGCTTACTGTGGGCAGAGAATTTACTAAGCCCTTGGGAGAGAACATTATAACAGAATATAACAATTTCTGCCCACAACAAGCTTACAGTCTAGAGGGGGATACAGACTTTAATATAAATGAATAAATTACATATAAGTACATAAATGCTGTAGGGATGAGGGAAGGGTGAATAAAGGGTGCAAATCCAAGTTCAAAGGTGATCCAGAAGGCAGTGGGAAAAGAGGAAATGAGGGTTTAGTCAGAGAAGGCTGCTTGAAGGAGTTGAGCTTTTAATAAAGCTTTGAAGTTGGGGCGAGTGCTCGTCTCTCGGATGTGAAGAGAGAGGGTGTTCCAGGCCAGAGGCAGGATGCGGGTGAGAGGTCTGTGGCAAGATAGATGAGATCAAGATACAGTGAGTAGGATGGCACTAGAAGAGCAAAGTGTGTGGGCTGGTCTGTAGTAGGAAATCAGGGTGGTAAGGTAGGAGGGTGCAAGGGGTAAGTAGTTTCTGTTCTACGTGGAGGTGGATGGCCAACTACCTGAGGTTCTTGAGGAGTGGGAAAATATGGACGGAACATTTCTGTGGAAAAATGATCCAGACAGCAGGGTGGTGTGGGGAAAGAGAGGAGGCAGGGAAGTCAACGAGGAGGCTGATGCAGTAATCAAGGCGGGACAGGATAAATGCTTGGATTCACATGGTAGCAGTTGGGATGAAGGAAAGGATGGATTTTAGCAATGTTGTGAAGGTTGAACCGACAGGATTCGGAGTCAGATTGAATAGGTGGGTTGCTTAGTACAGTGCTTGGCACATAGTAAGCACTTAACAAAAACCACAGTTATTATTATTATTGTTATTATCATCCTTGACACTTTCCTTTCAACCTCATAATCAATCTGTCTCCAGTTTCTTCCTACACAAAATTCCCAAGATCTCCCTTTTTCCTTTCTATCTAAATGATCACTTTGCTGATCTGAGCTCTGGACATATCCTAATAACACTAATAGTGATAGTTGATGAACGTTTACCTGGTGCCAAGCTCCGTACTAAGTGCTTGGGTGGAACCAAGGTAATCGGGTCGGACAGTAGTCTCTGTTCCACATGGAGCTCAAAATCTAAGTAGGAGAGAGAACAGGACTGATTTAACTATTGCATCAGTCTCCTCACTGCTCTCTCCGCCTCCAGCCTCTTCCCTCTCCAGTCCAAAATTCACTCAAACTCCTGACCGTGTGGCTTTAAAGCTCTCTCTCCCTTCTACTTAACCTATTCACTGTGCCTCATTCTCAGCTCTCCCTCCTCTGACCTCATCTCCGTGCCCTTTTTTTTGCCTGGAACTTACTTTCTCCTTCCAATTTGACAGACCACAAATTTCTGTAACTTCGGAATCCTCCTGAAATCACAGTTCCTCCAAGAGGCCTTCCACGATTAATCTGTAATCTCCCCAGGTAATATATATATATATCATTCCAACTGCCACTACAGCACTTCTGTACCACCCGGGCATTTGCGAATTCACAACTTCCCAAAGCATGTATTTAAGCACCTTACAGACCCTGTTACTTAAGCACTAACACATGCAAATATCTGCTTCTCCCCACTCTCTGTAACTTATTTTACTGCTTGTTTCCCTTGCTAGATGGTGGACAGGGAACTTCTCTACTAGTCAAACAAAAGCTCCTCCCCATTGACTTTGAAGCATTCCACCACCTTGACCCCACCTTCCTCACCTCACTTCTCTCCTTCTACAGCCCTGCCTGCACACTTTGCTCCTCTTGTGCTAACCTTCTCACTGTGCCTTAATCTTGCCTGTCTCACCACCAACCCCTCACCCAAGTCCTGCCTCTGGCATGGAACGCCCTCCTTCTTCAAATACGACAGACGTTTACTCTCCCCAGCTTCAAAGCCTTATTGAAGGCACATCTCCTCCAAGAGGCCTTCCCAGATTAAGCGCGACTTTTCCTCATCTCCCATTCTCTGCTGTTTTACCCTGACTTGTTCCCTCTACTCCTCCCCGTCCCAGCCCCACAGCACTTACGTACATATCTGTAATATTATTTATTTGTATTGATGTCTGCTCCCCCCACCCCCCGCCCCCAGAATGTAAACTCATTGTGGGCAGGGAATGTCACTGTTCTTTTTTTATTGTATTGTACTCCTCCAAGCACTTAATACAGCGCCCTGCATTTAGTAATCGCTCAATAAATACGATTGAATGAATGACTAATCAGAAGCAATGTGGACTAATGGAAAGAGCACAGGGCTGAGAGTCAGAGGAACTGGGTTCAAATTCGGGCTCAGCCACTTGCCTGCTGTTTGACTTTGGGCAAGTCACTTCACTTTTCTATGCCTCAGTTTCCTCAACTGTAAAAATGGGGATTCAGTACTTAGACTGTGAGCATGATGTAGGACAGAGACTGTATCCAACCTGATTAATTTATATCTACTACATCTCTTAGAAAAATGCTTGGCACATAATAAGTGCTTAACAAATGCCATATTATTAATAATAAATATTAATATTGATATTAATAATTATTGTATTGACTTCTCCCACGCACTTACTACAGTGATCCGCAACCTGTAGGCATTCACTAAATACCAGATGGTGGGGGCATAGAGGTAGTAAGTTCTCGGGTGACCAACCGGTAATGGTACAAGAAATTGAGTGGGAAGATGAGAGGAGAATCTAAAAAGCTGCCTGGAGAAGATGTGCTTTTAGAAGAGTTTCAGCTCCCTCTAGACTGTAAACTCACTGTGGGCAGGGAATGTGTCTGTTATATTGTACTCTCCTAAGCGCTTAGTACAGTGCTGTGCACACAGCAAAAATAAATATGCTCAATAAATATGAAGCTGTGGACAACTGGGCTCTGTCAGATATGAAGAGGGAGGAAGTGCCTGGCAGGAGAGAGTGTGTGTGTTAAAAATGGTCCAGACAGCAGACTGAAGTAAGGACTGGAGAGGGGAGAGACTGGAGGCTGATGCAGCCTCCCTTTCAGTGCAAATGCCCCTTTTCTCTCCCAGGTGATCCTGGAGCCCAGGGGTTTGTTAGGGGAAGTGGCCCCCCTTTATGGGAAGCAAGCCCTGCCTCCTCTGAGCTCTTCCCCTCACCCTTCCCACCCCACCCCGTGACAAATACCTCCTGGAAGCCAGGAGGAAGAGGGAGGATGTGTCAAGAAGGAGTCTGCCTCAGGGAGGCGATGGCGCCTGTCCAGTGGCTGGGGTGGAGGGTGGAGGGTGGAGACTGGCCTTAAAGGAGACAGGCAACAAGCTGCCAGCACCGATGTTAACTTACACGGGATGTGGGCCACCCCTGGCCGGGGCTTTGGAACTGAGAGCGGACAGTGGGCAGCAGCAGATGGTATGTGAAAGTGTGCTCCTCTGACTGTCCCAAAACCCCAGAGGCTGGTTGCCATGGGGAGAGCGGTGGAGGAGAGAAGAACAGATGGTCTACAGAGTGGTCTGGGAGAGAAGGGGTGCAAGGACAAGGAAGCCCTCTTGATTCCATCAACACCCCCCACCCTGACCTGGCCTGTGTTTCCTGATGGTTCAGTGGATGCTGTCACCACTTTTTCAAGACCTTAGTGTAAAGCAAAGTCTCTGTGTGTGTGTCTGTGTACATACATCCCTTCAAGCTCTCTTCTTGCTTCCGGTCCTCCCTGACCCCAGGAGGTTCAGATTATCATAACGGACATCAGTTGCCCTGCTCCTTTGTCTTCCTACCAGACTTTTCTACTTCGCCCACAGAGGATGGGGGAGGGGGCCTGGTTGACGGAAAGTGGTCTTGCCTCCCCTATCGGGAGCTGGACTGATTGGATCTGAGCTGAGCTGGAAGTGGGCTAACCCGGGTGGCTGGACTTCCTATTTGGGATGGCCCAGAGGTGGGTTAGCCTGAGTGGCCGGAGGGCTCATCTGAGCTGGCCTGGAGGTGGGCTAGCCCGGGTGGCTGGGAGGCTGCATTCTAGAGGCTGGCAAGTGGTTGGCTGAGACTTATCTGCCCGTCCTGAGCAGTCACCTAGCCTGTCTAGAAAGGATCCTAGGGGCTAGATTTCAGGTCTCCGTTGGTCTCTGGGGCCGGCCCCTTCTCTGCTGGGGATGGCTGTGACATGATGTCTCCTCTAGACTGTAAGCTCGTGTGGGCAGGGAATGTGTGTTGTAGTGTTGGGTTGTACTCTCCCAAGTGCTTAGTACAGTGCCCTGCATACAGTAAGTGCTCAATAAATGCAATTGATTGATTGATTGAGAGAGTCGCTGCCTTTGCTGGCCTCCTTGAGGCGGGTGGGAGAGAAGGGGCATGGGCAGGAGGGAGAGAGAGCAAGGAGGAGGTAGGGAAGGAGGAAGGGGAGAAAGAAGAAGGAAGTGGGGAGGGAGGGGGATGGTGATATCATCACCTGGACATTCCTCATTTCTGAACAGGACCCTGAACCTGACCTGAATGCTTGAACCAGCGTGGCTCAGTGGAAAGATCCTGGGCTTGGGCGTCAGAGGTCATGGGTTCGAATCCCGGCTCTGCCACTTGTCAGCGTGTCAGCCGTGTGACTGTGGGCAAGTCACTTAACTTCTCTGTGCCTCAGTTACCTCATCTGTAAAATGGGTGTTAACTGTGAGCCTCACGTGGGACAACCTGATTACCCTGTATCTACCCGAGCGCTTAGAACAGTGTTCTGCACATAGTAAGTGCTTAACAAATACCAACATCATCAACCATAGGGTTGGGGATCATACGACTCTGTTTGGAATTATTCTCGGGGGAAGGTTTGGGCTCAGAAAATCCCAGCAGCTAATTTTCTCTGTAAGAGGCAGGACGCAGGGTGGGAGCAACAAGGAGATAGTAGAGTAGCTATATAATAGATGTGTTAATCCTGCTTTCTGGGCAATGATAATAGTAATAATAATAACTGTGGTATTTGGTAAGCACTTTATTTCAAGCACTGTACTGATTACTGTACAGGTCCCTCATGGCATTTCCTCTTGTAATAATAATTGTGGTGTTTGTTAAGTGCTTATTATGTACCAAGCACTGTGCTGGGGTAGATAAGTCCCTATCTTTTACGGGGCTCACAGTCTAAGCGGGAGAGAGAACAGGTATTGAATCCCCATTTTCCAGATGAGGAAAGTGAGGGTAGGAGAAATGAAGTGACTTGCCCAAGGTCAGCCAGAAGGCAAGCGGTAGAGCTGAGATTAGAACCTGGATCTCCTTACTCGCAGGCCTGTGCTCTTTCCTCAAGGCCCCGCTGCCTCTTGGGTGAGTGACGTGTTTCTTGATTACACGGGGAGACTTTCAGATGGCCGGTGCTCCCCTCCCAACCAAACTTTGCTCTGGCCCCAAGGTTGATATTCTATCATCCATGTGGGGACAACGAGACTCACTTTTAAAAATTTATTTATGGTATTTATTAAGTGCTTTATTACATTTCGAGCACCATTCTAAGCACTGGGGTAGATACAATTCTATTAGGCTGGACACAGCCCCTGTCCCACATAGGGCTAAGTCTAATTTGGAAGGAGGAGAATTTAATCTCCATTTTACAGATTAGGTAACTGAGACACAGTTAAGTGACTCGCCCAAGGTCACACAGCAAGCAATTAGCAGAGCCAGGATTAGAATCCAAGTTCCCTGACTCCCAGGCTCATACTTTTTCCACTAGGTCACGCTGCTTCTCACTAGGCCATGCAGCTTCTCACGTGGACAGGATCCAGGAAGCCATCGAACCCAGGGGCTCCTGTGAAACCAGGGTCTTGGCTGCTGCATCACGACCAGTAGAAACTGTTCCTTCCTGGCCCATTTCATGTCCTGGTTCCGTAGGGTGCCTGCAGGCTGTCTGCTCCCCTGAGGAAGGGGCCGTGCAGCTGCTTTAAGGTCCTGAATGACCCACCGAGGCCGCCCTCCTGGCTCTGTCCTGCTGGCTCTGCTCCAGCTCTTTACCGCCAGTTACCGACCCTCGGTCCATCCTCACCGGTGTCCAGCCTCCTGCGGTCTCCCGTGTGGGCCATGACAGCAGAAAGGCTGAGGGCACTCTGGGTACCTCTGTGGGCTGCGGCCTGCCGCGGGCCCGGGGATGGCCTCACTGGAGCTGGGCTGGGCTTGACAGTCAGATAAAGAGGCTTCTCCCCCTGGGAGCTGCACCTTCCCCTTGACTTTGACCCGGGGACTCGTGATATCTCTGACTCAGCTCAACCCCCATTCGTGGCTTCTGACCTCCCCTCCATCAAAGCCAATAATGGTATTTATCGAGGGCTTATTCACTCTGTGTTTTGCACAGTGCTAAGTAATGGGATTGACTGAACATAATCAGATCTGACACAGTCCCTGTCCCACATGAAGCTCACAGTCTAAGAAGGAGAGCACTTATCTTCTTTCCAATTGACAGGCAAGGAAACAGCAGCTGAATGACTTGCTCCAGGTCACGGGGCAAGTCGGGTTGGGGGTGCCGGGACTGCGACTCAGGTGTCCGGTTTCCCAGTCCTAAACTCTTTCCATGAGGCCAGGTTGCTTCCCAGTTGAGCCTGGCAGAGCTGCTGCAGTGAGCTGGGCTTGGGATGGGGCCTAGCCTGCAGCTGGGGTTAGTGTCCACGGGCACGTAGGGGGGCAACCCCTTGTGGAGAGCCTGGAGGAGGAGACAGTGGACAGGAAGAGCCTCCTTATCCAGAGGTCTCTCGGAGCCAGCCCCGGCCAGGGATTGCAGGGGATTCCTGATCAGGTTCCCAGGGCAAGTGCTGGGAAAGGGCACCCACAGGAAGGGAAAGAGAATGAATAAACAACAGGGAAGCCGGAGGTGCGGCAGCTTGCCGCCACACCCATGTTACCCCACCGCCAAGCTCTCCGGCCTCTTTCCACGAGTTGCCCCCCGTACCAGGCAGGAAGTCTCCTGTGCCCTGCAGGAACCTACCCCCCTCCTCTCCTGGTTCCCGGCAGGATGACCCTCATGCCCGGTAGGCCCCAGGAGAGCCTGTTCTCTGCTAACTGAGGGTTGGGGCAGAGAAAGCTCACCAGCTCTGTTGTGACAGCTTCAGTCAGCACCCACGGGGCCGGGGTTCCAAGAGAGGCTCCTGGAAAATAAAGCCAAGGATGTTTTTCCAAAACAAAGAACAGGGCGGTGGGGGACTGTTCGTCCCTGGCTGCTGGAAGCTGACTGCCACCTGAGAGGATTGGAGCTGTTGGAAATTGCCCATTGACACAGTGTCAGTGGAGTGGAAGTGTGGGTGCACGTGCTTTCTGTTGTGTGTCCTTATGCTTCTGCTGCTTGCTCTAGCTTGCAAAACGCTTCACAGATTAATGCAACGTGGCGCCTGCTCGGTTGTTCTTAAAGGCAGGTTTTGGTGGGTGTAGGGGGAAGCAGACGACAGACTGCAGTAGGCAGCCACACTATTTCAACTCTCAGCCCTAGCTGGTCATCAGAGTGTAAGCTCCGGTGGGCAGGTAACGTGACTTTGCTTCTGTGGATTGATTGATTGATTTGTTCGATCTTTCCCAGCCTCTCACTGGGCACCTGATAAATACCATTCCTACTACTTCTCCCACCAGCTCAGTCAGTCAATCCATCAGTGTTATTTATTGAGCGCTTACTGTGTGCAGAGCACTTTACTAAACGTTTGATCTAGATAGGGAGAGAAACATTAATTTAAGTAAATATTTACAGATATGAACTTAAGTGCTTTGGGGCTGAGGGTGGGATGAATACCAAGTGCTTAAAGGGTACAGATTCAAGTGCATAGATGACATAGAAGGGAGAGGGTGTCTGAGAAAAGAGGGCTTAGTCGTGGAAGGCTTCTTGGAGAAGGTGATGTTAATAAGGCTTTGAAGGTAGAGAGAGTGGTAGTCCAGCCTATATGGATGGGGAGGAAGTTTCAGGCCAGAGCTTGTTGAGAGCAGGGATTGTCTTTCTCTATTGCTGTATTGTACTTTCCAAGCAGTTAGTACCATGCTCTGCACACAATACACAATTATTGAATACACAATACACAATATTGAGTGCTCTGCGCTCAATAAATACGATCGAATGAATGAATGAACATGCACCATCCCAGCTCCGGGTCTAGGATCAGTGACATTCATTAAAATTATAAACTGCATTCATTAAATGAGGGAGCAGCAGGGCGGACCATTGTGACATAACACGGAAATGCTTGCCCAGGAAAACCATTGGGAAAGTTCAGTTTGGCCCCAGTCTTGGCTACATCAGGATGAGAGGGGACCCTAATACCCAGGCTCCTAGGTCTCCGAGTTGAATCATTTTCAGGGACAGCTGAGCATGGATCCATCACAGAGAGGCGGGGAGAGCTGGGCATGGAGAGAACCCTGACAGGGAGAGGGAGCTGGGAATGGAATGAACCCAGAGAGGGAAAGGAAGCTGACCGTGGGGCCCACACAGAGGGAGGGAGAGCTGGGCATGGAGCGAACCCAGAGACGGGGAGAGAGCTGAGCACGGGATGGACACAAGAGGTTGGGAGAGAGCTGGTCTCTAAGTTGGTAGAATGATGCAGATCACCAGGATTATTGGAGGGAAACTCAAACGTCTCCTCAGTAACAGTTCATAGAGTCAGCATTTCAGGGTCATGTTTTGAAAATGGCATTCATGCTTTTCCTGGATCCTGATTCTCCTACCCCCTCCCCTTCAGTTGACCTTAGCCCCCAGCAGTGGTGAGCCCAGAAGACAAGACTGGGCCAGAGAGTCAGGGAGGTAGGCCTCCTCCCTGCCATCTCCCAGTATCCTTCTGGCCATCTTCCAGGCCTGGTGAGGTGGGAATGGGCAGAGCCACCCAAGTCATGTGTGAGTGGGAGCTTCTGAGGGCTGGGTCTGGAGTGCCCTCCCTGTGCCAGGGGCGAGAGCCAGGGCGAGTCTTCTCCCAGCGAAGGGTCTCTGGTATTTTCGCTGCTCCTTGTTTCAGCACGGCTGGGACTGGAGGAGTCAGGAAGCAGATTGAGGGCCCTGGGCTTTTCCTGCCATCTCCCAGGCCCCCTTGTCAGCACTGAGGGCCCCGCTCAGCTGGACTCCGCACACATCGCCAGGTTCAGCTGCTTCCCCCCAGCCCAAATCCTGGCTTTTTTTCCCTTTCCTCTTTTCCAGAGGAAACATCTGTGCCCCGGCAGGCCCGCTTTGGGACTTGGGGCTGAGGTGATGGGCGGCAGCCATTCTGCTGGCTGGAAGCAACCAGCAGCCTGGATATGTGTGGGAGAACCCAGCAGCGGTGGCCTTGTTGCAGAGCTGCAGGATCTGAGGTGCTGAGGCAACACTGTGGTCCTCAGTGGGCTGCCCTGGGCCTACATGGCTTTGTCCTGGGCCAGTTGATGGTGGGGGTGGGGGCTGGAGGGCAAGGAGGAGCGGGACACAGCAGGCAGCTGTGCTGACCTCAGTAGGATCTCCATTTAGCAACATCCCCTCCCTCAAGGACTCAGTTGCTGGAGAAACTTCCACCTTTCCTTTTCCTCCTCCTCCTCATCCTTTTCCTCCTTCTCCCACTCCTCCCTGTCCTTTTCTTCCTTCCATTCTAATGAGGATGTTCTTGCCCAGGACTTGTTTTTAGGTGATTTGGAGAAAAGGAAAGAGAATGGAATAGGCTCACTTTGCCCGAGATGGGGGTGGATATGTTGCTCAGGGTAGGGCAGGGGGCTTCTCCTGAGGTTGGACAGGGCAGGGGGATTCTCTTGAGTGTGGCAAGATATGGGAGCTTCTCCCAAGTGCAGGTAGCCCATGAGAACACGGGTTCAAGTGAGTAGGCCGAAGTGTCCCTTGGCATCTCTAACTAGGCCTTTGTTCCCTAAGCAGGGCTCCTTGCCAGGCTCAGGACAGGTCTTCCTTGCCCACAGCCCAGCCCCAAGCCCAAGGAGGAGGTAGGAAGCAGCTGCTAGTTATCATTTCATGAAAACCCAAGTTGGAAGCAGGCATGGGCCTACCTGACCAGGCTGACCGGACTGAGCCCAGTGATAGATCACCCTTGGTACTCCCTTATGGCAGGTGTGACAGCACACAATGGAGATGGATAAGTGACTGTGGCAGAGAGATCCAGGACACGGGCAGTCAGGCTGAATTCCTTTGGCTTCCGAGCCCAGTTGGGGTGCTGGCTCTGGTGAAGTCTAGAGGTTGGCAGCTCCTCTTCAGAGGGTGACATGCAAAACCATCTGGGCTGGCCCATTAGCCTCTGGTCACGCCAGGGGCATGGCACATTCTTCTAGGTTGGCAGCAGCTTCCGCAACTGGAAGGGCCACTCGAGAGACAGGAGCCACCAGCACGGGAGATCACAGGTTCAGTGAGAGCTGCTCTGAAGCTTCAGGTCCCCCGGGGACTCAAACCACTTTGTGCTGACTTCCTCTGGGCCTCCTGCAGCCTGGCCTGGAGGCCAAAGATGAGAGCCCCAGCAATAACTTTCTACTTGCCCACCCAATAGGAAGAATGAGGGGGTGAGTTCTCCAGCTGTCTCCACTCCATCTTTTGTCTCCCCAGCTCCCACATTAATACCTCTGAGCCACGTGTGTTCGCCCAACCCTCTGTAGCACTTATGTCCACAGTTTATAAGCTCTCTTACTACTCCTGTCGGTAACTTACTGTAGCATCTGGCTCACTCGCTAGGTTGAAAGCTTCTTGAGGGCAGAGATCAGGCCTACTTATTTTTCTGTCCCCTCCCAAGTGCTTAGTGCAAGGCTGTGCTCACGGTAGGTGCTGGATAGTTATATGATACATAGATTGACTTATTGATCGTGAGGCCCCAGAGCCATCCCCTGGCTCCCCTATTTTCCCCTGGGGAGGAAAGTGGGGGTGTCCCGGCAGCCAGCCTGCTCTGGTTTTGGCCTGCAATCTGGAAAGAAGAAACGGTGCCGGCGACAGTCTTGGCTGGCCTTGCCTGTTCGCTGAGGACCCAGGGCCGCTCGCTGCCCTCATCTCCCCAGGGCCTGGAGAGCACCGGCCCTTCTTCCGCCTGCCCACCACAGCTGTGACCTTCTGCCTTGGAGAGATGATGAAGCCCACTGCCTGTGACCCAGGCTAATTAGATGGAAGACCCCTTCGGGCCGTGGCCCAGGCTGCCGTCATGGGCCGGTCTCCTCTGGCTAAGCTTGCCTGGCCCAGAAGGAAGGTCACTGAGGGGCCGCTGCAGCTCCGCTCACCTTTTGCAGGCAGACGGTGGAATTCCGGGACCACGGCCACTGCACCCCAATGCTTTGAGAGAAGACGGGCCTGACCCGAAGCCTCCGGCTACGCTTTCGACAGATGGAGAGGCGGCTGGCAGAGCAGCGGAGAACCCAGCCGAAGGGCGAATGGGGCGCAGGCCTGAGAGATGTCATGAAGGGAGCCGGGGCTGGGAGTCAGAAGACAGGAGGGCTGGCCTGAGGGTCCCCCGGCCCAAGGCCCGAGCCCCAGTCACAGAGCCCAGTCTTCCCCTCTGAGTTTCCATGCCCAGGCTACTGAAGGAGACAGCTGGACTCTTCCGCCTTGCTCTCTGCCACCTGGGGCCAGTGTGGTGGAAAGGGGATGTTGACCAGCAGCCCCCCAGCATGTGGCCCGGACACCGGGGCCATGGGTGGCCGCAATGGGGCTGGGGGCTTAGTGGCCGTCTGGCTGACTGACTGCAGTGGGCACTGCTAATGTTGCAGTTCCATCTGGAAATCATTCCCCCCGATGAGTAAACAATCTTGGAAATGCCCTTTGCCCCCTATCCAGAGACGTGGAGGGGAACAATCATCCGCCTGTCTTGAGTCAGGCCTGGAGTGCGTGGGAACCACCCTGGCTGGCCCCAGCTCCTGACGGGAGAGAGAGGGGGACAGCGCTTGCTGGGGGCCGCTCCCTTGGCCCTGGGGAAGGCGGGGGCATGTCCCGGAGCAGCCCGGATCTCCGCTCCTCCCTCTAACCCAAAGGCTGGGTCTCCGAGGTAGCTCAATGGTCAAGATGTGTAGGAGCTGACTGAGCCCTATCTATGCCTCTGAGGTGGTGGGCACTGAGGCCTGGGCAGGCCAGCAGTCGGCATTGCTCCTGAGGCTTCCCCCGCCCCACTGCTCCTGGTGCTGGGCCTGAAGTTGCCCCTGCCTCCTCTCTGGGCTGAGCTGGCTCCCTCTCCTCAGCTTGACTGGGCCCTGAGTGTGCTGGGCTGACAGGACCAGCCTCCTGTAAAGCGGTATTTGCCACTCAGGTGCAGCTGGCACTTTGAGGGGAGTGAGCTGGGGAAGTGTCAGCTGTTGGTGTCTTGAACCCCTCCTCTTCTCTGCGTTTCTCGAAAGGCAGTGGGCATTGGGCAGAGCTACCTGGTGCTCTGTAAGCACCTGCAGGTTAATGATCATATGTTTGGATTCTGTTGGACCTTCTGAATGCTGAGCAATAATAATAATAATTTTGGCATTTAACAAGTGCTGAAGAGTTGCTAAATCCTGGGATCGATACAGAGTTACGATATCAGACCTAAGTCTTACTCCACAAGGGGGTCACAACCTGTCTTTCTCCTACATGAGGAAACTGAGATCCAGAGAGATGAAGTGACTTGCTCAAAGTAACTTGGCAGGCTAATGATTGGTAAAGCTGGAACTTAAGCCTGGGTCTTCAGGATCCTGGTCCCCTGGGCTTTCTTCTAGGCCCTGTGCCCTGATTGTAAAGAGGCTGTACCTTCTATCCATGGCCTAGTGTCCTCTGGTTTAGACGGGGCTGCTGCCTGGGGACCGGGAGGGCTGTTGACTGGGTTGGGGAGGAGCAGGGGGCCATCCCCTCTGATTTCTGCTATCACTTTGGCCCCTTTCCCTTTTATTCCATCAGTCCCATTGTTCCTTCCATTTCCGGTGTCCGGGGAGAGGCTGGACCTCCCTTGGAGGTGGCTGGCCCTGAGAAGATTGGGCCTTGAGCCGGGATCTGAGAATCTGGAGGGGCTTGTCTTATGTCACCTATTAACTCTGGGACTGGAGATAAGTCCCCTGACACAGCCCCCCTCCATGCACTCTCCTCACTGGATCTTTTGATTCTCCATCTGTGAAGAGGGACTCCCAAGTAGCTAGGCAGCTTCAAGTGAGTTGTGAACCGTCCACAGTTTTCAAC
Source organism: Ornithorhynchus anatinus (assembly GCF_004115215.2). Classification (NCBI taxonomy): domain Eukaryota; kingdom Metazoa; phylum Chordata; class Mammalia; order Monotremata; family Ornithorhynchidae; genus Ornithorhynchus; species Ornithorhynchus anatinus. Next base: position 37,089,957 of record NC_041738.1, on the reverse strand, counting down.
CCGCTAGTGGACAGATCCCTTGGTCTGATTGGTTCAGCTCAATGGGGAGTCACCCCTCCCCAGCATGGGGCCAGAACCCAGCTAAATCCCCAGCCTGAGGGTGGCTGACCAGTTAGTAGCTTCAAGGAAGGAGCAGCGTTCTTGCCTTCTGGGGCCCCTGGGAGGGTTAGGGACATTATGGTGCTCGGGTGACAGAGGGAGGGTCTGGAAGCCACCCGCCTCCCATTTCAAATTCGAGTCACCTCTGGTGGGAGTGAGAGTAGCCACCTGTGAGGGCAAAGGGCAGGTAGGTCTTTGGCCAATGGCTCAAATCCTGGAGGCTTCATCCACAGGATGGGAATCATGGGGGTTGTTTGGGCCAGGAGCCAGCCTGCTGGAGGCCAGTGACAATGAAGCTGAAGGGCTTTGGGAAGCCTCCTGAAGCTTGCCACAGTTCAAAAGGTTGAGGGGACATCTGGGCAGTGGGTTGGATGCCCATGATCTCAGTCGTGGCCTGGGCCTCGGGCACCACTCTGGAGTTAAGAGCTCCCACTGGCTTTTGACATCCATGTCTCCCCCTCTAGACTGCAAGCTCGTTGAGGGCAGGGAATGTGTCTGTTCATTGTTGTGCTCTCCCAAGTGCTTAGTACAGTGCTTCACATACAGTAAGTGCTCAATAAATATGACTGACTGAATGAATGAATGAATGAGTCCATGGGAAGGGACTGTTTTCTCCTCCTTTTGGGTGACGGGGCTTTGGATCCTCTGGACTGGGGGCCACTCCTTGGCTCTGAGACCTTAAACCCCCCCAGCCTCCCACCACTGACTCCAGAGTGGGGTGTCTTCCTATGCTACTGGGGGAGCATCTTCCTCACCCACCCTCCAAGCTGCTTTCCAGGAGCTTTCCTGGCTGCTTCATTTTCAAATTAGATTAGCAATTAAAATAATTAGGAGAGTTTTACTACTGCTTATTATAGTTCAGAGTTGTGAGTGCGAAAAGCAGGATGGGAAAAGCCTGTTGGCCAGTGGCCAGTCCTGGGTTTCTCGGGGCGTCAGCCAGAATAAAGGGAGCCCAGCACAGGTCAGCGGATTGAAGGGAGCCTGAGGGTGGTAGCGGGGAGGGCATCAGGGCCAGGAGTCGGATGGAATGGGGGGCCTGGCAGAGAGGAGAGGACAAAGGGCCTAATCCAGATAATATCTAAGCTCTTGCGGAGTTGAGCAGTGTTGGGGGAAGGTGATCGGACCCAGGAACCAAGAGGAACTGGAGGGTGGGGTCCCCGGCAGAGTGGACAAGGGACCCAGACTGGATGATATGTCTGAGCTCTAGGGGGGCTGAGCAGTGGTAGAGGGGGGCAGTGATTGGAACCAGGAGCCGGGTGGAACCGGGGCGGGGGGGGCAGGGATGAGGGTGTCCGGCAGTGCGGACAGGGGATCAGCCCAGATGATATCTCTGAGCTCTTGTAGGGACGGAGCAACAGGGGCAGAGGGGCAGTGATTGGAAAGAGGAACCGGGTGGAATGGGGAGGGACCCGGCTGAGCGGACAGGAGACACAGGCCAGAGGATGCCTTTGAGCTCTGGGAGAGGTGAACGGCGTTGGGGTCGCAGCAGTGGTCGTGATGGCAGCGGTGGCAGCAGGAGCAGCAGGCTAAGGAGGGTTCCCCTCAGCTGAGCCTTCCCATTTGCTGGAACAGTGGGGGTCCCTGGCTCGGTGGCGCCCCGGCCAGGGGATCAAAAGTGTCCCGGGACCCTACCTTCCTAGGGGGAGTCTTCCAAGGCACAGGGTCTCCTGGGGCTTGGGCCAGAAGGCCCCGGTGCCCCGGTAGGCTGGCGGTGCAGTCCTGCCATCTCCCCCCGGGGTTGGCTTGGGCAGCGGGGAGGGCGAGCCCCACTCCTGCCCCTGGCCGGTATGGAGAGCTGTTGTCAGTCAGCGCCCGTCGCCAGGCCGGGAGGGGGGCAGCAATCAGAGGCAGCCGGTGGCTGATTAAGGCGGCCGACTGATGAGCACCCAGCTTGTTTGCTGGAGCCCCAGCGATGATTAGAATTGTTGTGCTGCACAAAGGAATCCACCCAGCCCTACTTCCTGGGCCCTTCACACAAACACAGCTGCTGGAATCTCAGACTGGAGAGAGTGGCCTGGAAGCCACTTAGTCCCCCCCCTCCCTCTATTGTGGATCAGGCAGTAGGGGTAGGGGGATGCTACAGAGCCAGTTGGGAAGTCCGTCTGGCCCCCTGTGGATGCCACTTATGATTTGGATGTCGAACGGCTCCAGGAGCGGCGGGAGGGAGGCCGGGGTGGGGCAGACTCTCTGGACTGCCATGGGGGCTCTAGCCTAAGCAGCCTGTCTTCTGACCCCAACACACAAACCACACACACACACTCTCTCTCTCTCTTGCTTGCTCGCTTTATCTCTCTATCTTCTGGGTTCAAGTCCTGTCTCTGGGTCTTGGAGTCTCCTCTGGGAAGAGTCAAGACTTAATAAGGGAAAGTCCATTCCACCAGCTCTCAGACCTGCTGTTTGTCTGGGGCTGAGGAAATACCTAGAATCCTTCAGGCCCAAGGGTTTTCAGTCCGCCATTTGGGTTTACTTTTCCAGACCCTCTCTCTGGGGAGAAACTAACTGCAGGCATGAAGGGGTGGTGCGGGGAGAAGGAATCAATCCCCAGAGGAAGGTACGTGCCTGGGCTGGCTGGATGCTGGTGACTGTAGGTCCCTCCCACCGGCTGCCCCCCTCCAACTGGCCCTGGACCCCAGGCAGCCCAGCACAGCCGTGGCATCTCCACAGGGTCGTCTGTTCTGGGAGGTGGTGCTGGTTGTTGGGGGCAGGGTAGGGGATGGGGTGTGACACATTTTTCTCTCTGGCTTGCGGCCAGTGGAATTGATCTCATTCCCTGAGATGGGTACCCAGACAGCAACAGCCAGGCGCCTGGAACAGCAGCAGGGACATTCCCATTTCTTCTCTTGATCCGCTTTGGAGATCTTGGGACACCAGGCTGGCGTGGACGGGGGCGGGAGAGAAGACACTGGGGAGGCTGGGATTGGGGCGCTGAGCCCAACCGGGCCACGCAAGTCACCAGAACCTCTGCAAAGGCCTCCAGTCCCAACATCAGGATGATTCAAGTGAGCGCCTGGCTTTCTGGTCCCCGAGTCCAGCACGAACTGATGCCATTGGCGGGGGCGGGTCCGGGACCCCAGTGACACTCTGAATTGGAGTGGCCTCTTTCTGAGGCTTTCCGCAGTGAAACAAGGAATTGTGGTTCCTCCTGGGAAGGAGCAAGACTCTGGCAGCCACCCCAGAGTTGGTGGGGGGGAGGGGGTGTCTCTGCCAAGGGTGGCAGCGGCTTCCAAAACGCACCTGCAGCCGGGAGAGGAGCCAGCTGCCCTGGGGCACAGGCCCCTGCCGCTGCCAGAATGAGCGGAACCAGGAGCGGTCCTGGCCAGCTGAGTGAATGAGAGGGATGCCCTGCCCCCTCTGCTCCCCACACTGAACTGTGGAGGCTGGCGGAGCCGGGGTGGAGGACAGGGAGCTCCCAGCACGGAGGCCAGTCAGGCTCTGCTCCCGCTGGGAGCAGGTTACCTCACAGGCTAATTAATAGCCTCAGCTGCTGCCGGCGTGGGAGGCCGGCACAGGCCTGAATGGGGCAGGGGCCCAGTAAGGTACTGACAGAGACTCCACCTGGCCCTGGCGACTACGTCCAGAGCCGAGTTTAGGAAGGTCTTCTCTGTCTTCCTTCCTGGCCCCTAATAATTATGGCTTTTGTTAAGGCTTATTCTGTGCCGGGACTGTTCTAAGGCCTGGGGCAGATACACGATAATCAAATCAGGCACAGTCCCTGTCCAACATGAGACTCACAATCTGGGTGGGAAAGAGAAGGGACACTGAATCCCTATTTTACAAATGAAGAAACTGAGACATAGAGAAATGAAGTGATTTGTTCAAGAACACATAATCACATGGCAGATCTGGAATTAAAACCCAGGTCCCCTAACTTACAGTCCCACGCTCTTTCCACCAGGCCATACTGCTTCTCCCTGTCCCCAGTAACTGGAGGAGGAACGGGGTGTGAGATTTGGTGTCCGACTGAATATTTAGGTTGGGAAAGAATGGACCGGGAGTCTCTGAGTTCGAGTGAAGGGAAGGAGGGTGGCCTTGGGCAGCTGACGAGCCTCTGGCTAGGGTGCTGGAAAGCTGAGGAAATTAAAGGCACCTGGTGGACTTCCTGGCCCCTTCAGAGCCCTAGCACTTAAGACAGTTAGGGTGAGGGCAGACCAGGCTGGGCAGGGAGAGGGACCCCCTCCTGCTACACCTCAGGCCGGGCAGGAACATCCTGTCTCATCTGCATTGGACCATGAGTCCAGGGGAGCGGTGCCCATGTTGTTGGCTTCAGACCAGAGGTCCAGAGCATTTATTTAATTATGGAATTTATTCTCTCCAGTGTGCGAGAGACTTCATCCTTTATCCTGCTGGCTCTTCTGCACAGCCACCTCTGCCTGCCCTGCTGTAAACACCTCCCCACCCCTCCCCATCCCTGGGCCATGATACCAGAAAGCCAGCACCTGGTCCCCTGCCCAAGCTTTTCCCATCACCCTGCTTCAGGCCCCTCACCCCAAGCCTCCTGGCCACCCCCAGCTCCTTGGCTCCAGGCCTCGGACTCTGGCCCCTCAGCCCAGACCTCCCTGATTCTAGCCCCAGGCTCTCCCAATTCCAGGCCCCAGGGCTGACTGGAGATCAGGCCAAAGAAACAGGTGCTTCTCCCCTTTTGGGCCCATGTGGGTTCCCAGTCTCCTTGCCAGAGGACAGGACTCCCAGCCTTGGTCTGAGGTGGGCAAGCAGTTGACCCAGCACCAGGGAATGAGTCTTCCCACCATGAACATTCCCCAAGGGGCCAGGCCTAGTGGACTGGGTTATGGGAGAACTGGGCTCAAGTCCCAGCTTTGCCACTGGTCTGCTTTGGTGACCTTATCAAGTTGCTCATCCTCTCTGTGCCCTAGTTTCCTCATCTAAAAATGGGGATAAGATATTGCTCTCCTTACCTCTGAGATCATGAGCCAGTAGTGGGACAGGGACTGTGTTCGATGTGTTTATCTGAATTTACCCCAGTGCTTGGCACATAATAAGCACTCAACAATAGCGTCATTATCTAGCTCTTCCTGCTTCCATAGCAGTGAGGGTTAAGGCTTCTGCCTCACAGATTCGGTACAGCTCACACTAACCAAGGGCTGGAGACAAGGCACTAGCAGGATATTCTTGGGTCTCAGCTTGGCTGGGACCAGGCACCCCTTACTTGGTTTCTAAGTAGAATTTGTCCCTTGACCCCATGGGCTGGGACTTGGTAGGGGCTGGGGCTGGGGAGGGGCAAAAATAGGGGCTAGGGCAGAGGCAGAGGCTGGGGCTGGGGCAGGGCAGAGCAGAGATTGGGGCAGGAGTTGAGTCTGGGGCTGGGGCAAGGCTGGGGCTGGGCAAGACAGAGACCAGGCCAGGAGTTGGAGCTGGGTCAGGAGCAAGCTTGGGGTTGGGCAGGGCAGAGGCTGAAGTTGAGGCTGGGGCTGGGGCAGGACTGGGGCAGGGACAAGGGCTGGGACTGGGGCTGGGGCTGGCAGCAGACCTCCGGTCTCAGAAAATCCTCTTGTGCTCCAGCCTCTCCCTGTCACCAGGGCCAGAAAGTCACTCAGTGGCAGCCTCCTCGCCAGTCGAGCCAACAGGATGAGCTGACTTTCATGGGCAGGGACAGTGAGGGCTCTCCAGCCTGGGGCTGGGGCCAGCAGCTGGGCTGCAGGAGGGTTCAGGAAAGGGGGGGCTCCAATCCCCAAGTTCAGCCCAGGACAGGCCGAAGGCTGGTGAAGCTGAGGGGTGGGTGGCAGCAGGAGCTGAGCCCCAGGCTGAAGCCATCTGGGACGGGAGCCAGGTCTCTTGTCCCTAACCCCAGGAAGGAGAAAGTGGAGGTGGGAAAGTCCTTCCTGGTGCTCCAGGTCTTCCTTTTCAGAGACAAGGGGCTCCTCTCTTCTGGCCAAGGGGAGAGAATGAGCCTGGGAGCAGAGCTGATCCTAGCCAAGGGTAGCCGTGCTGTCAGTCTGAGTTGTTCAGGGCTGGGGCCTGGTACCGGGGGCTTGGCAGGGTAATGGCCTGGGGGGAGCAGGGTCCTGTGAGGAGCAGGGTCCTATGGGCTTACAGTCTAGGGGGAGAGGGTTCCTGTGGGGAGGAAGGGGCTTGGTGGAAACAGGGTCCATTGGAGAGCAGGGTCCAGGGAGGAGCAGGGGCTTAGCAGGAGCAGGGTCCTGGTGGGAGCAGTGTCCTGGAAGAAGTGGGGCCTGGAGAGAGCAAGCAGGGTCTGAAGAGAGCCAGGCCTGGCTAGAGTTGGGTCCTGGACTGGGCACAGCAGGGGCCTGGGACCTGGAACAGAATTGCAGCCTTCCAACTTTCTTTCCCTCCTTCCCTCTCTGCCATCCTGAGCCAGAAGACTGCAGCCAGACACAGTAGCAGATGAGTTGGAAGATTTGGTCTTTGGGGAACCGTTGGCTGAATTGTGTCTTCTCTTCCTGACCTTGGGGAGAAAGCTCTGACAGGGCTGCCTTACTGGGAAGGGGCAGATGATCTGGGTGCTGGCTGGTTCTGCTGCTGTTTCCCTTCTCCCTTTCCTTTCCCTCTTTCCCAGAATCTCTTCTCCTTCTCCTTCCTCTGTCCCTCTCCCCCTCCAAACTTCACCCTGTTCTCTGATCTCCCCCTCTTCCCCACCCACCCCATGCAGCTGGGTATGGGGAGCTGGGTGTGGAGTCTCTAGATTGTACATTCCTTGTGGGCAGAGAATGGGTCAACCGATTGTTATATTGTACTCACCCAAGCACTTAGTATACAGCACTTACCGCACAAAGTATGCACTCAATAAATACCATTGATTTATTGATTGCTTGATTGAGCTTGGGGTTAGATCATCCCCCACCTCCCATCCCTGTTCCAGGACACTGATGTCTTTAGTGAAGGGGAAGAATGGTGTCTGATTTCAAACAAGTCCCCCAGACTTTGGGCTGCTTTTCAGTGCTCATCTGGTGCTTTTATTATAAGAGATGCTGACTTAAATTAGAAGGTAAATTACCCTGGCACCTTGGCCCAGACCCAAGAGACACAGCAAGTGTGCACTAGTGTGGAGGGGAGGGGCCAGGAGGGGAGGACTTTTCTCTGTGACATGCTGCCGCCTCTCAGTCCCAAGACTGTAGCCTTCAGGTCCAAGTTCTGCCTGCCAAGCCTGTCTATGCATCTCCCTGTGGCCTTGGGCTCCTGGGTTTCTGTCAGAGCTGGGACTTCTATTTTGAGGCTCCAGTGGTCCAGCTTGGTCCCTACTACATTTCTTCCCCTTCTCCATCCCCCGACTCCCTCCTGGTTGCTTGACTGCAGCCCCCACCCATTACCTTTCAAGCTCCAGGGCTCTCTGTTTGCCTCCCTCCTCTCTCGGTGCACCCCCCCCCCCCAACTTCTTCCTGGCAGGCAGGGGCTCTCTGGCATCCCACGGTGCCCCTGGGCCCAGCGGACAACATCCTGCCATTGTGTCAGGGTCAAAAATGTCTGCAGCCGGGTGGATTTCCAGAGAGAGAGGGCTGAGGGAGAGAGGTTGAGCTGGGCCCAAGAGGAGGAGACTGAGCGGGCTGAAGGAAGGAGGCTGAGCTGGGCTGAGGAGGAGGAGGCTGAGAATGTGGCCTAGTAGATAGAGCACAGGCCTGGAAGTCAGAAGGACCTGGGTTCTCTCTGCTGGGATGAAAAGGAGAGAGAAAGAGTAGAAAAAATAAGGATTTAGTTGGGGAAGGCCTCTTGGAGGAAGGGGTTGTGATTTTGATACTAGCCGGGAAGGGCAGCCGGAACCTCAGAGAATGGAGGGATAGAACACACTTAGAAGAGAGTGCTAAAGGCTGCACAAGCCTTGACCTCATCTTTCTCATCATCGACCCCTTGTCCACATTCTCCTTCTGTCCTGGAACTCCCTCCCCTTCATATTCAACAGACCAGCTCTCCCTTCCTTTAAAGTCCTCTTAAAATTACATCTTCTTCAAGAGATGTTCCCTTTCTAGACTCTCATTTCCCCATTTTATTTGCCCCCTCCTCTGTGTCACCTAAGCTCTAGGTTGTACTCACCCTACCCCTAGCAACACAGCACTTATGCTGTCCATATCCTTAGATTCTGCCATTTCCCCTATCTAATTCATTTAAACGTCTGTCTCCCCATCTAAACTGTAAGCTCCTTTTGGGCAGGGATGTGATTATCAGTTCTATTGCATTATACTCTCCAAACCACTCAGTACAGTGCTCTGCACACAGTACGCACTCAATAAATGCCTTTGATTGATTGAGGAAGAGGAAGGGAAGGCAAACAGAGGAGGGGAGGGGGTTGGGAGGAAGGAGGGAGGAGGAGGAAGGATGGGAAGCAGAGGGCAGGAGGTCCATGTGTTAACAATTTTTCTCTTTCCAACACTTTACTGTTAGCTGGCACATAGCAAAGGTAACCCCCAAAGGGCAATGATTCCAAAGAGGAAATGCCATTCCGGGAAGCACATGGCCTTGGGGGGAAGGGATAATGGGGAGGGAATGCTCAAGTGGAAAAGGAGCAAATTCTTAGAATGCCTGCATGAGTGTTTCTCATGTGTGTGTGTGTGTGTGTGTGTGTGTGTGTGCTTTTGCCCACAAGCATCTCTCTCTCTCCCTCTCTCTCTCTCTCTCTCACACACACACACACACACACACACACACTCACACAAATTTTCCCAGGGGCTGAATGGGAAAGAGATGGGGAGGTTGGAGCTTGTGTGCCCTCCCGCCTGTCCAGCCTTTGTGGTTGTGGTGGGCCCCCACAAAAAAAAAAAGCCCTGGGCTTTAGAAAGGATTCTTTCCTTCCCCCCCCCCGACCCCTGCTCCCCACCACTCCTGCTACTCCCCCTCCACATCCCGACCCCACCAGATCCCAGCAGTCGCGCTGTGTGGCACTCTGGCTGCTCTGACTCTGGTCTCCTTCCTGCCATCTCTGCAGTGTGGCATCAGTGTTGGCTGGAAGGGCCAAACCCTGAGCCTGGTCCCTCTTCTGTGAGCTGAGCCTACAGGCTGGCTCATGGCCCTAAATGGGAAGAGAAAAATCGCAGGGGCCTGGAGACTAATTAGAAACAGTAGTGGTAATAATAATAATAATGGTATTTGTTTTAAGTGCTTACTATGTGCCAAGCACTGTACTAAGTGCTAGGGTGGATTCAAGATCATCAGGTCCCACATGGGGCTCACAGTCTAAGTAAGAGGGAGAACAGGCATTGAATCCTCATTTTGCAGATGAGGTAACTAAAGCACAGAGAAGTTAAGAAATAATTATTCATAATAATAACAGTAATAATAATAGTGATATTTGTTAAGTGCTATGTGGCAAGCACTGTACTAAGCACTGGGGTGAATACAAGCAAATTAGGATAGACACAGTCCCTGTCCCAAGTGGGGCTCAGAGTCTCAATCCCCATCTTACAGATAAGGTAACTGAGGCCCAGAGAAATGAAGAAACTTACCCAAGGTCACAAAGGAGACAATTGGCAGAATCGGGATTAGAAACTAGGTCCTCTGATTCCCAGGCCAGTGCTCTTTCCACTAGACCAAGCTGTTTCCCAGGATGGGACTGCTCCAGTAGCCTCCTGATTCCCTTCTTCTCCACATGCCTGGAATTCCCTGCTTTCCCAGAAACAGCATTCATATTTTTACTGTCTGAAAAGTCTCTTCTCCTCTTTGGTCCCTCCTGTGTCCTGCTCTAGAGAGGACATCTTGTCCCCCGCAGCCCCCACCTCTCTGCCCCTGTTTTCCAGCAGGAGAGCTCTTTTTGCCCCAGATAGCACAGATAAGGTATAAGGCAGGGCTGAAGAGGTGGTGTGAACAGCCTCTTACCCATGTCAGCTGGGGACTATGGTTGGGTCTGCTCTGGGCTTCTCAGCTTCCTGCCAAGCCGGCCAGCTCCCTGCCCTTCCCTCATCATTGATACCACCCTAACTCTCTGTCACAAATTTCTATCCCCTCATTGTGTGTGGACACCATTGGCAGGGGTGGGGGAGCATCCCCAGGAGCCCTGCACCTTAATCCCCTCCTCCGGGTCTTGGGATCAGGTAATCGAGAGGTAAAAGTGGGGAATTTTCACTCAACCCCCTGTTTTCTCTATCTTTAAAGGGAGGCCTCCCCATCGAGCCCCTCATAAGAGCAGGAACCACGGGTCAGAAAATACTGCTGGGGGCTCTGAGCTTCTCTGAGAAAGTGAGAAGTTGGGATGGTAGCCAAAGAGGCAGGAATTCTCTGGCCAGGGTATGGAGGTGGGCAGTAATTGGCAGGAAGCCCCAGTGGACAGAAGCATCCCCTACTCCAGGGCATAGGTGAGTCTCAGTTCAGATGTGGGGGCCAAGAAGTAGCAGAGGGTGCTCAGAGGAAACCCCGTTTCCTGAGGAACCTTGGTCCAACCACTTGAGGTGAGGCCAGCACAGCATCGGATGGGGGAACGACTCTGTCCATTCAGCCTCACCAGCAAATAAAATGAAATAAATAAATGTTGGTATTTGTTAAGCGCTTACTATGTGCACAGTACTGTTCTAAGCGCTGGGGTAGATACAGGGTAATCGGGTTGTCCCACATGAGGCTCACAGTTAATCCCCATTTTACAGATGAGGTAACAGAGAAGTGAAGTGACTTTGCCCACAGTCACACAACTGACAAGTGGCAGAGCTGGAATTTGAACCCATGACTTCTGACTCCCAAGCCTGGGCTCTTTCTACTGAGCCATGCTCCTTCTCAAATAAGGAGAAGGAGGTCAGGTGCTCTGAGACTAGGCTAGGCTCTACAGACTGCTGTTTGGGGAGGGAGTGGACAGCGGGCAGAAAGCCAAGGCAGTTTGGTGGGTGTGCTAGGTTATCTAAACCTTTGAGTTAGTCCAATGAGACAAAGTCAAGAGTCGGAATCCGTTATGTTAAAATGCCTAGCTAGTCCCTCCACAGGCCCGTGGCCATTCGCCCCCTTTCCCCCGGACAGGGCCATCCAGACGGCCTCCTGGGGCTGGACCTCTCCTCAGGGGGACCTCCTTCACCCTCTCCCTCTCCAGCTTTCCTTCTAGACTGTAAGCTTGCAATGTGTCTTCCAACTCTGTTATATTGTTCTCCCTCAAGCTATCAGTACAGCACTCTGCACACTGTATGTGCTCAATAGATACAATTGATTGATTGATTGCCCACTTTGGCTCCTCCTGGCTTTGGGCTTTTAGGGAAGGCACAGCAGAGACCTTGGCACATGTAGAGTAATGCAGGGGGTCAGAGTGCCTGGCTTTTTCTTTGGGTTCTGCCCTGACTCACTAAATCAGCTCTCCCTGCAGCTCCTCTTCCTTTTGTCTCCCTCTTGTCCATTTCACCTCCTTCTCTTCCTCCTGCAACACCAAAGGAGAATGAGGTTGTGCTGGCTCTAGTTGGCTGTAAAGTGTTTTGAGCAGTTGAGAGGCAGGCCAGGGTGACCCTGACTGGACTGAGCTGGGGCACTTGTCTTAGATTCTATGTGGTCAGCCACTGGCCCCCAAGCCCCAGCCATATTCCAGTATTCCAGCCTCCTCCTTCCACCACCTCCTCCCACCCTCAGGAGCCCATCCCCTCCTCCCTCACAAGGAGAGGAAAGAGTATCCTCTCAGATTCTCTCACTATTTAAAGATGATGGTGACTCTGGTCCAAGGGCAGGGGTAAATGAGTCCCCTCCCCTCCACACATCTACACCCTCTGCACTCTCAAACAGATTGGAATCAGTTTAGAGCATCAGGTTTATGTAAGAAGCAGCCCCAGGAGAAAGAGCTGATTTATTTTACTTTTCAGTGGAAAGCAAAAGAGAAATGCTGTGCACAAGGTGGCCGGCACTATGGATGACCTTTTCTCAGGGCCATTTTTTTTCTCTTTCCCAAAGATACAATTGAAATTGGAAAAGAAAAGCAGCTGCTGGGTTCCAGGGAGACCCGAGTGATTAGATGCTGAGTGCTTTGACACAGAACAGTTTGCCAAGGACCCAAGGGGGGGTCCAACTTGTGCTGGGCAGGGCAGCCCGTGGGAGAGGTTATAGGGAACCCCTTTTCCAGGAAACTACTGAGGCCGGACAGCCTCCGAAACCAGAAAGCAGAGAGTGACCATGCCCTGTGACCTGGGGTGGAGCTGACGGAGAAGGGGGACCACTTCCCAAAAGGCATTTTTTTGTACTCTCCCAATCAGTCAATCAATCAATCGGTGGTATTTATTGAGTGCTTACTGTGTACAGAGCAACTCTACTAAGTGCTTGGGAGAGTACAATATAGCAGAGTTGGTAGACACATTCCCTGACCAAAACGAGCTTACAGTCTAGAGGTAAGCAAGCACTTATTAGCACAGTGTTCTGCACAAAGTAAGTGCTCAAAGAATACCATTGCTTGAGTGATTGGTTGATTGGCACTCCTGCTCTCCCCAGTTGAGTTTGAGGATGTTCCTGGCAAGACACACGGGTCCCTGCTACTAGGCTTGGAAATTTTAAGGAAGGGGAAGTGGGCTTCCTGAGCCAGTCCTTGGGCACCTGCAGGCAACTGGGACCAAGGGCTTGTGCTCCTAGGTGGGCTCTCTTAAAGGCAGAGGTCCGGGGGCCGGCATTGTTCAAAGAGAGGGAGGGCCTCATCCACAGGACCCTTGTCCCCTTTCTCCTTCCCCCCTCCCTCCTTTTCCCTCTCCCACCGCCCCCTCCCCACTCCCCCAAAGCCTATTTATCTTGGAAGTGGAGAAGGTTGAGTCAGTTTTGCTCCGATTCGAACCCGTGGTGCCTGGGAGTCTGGGCATTTCCCCCAAGGGCTGAGACTTCCAAGCCGCTGGCTCTCCTGCTGGCTCTCCTGCTGGCTCTCCTGAGGGGCTGTGGGAGGTGATGTCAGATCTGATAGCTGCAGTAGGTCTAGGATCCAGGCTGCTCACCGCTTCCTGCCTGGCTCCGCTTGCTCTTGGGACAACTTTGCAGGATAAATCTATTGGGAGGTGCAGGGTAGATTGCCGTCACTCAGGGATCTAGAGCAAAATTCTCATGGAAGCTTTACTCGTGCTGCTGAAACAAGGTGTTATACTCAGAGACGGCAATTTCTTCCTCTTAATTTCTTCAGACGGCGGCTTTGTCCTGGGCTGATTCTCTGTAGCCCGAGCCCCGCCTGTATGGCTGCCAGGATGAGTAGCATTTTTTCCGGGCGAGTGGGCTCCCCAGAGCTGATGGGACTATTATCAATCGTATTTTTGAACACTTACAGTGTGCGGAGCACTGTACTAAGCACTTGGGAGAGTGCAATAAAACACAACTGGTAGACGTGCCCATTCAGAGCTTATGGTCTAGGGGAGGAAATGAACATTAAAATAGATTATGACATGTACATAAGGGCCATGGGACTGAAGGTAGGGTGAATATCAAGTGCTTAAAGGGTCCAGATCCAAGTGCAAGGGAGATGCAGGAGGGAGAGGGAATAAAGGAAATGAGGGTTTAATATAGAAAAGCCTCTTGGAAGAGATTTGATTTTTATAGTTCTTTGAAGGTGGGGAGTGATGGTCTGTCGGATATGAAGGGGGAGAGAGTTCCAGGCCAGAGGCAGGATGTGGGTGAGGGATTAGTGACCAGATAGATGAGATTGAGGCACCTTGAGTAGGTTGGTGTTAGAGGAGTGAAGTGAATTTTCTGGGTTGTAGTAGGAAATCAGGGAAGTAAGATACGAGGCGAGCAAGGTTATTGAGTGTTTTAAAACCAATGGTCAGGAACTTGTATTTAATGTAGAGGTGGATTGGTAACCTCAGGAGGTTCTTGAGGAGTGGGGCAATTGACTGATTTTTTTTTTTTTTAGAAAAGTGACCTGAGCAGCAGAATGAAATATGGACTGTATGAAAGACGGGAGGCAGGGAGGTCAGCAAGGAGGTCAGCAAGGAGGTTGAGGTGTGACAGGTTAAGAGCTTGGTTCAGCATAGAAGTAATTTGGATAGAGAGGAAAGGGTGGATATTGAGTGATATTGTGAGGGTGGGAGGGGTGGAGGCAGGAGGTTTGATTATTAACTGAAAGAATATCAGTCAATCAGTGGTGTTTATTGAGCACTTTCTACTACTAATAATAATAATGGTATTTGGCAAGCACTTACTATGCAACAGGCCCTATTCTAAATGCTGGGGTGGATACGAGATAATCAGGTTGGACATGGTTTCTGTCCCACATATTACAAATGAGGGAACTGAGGCACAGAGAAGTAAAGTGACTCGCCCAGGATCACCCAGCAGACAAGTGGCGGGGCCGGGATTAGAGCAATGTGCAGAGCACTGTACAAAGTGCCTGTGGGAGTACATCGCAACAGAATTAGCGGACTTGTTCCCTGCCCATAAGGAGCTTACTACAGTCCAGAGGAATAGAATAGGAGTAGAATGCAGTCTAGAGAATAGGTGCTCAATGGTTGCTGCTGCTACTGCCGAGCTTGCTTTGGGGATTGATTCTAGCTGGGAATCTTCACTGGGGGTGCCTCTCCTGGGCGTCTTTCATCCCTCAGCAAAGCTGTCAAGGTGCAGAGGGAGGCAGAGGCTGAAAAGCAACAAAGGTTGTTTTTTAGCTGGTGATTTAAGGGAGATCTATTATACTTGGATGTTTGTGTTTGTCATTTGCAGTATCTTTACTCCTCTCTCTGGGCATCTGATACCCTTGTAGTAAATTAGCATTTAATATGTCTGATCTTGAAGGTAGAGGGGAGCTCATAAAAATACTACAGTCTGGACCTTCAGATCTTCCCCTACCTGGACCCAATGAAATGATTCACTTCTATCCCCTATACCTATGGGTGGTTGTCAGTGAGAACAATGTTAGACCTCAGGCAATTTGGAAGGCATTGCATTCTGTGACTCTATTTCCCATTTTTGTCCAGCCCAAAAGGCCGAGGGGGGCATTTAACTCTATTGAACAGCGGGTCATCTCTGTCCCCTAAGCCATGGAGAAGCAGTATGGCATAGTGGATAGCTCATTGGCTTGGGAGTCAGAAGGTTATGGGTTCTAATCCCACTTCTGCCACTGTCTGCTCTGTGATGTTGGGCAAGTCACTTCACTTCTCCATGCCTCAGTACCTCATCTGTAAAATGGGGATTAAGATTGTGAGACTAATGTGGGACAGGGACTGTGTGCACCCCGATTTGCTTGTATCCACCCCAGCTCATAGTACAGTGCCTGGCACATGACGTGACTTAGTGGAAAGAGCATGGGCTTGGGAGTCAGAAGAGGCAGGTTCTAATCGCGCCTCTGCCTCTTGTCTGCTGTGTGTAACCTTGGACAAGTCACTTAACTTCTCTGTGCCTCACTTACTGGTGCTTAGAACAGTGCTTGGCACATAGTAAGCACTTAAATACCATTATTATTACCTCATCCGTAAAATGGAGATTAAAAGTGTGAGCCCCATGTGGGACAACCTAATTACCCTGTATCTACCCCAGTACTTAGGACAGTGCTTGGCACATAGTAATTGCTTGACAAATACCATAATGATAATTATTATTATTATTATTTGCTCCAGAAGAGCTGAGAAGCTCTGCCTTGCCAGCTCTGGCACTTCGCTGGGGGTTCTCCAGGTCAGAGGTAGGAAGCAGGACCCTGTTTAGACTGTGAGCCCATTGTTGGGCAGGGATTGTCTCTATCTGTTGCCGAATTGCACATTCCAAGCACTTAGTACAGTGCTGTGCACATAGTAAGCGCTCAATAAATACAATTAAATGAATGACCCCTCCTTCAATGGAAGAGGGGGTGGAGGAGAATAGTAATAATAATAATAACAATGGTATATGTCAAGTGCTTACTATGTGCCAAGCACTATTCTAATGATGATATTTGTTAAGCGCTTACTAGTACCCAGCACTGTTCTAATGATGGTATTTGTTAAGCGCTTACTATGTGCCAAGCACTGATGTAATAATGGTATTTGTTAAGCGCTTCCTATGTGCCAAGCACCGTTCTAAGCGCTAGGGTATATACAAGGCAGTCAGGTTGAACCATGTAGGACTCACAGCCTTAACACCCATTTTCCAGATGAGGTCACTGAGGCCCAGAGAAGTTAATCGGCTTGCCCAAGGTCCCACAGCTGACAAGTGGCGGAAGCAGAATTAGAACTCACATCCCCTGAACCACTTCACTTCTCTGTGCCTCAGTGAGCTCATCTGTAAAATGGGGATTAAATCGGTGAGCGCCACGTGGGACAACCTGATCACCTTCTATTCCCCCAGCGCTTAGAGCAGTGCTTTGCACATAGTAAGCACTTAACAAATGCCACTGTTTATTAGAGAAGCATCATGGCTCAGTGGAAAGAGCTAGGGCTCGATAGTCAGAGGTCATGGGTTCGAAACCCGGGTCTGCCACTTGTCAGCTGGGTGACTGTGGGCAAGTCATTTCATTTTTCTGTGTCTCAGTGACCTCATCTGTAAAATGGGGATTAACTGTGAGCCTCATGTGGGGACAACCTGATTACTCTGTATCTACCCCAGAGCTTAGAACTGTGTTCTGCACATAGTAAGCATTTAACAAATACCAACATCATTAGAGAAGCAGCATGGCTCAGTGGAGAGAGCCCAGGCTCGGTAGTCAGAGGTCATGGGTTCGAATCCCGGCTCTGCCACTTGTCAGCTGGGTGACTGTGGGCAAATCACTTCACGGCTCAGTGGAAAGAGCACGGGCTCGGGAGTCGGAGGTCATGGGTTTGAATCCTGACTCTGCCACTTAACCGTGTGACTGTGGGCAAGTCACTTCACTTCTCTGTGCCTCAATTACCTCATCTGTAAAATGGGGATTAAGACTGTGAGCCTCCTGTGGGACAATCTGATGACCCTGTATCTCCCCCAGCGCTTAGAACAGTGCTCTGCACATAGTAAGCTCTTAACAGATACCAACATTATTATTCTCTGTGCCTCACTGACTTCATCTGTAAAAGGGGGATTAACAATGAGCCTTACGTGGAACAATCTGACTACCCTGTATCTCCCCCAGGGTTTTGTACATAGTAAGCGCTTAACAAATACCAACATCATTATTATTATTACGATTATTATTATTCCAAGCCTGGGCTTTTGCCACTGAGCTGGGGAAGGAGGAGGAAGAGGAGGAGGAAAGAAGAGGAGGAGCAGGCCGGACCATCTCTCTCCTTGCCAGGCAGGGGCAGCGTTGTTCCCAAGGTGGAGAGAGAGGCCAGCTCATTTGCATGGGGAGCCCGGCCGGGCCAATGAGGAGCCCGGGCGGGCCAATGAGGAACCCGATTGGACACGCCGGGAGCCGCCGGCCGGTGATTGGAGGAGAGCGTTGGCTGGGCCGCCGGCGGCTCGGGCCAGTCTGCGGCCGGACCTGCGTGCGTAAGGACCGGCTCCCGCTCGGGTTCGCTTCGGGGTCACTTCGGCTTCGCTTCGGCTTCACTTCGGCTTCGGTTCGGCTTCGGTTCGGCTTCGGAGCAGGATGCGCCTCTAAAGCCGAAGCCTCCCTGCCTCCAGCAACCTTTCCCTCCCCTCTCCGGCGGGCGAGGAGCTGCCCGGTGCCCGGGGAGAGGAGAAGATGAACTACCTGGTGAGTGGGCCGGGACCCGCCCAAAGCGGTTAATAATAATAATGTTGGTATTTCATTCAATAGTATTTATTGAGCGCTCACTATGTGCAGAACACTGGACTGAGCGCTTGGAATGGGCAATTCGGCAACAGAGACAATCCCTGCCCACGGATGGGCGTACAGTTAATAATAATAATAATGTTGGTACTTGTTAAGCGCTTACTATGTGCAGAGCACTGTTCTAAACTTTGGGGTAGCTACAGGTTGTCCCACGCGAGGCGCTTACTACGTGCCCAGCATTGTTCTAAGCGATGGAGGTAGATACAGGCTACAGTTACAGTCGCTGTGAGCCCGTCATTGGGCAGGGGTTGTCCCTATCTGTTGCCGAATTGTCCATTCCAAGCGCAGAGTAAGCGCTCAATAAATACTATTGAATTATTATTATTACTGTTGCCAAATTGTCCATTCCAAGGGCTGAGTAAAGTGCTCTGTACAGAGTAAGCGCTCAGTAAATACTATTGAATGAATACAGGGTAATCAAGTTACTTGAGGCTCACGGTCTTAATCCCCATTTTACAGATGAGGGAAGTGAGGCATCGAGAAGTTAAGTGACTGGGTTAGTGAGTGGCAAGGGTGGTGGTGGGTGGGGGGGAGACCTTTCCTCCGGGAGCCCACCCCGCCACAGTGGTGGAAGGGGGCAGGGAACGGTTCTGGGAATCCCAAAACGGTGCCGGTCCTGATCCCGCTCCAGAGGGTGCCATCGGGAGGGGACTGCCTTCGGGTGGGCTTGGGATTTGTCTCCTCGGGGAGCCTGGATTTGGTCAAAAGGGCAGCCTGGTCGTAAAAGGAACCTGCCATCCAGAACTGGGGCCCAAGACCTCCCCCTCCTCTTCCCTAGCCAAATCCACCCCCCTCCGCAGCCCACTTGCAGGGAGGGGTCGGGGGTCGGGCTAGGCATGGACACAGAGGCCTGTGGTCGTGGGAAATGCAGCCCTTTTTTCCAAGCCGGGATGGCTGAGAGCCACGGACATCTGATTCCTATTTAGGCCGCTTAGTCCTGAGATCAGATTTGGAGGGAGGGGGGTGCAATAGGGTTGACGCGTCGAGGATAAGGAAACCTCTTGAAGTAGAAAACTGCCTTTTCCAGAGAATAAGGTAACCCAGATCTGGAGATTGGTCAGGGGTCCTGTTCAGCCCAAGGCCCGGCCCATTGCCGGAGTAGCCGGGGGATCTTTTGGGATGGGGGTGAGAGGGTCAGGGAGGACAATGGCTCCGCGTCCTGAGCACTGGACAGACACGGACAGACAGGCCAGCCCGCCTTAGGGTGGGAGGAAGCATCTGTGTAGAGCCGGAGTGACATCAGTGGCCTGCCTCTGCGTGTCATGGGGTCTGTCTGCCCACCGGCCCCTAGAGCTGGTTAATGATTCACCCGCAGAGCCATGGCCCTGCCAGCCTCCAAGCTATGAAGAAGGAGGAGGAAGGAGGGAAGCAGACTCGCCCCTTTACTCGCTCTTGCAAAACACTAGTGTGGGCTGACCTGGTGCAGAAGGGGACAGGAAGGGCTTGATGGGACCTGCAGTTCTTGTGCCCTGGGATATGAGCTGCACCTTGTCCACACCCAGAGACCCTGAATCCCATTCCCTTGGAAACGATTTGTCCTACGCAATTGGGGCGGTCGAGCCCCTGGTCTGTTAGCAGGGAAAGTTGAGAAATGAAGGAAATTGCAAGTCAGGTGGGGCTGCTTCTGAGACCCCACCGACAGTGTTAGGCAGAATCTCCCGGCGCTAGGGGCTACTTATTTTTCTCTCGGCTACCTCTGACTCCCTCCCTACCCTTCAAGAGCAACCTCAAGACAGCCACTTTCCCCTGGGAGCTCACTGGTGTGCTCTGCCACCTCCCCAGATGAAGGCTGCAATATGAACCTTGGCCTGTCACTGGGCTCCAGGAGGGAGGCAGGGAGGCTCTCCTAGCTCCACTTCACCTTCCTGCCCAGTTTTTGCATAAAAAGGAGAAGCGGATCGACCTGCCAACGTTGAGGGGGCTCCAGGAGTGAAGGGTCTGATCGCTTAGAGCTGACAGAAGTGCCTTGTTTGGAAGAAGCAGGTGGGATCTTATCAGGGTTTCCTGGCCGGGTGAACCTAGGGACTGTAAAACAGGTGGAGCGTGGGATTGCTCCAGGAACAGGGTGGGGAAATGGTTCACAGTGGAGCGCCTCTCGGTCTTCCCTGCCAGCGCCGCACCCCGGGCGATGGAGAAGGGAGGAGGTGGGTGCCCTCCGGGGAGCGTGGGGCCTGCCTGCCTGCGCATTTTTCTGGGCCCCGAGGGTGCAGCCACCGAGGCCTGAAAGTACAGGTGTCAGCTGGAGACAAGTCCAGACGGGAGAGTGGCTATAGATTACTGTTTACAAGCCAGAATCCTGGGTTGAGCCAAGCATAACGTGGTTGGAACTGCAGCCCGCCTTCTCTCTGGCACCTGGCCCCGCTAAGGGCACTTTTAGGCTGTCTAGGCCGGGTTCAGGTTAAACTGGAGTTGAAGGGTGGGTGTGCTGGGGTGTGGTTGGCCTTCCCTGAATCTCTGATCCAAGGGACTTGGCAAGGGTTCGTGTGAAGCAGCTCTGAGGCGCCTTCCTTTCCCTCCCATCACATAACCCAGCCCCTTAGGGACCAGTGGTACCTGCCTCGTGCAGAGCAGTGCTTCGTTATCAGCAGAGAGAGGGAGAACTGTGTGGGCCAGAGGCCGGAACTCAACTGTATAGTAGGTGGTGCCCGGGCAGGGAGTTTTTAGGCTCTGCTCTTCCCTTGGCAAGGTTTGGTACCTTTAGGATGATGGAGAGGTTAAAGATAGAGGGTTCGGAAGGAGGGGGACTGGGCAGGAAGCCTACCCGATTCCCACAGCAAATAGTGGGATCAGACCTTCCTCGCTCAGGCAGCATTTCTTTAGCGGGGAGGGCCTGGCTTGCCCCTTGGAGGCTGGGCCAGGTTGGGACTGCCCAGCTCTGGTGTTGAGAGCCTTGCAGCTACAGGCCAGGGCAGGTTGTTTCTCTCCCACTGGCCTCAAAGCCTTCTAGAAGCAGCTTGTGCAGACAAGACCAAGGAGTCGGGGAGAAAAGAGGTGTGGGTTGGAGAGCCAAGCCCTGACGTTCACCGCTGGTGTAAGGTTAGGTCCCAGCCTCCGAGAGTTTAGCGTCTGCCGTGTCGCTTATGGCCGGGGACCCAGGCTGGGGTGGAGGGGGAAGTGGACCCTTTAATAAGACCAGGTGTAAAGGTAGATTGGTTGGGCGAGGGTGGGGAGGGGTTTTAAAAGGCACCACTACCAACTTAATCCAAGAAATGCCTTCTGTAACCTGCCCCTAGGCTTAATGCAGCGGAGGCTGTAGCTTCCAAGTCTTTTCTTTTTAATTCTGGGGAGTCCTGAGATAGGTGAGGGGCCTACTTTGATTCCTCAGCTTCCTCAACCAGTTTCCCTTTCTCTTTGCACGATGGCCAAGCTCCCTCCTATCCCCACCCAGAAATAAGTACCAGCCCGGAACCATGCACTGGTAAAGCCGGCTCAGAGCTGCCAAAGTTGCCAATTCCCAGGGGACGCTGGGATGTTTGAGCAGCCACAGGAAGCTGGTGGGAGGTGGAAGTGGGTGTATTCTTCCTACTAGGGTACAGCTGGGAGTTGGGTGGACGTGTTCTTCCTGAGTGTAAGATCCCCTCCTCACTCTTTACTTTTTTGTACTCGAAGTTAGCTCTTGTGTGCATGTGTGTGTGTGTGTATATACACACACACGTACACACACCTGAAGGCTGTTTTCTGGTTTCCCTCAGCTATTTGCAGAGCCAGGTGTTGTGTAGGACTACCATACAGATTAAAAAAAAAACCCCATCCCTTTTCAAATTGCTGCACCTCAGGGTGCTGTGTTTGCCATTGTGTTGCACTGCTGAAAGTTGGAATTGTGTCCTTTAAGTCATGCTAACTTAGCATATGGAGCCGCAAGGTGTCAGATAGACAGAACTCAAGAGGGGAATGGGGCTGGGGGAAAGATGATGACAGATCTTGTCAGCAGCCCCCCCGCCTTACCTCCTTTTGGGCCACTTTTTTTTTTAATTCAGGGTTTGGGATTTTGTGCCCTTCAAGCTCCAGAGGCACCTCCGGGCGCTCTGCCACCCTGTCCTGCCAATGGTGAATTCTGTCAGGTTGTTGGCCCCGGAGCTTCAGCCCAGAGAAGGGTGCCACAGCTTGCTCTGCTTGCCGTCTCTACCGGCCCTGTCGTCTAGCGGGGCCAAAATAGCCAGTGGTGTTTTGAGGGACGGTAGGCTCCTCATCTTGTTTGGTTGGAGGCAGTGTGGTGAGGGCCGCTCAAAATCCCCGGGCCTGCAGTCGGGGCCCGAGACGTCCTTCGGCCTGCCCTGTCAGTGTACAGGTTACCGCCCATCGAGAACCCAGCAAGAGGAGTCTCTGGCCTTCCTCCCCAGTGGGCCTCGCCCTACTGAGGCTGGAGACTGCTGATATCCACAGAGGCGCCTCTGCTCTCCCTCAGACAAAGGGCCTCTATGAGGCCTCCAGTAATGGCCCAAAGGGAGAATGCAGCTCTCCCCGACACACGGCCCCCCCTTGTCCCTCAGCTGAGGGAAAGGCAGTCCGGGTGAGTCCTTTTGGGCCCGATGCCCCTTGTGGCTTGAGAAATCTCCCCCGCCCCTCACCTCCTCTTCCCTTCCCCATTCAGCCGACCCCATCCCACTCCTTACCTATCAGCATTTCCATATCGGCAAAATGTACCACTTGGGGACATGGAGAGAGATGGTGTGTGCTGAGTTTCGGGCTATGTGAAGAATAGCACATATAGATCACTAAAAGTAAGTCACTATCACTTTCTCTCTGTAGGCCAGCCCATCTCCTTGATTTCCAGGAGGTCAAAGTGGTCATTATTGAATGAATGACTCCTCAGAGCCGCCTGGCTTCGGAGCTCAAAGCTACTTTCAAACGCTAGAAAATATTGATGTCTAACGGCAGCCTAGACAGCGTAATCTGGCCAGAGTGAGAAATGGAAGAGTGAGGTTAGGGGCCCGCATGGAAATCAAAATGACCCCATTATTAAATCCACCGTCTCACAACCTGCTTGGCCAGACCGTCTGGCCCTGAGACCCAGGAATCCTTGGTTGCTCTCTGAGGACAAACAACCTTTTTTCTCAGTCTTCCAGTGCCAAACTAAATACCAAACAGGGAAAGAGGAGGGTGCAGCAGACTTGGATTTTGCAGAACTCTCTGCATTTCTCCTTCCCGTGCTCCTCTCCGCCCTCTGGGCCCCTCCGTAAGCTCCGATCTCAAGCAGCATGCGTAGAAGAAAGAGCACAGGCCTGGGTTCTAATCCTGGACCTGCCAGTTGTCTGCTGGGTGACCTTGGACAAGGCACTTCACTTCTCTGGGTCTAATTTACCTCATCTGTAAAATGGGATTAATACTGTAAATCCTGTGTGGGACATGGACTGTGTCCAACTTGATTAGCTTGTATCTACCCCAGAACTTAGTACAGTGCCTGGAACATAGCAAGCACTTAACAAATATATATATAATTTTTACATCCTGTGGGGATTAGCCAGGGCTTTATAGGATCACGAAAAAAAGAATTTACCTTCAGCCCATTTTTTGGCTTTTTCCATAGGCCCTACCCACCAAACTAACTTTTCACTTCTAATAATGGTGTCTAGAGTTTTGTGGAGGGCAGGAGATGGGGGGAACTGAGACAGCTCCCATACCCATTCCAGGGATAAGTGGCTTTTCCTTAGGAAGATCAAAACACAGAAAGGGCCTAAACCAGGGAGGTAGCTAGATTTTTTTTTTTAATATTGTATTTGTTAAAGCGCTTACTATGTGCCAGGTACTGCCCTGAGCGTTGAGATAGATGCAAGCTAATCAAGTTGGACACAATCCATATCCCACAGTCTTAATCCCCATTTTACAGATGAAGTAACTGAGGCACAGAGAAGTGAAGTGACTTGCCCCAGGTTGCAGAGCAGATGAGTGCCAGTGCCAGGATTAGAACCCAGGCCCAGGTTCTTTCCACTAGGCCATTCTGTGTGAAGTCCCCGTCTCACCCGGGCGAGGAGGAAGACCGAACAGTCGGTCACTATCCAGTGGCTCAAGTCCAACTTTCCACTTAATCCCCAGCAGAGCTCGGCCGCAGGCCGCTCGCTGTGTGTATAATTGAGCAGGAAGGGAACCGGAGTTCATTGAGGGCTCCAGGAGAGGTTCTGGTTGGACACAATGGACAGCATTATTTGAACGGAGAGAGCAAAAAGCTCCTGACCCTTCAGGGCCGTTTGGCCAACAACCGGTTTGTTGTTCTAAGTGAAAAGGACTTGTGGAGGGTTTCTGACTTGGGCTTGTTGGCCTGGCCTGCGCCAGGCCGCTCCTCCAGCCAGCCCAGCTCGCCCCCGGCCGGGGCGGGGCGACTCAGGGCAGTAGCCCTTGGGGTTCTTTGGCCCCTGTGACTTTCCTGAGGCTTTGGTTGCGGGGAGAGGGGCCGCCAGCTCCAGAAGGTCTGGCCTCCTCTAGGGGCTGAGGAGGGGAGGGAGGTGGCCCGGGGTGGGGTCTGAGGGACTGGGAAGCCGGGGAGACTGGGAGATCTGGGGGTTTGCCGCCGACTGGAGGTTCATTCATTGCCACTGCTGTATTAGCCCTGATTGGTCAGGACTCTGGAGAGCCCGTGGGAGATAAAGACCTTAGAGGTCCCCGGCTGCTCGAGGGGACGGAAAGAAAATTGGCGTCCGTCCGTCTTTGAGAGCGTGTCTCTTTCTCTCTCTCCCCCCTTCCCAGAGTGCTCATTTGAGGGTTGGCTCGGCTAGAAACAGAATTCAGCTGCGAGTTCAGCCAGTGATCCCGGGACAATTTGGGTGCTGAAGTTGCCCATGGCTATGAATCTGCCATAGATACAGAGGAAGATCCTCTCAGTTGGGCCAGCCCCACCCTTCAGCCTGGGTCGGGCCATATGTGATGCCGCAGGAGGCCCAGACTTGCTCCCGAGTCTCTAAGCTCGGGAGCGGCAACAAGGTTTGGTCATTGCCATGTGGCCCTAGAGCCGGGTCCTGTTTTGGGTTCTGGCAGCACAGGGAGCCATTCACAAACTCCAGCCCCCCCGAGGCTGAATTTAGTGGCGGAAGGATGAGGAGTGGGGGATGGGGCGGGGTGGGAGGTTGGGGGGCAGCAGGAACAAGGTGGCATTTTCCCATCCCCTGCTGGGCCCTTGACAGGCTGCTTCGTGGTCACTGAGGGCTTGGCTTTACATCACTGTTGCTTGGCTGGGTCCTCCCTATCCTTTGGAACCTGCGTTTAAAACAAAAAAAAGCTTAAACCCAGGCTGGTGGCTGCGGCTCAGAGGAATTCTCCCCGAGGACAGAGGGAGTCACCATGGGATAGGGATGACAGGGACCCTGTTTGGGGAATAGGGTGAGTGGTGGAGGTGGGCGAAGGGGCCAGTTGGTTTCTTCAGAGGGTTGCAGCCCCGGTCCCTATCTCTCTGTAATCTGCCTGACCGGCTAAGGAATGGGGACCCCCGGGTCCAGGTGCTGAGTTTCAGGTCAGGAATGTGGCAGCTCAGGAGCGGTATGCAGCGCTCCCAGCACGTTCCAACCTGCTCCCGGCTGCTGTTTACTGACTCCTCCGGGAGGGGCCGGGGTGGGGGGCGGCCTGCCGCTCTCCATTGGATCAGCGAGCCTCCGGCTCAGCTTCACTACGGTGTTCTTGCTTCCGGCAGCCTACGGCCTCTCAGTCCTTCTCCAGGCAGCCTGAGGAGGGGGTGAGGGCCAATGAGGGTCTCTGCCTCCACTCTCCCTTGTTAATAGCCACTTAGTGTTGTCATCGTGGGTGACCTCCTGACATTCTGTATGTTGTATGTGCAGGTTAAGCCAGCCTCAAGCATGGGTGGCCTAAAAGAAGGCGTTCATCTAGGGTGACTCAAGAAGACACATTCCTACCCTCTGGGGTCAAAGAGAACAACCTTTCTCCCACACATCTTTTTGAGGGCCCGGGGTTGAGGTGGGGGGCACCTTTGGCCGGCAGGCCGGAACCAGCCGCAGCCGGCCAGTTCACAGTTCAGTCACTGGTATTTAATGAGTGCTTATTGTGTGTAGAGCACTGTACTAAGCACTTTGGAGAGTACAATGTAACAATATATTAGAGTTGATACACATGCTCCCTGCCCACTAGGAGCTTATAGTCTAGATGGGGAAACAGACATTAATATAAATAAATAAATTACAGATATTTCCATAAATGCTGTGGGGCTGAGGGAGAGGTGAATATGGGGAGCAAATCCAAGTTTGTTCAATCAGTACTAAGCGCTTGGGAAAGTACAGTACAACAATAAACAGTGACATTCCCTGCTCAGAATGAGCTTAAAGTCTAGAGCCAGGATACAGACATCAGTACAAATAAATAAAATTACACATAGGTACATAAGTGCTGTGGGGCTGGGAGGGGGGAAGAGCAAAGAGAGCAAGTCAGGGCGATGCAGAAGGGAGTGGGAGATGAGAAAAAATCCAAGTGCAAGGGTGACGCAGAAGAGAGTGGGAGAAGAGGAAATTGGGGTAATGACTGCAGTTGGACTTCAGTGGCTGCCACTCGGGGTTCTTAGAAGCTCTGAGCCAGTCGCTGACGCGTTCTCCTGCACCCCCTGGGCCGGAAACTCCCAAAGCCCTTGGGTGGGATCGAACTCTGAGGTGATCCCGGGCACCCCAGGGAGTGGCTAGCCCGTCACTCTATTGGCTCTGTGAGGAGATTGCTGGCCCGATTCAGGTTTTGTGGACTACACACCTCCCTTTTCCTCAGCTCCCCCTCTCCTCCTCATCGCCCTGACTCGTTCCCTTTGCACTACCCCCTCCCCACCCCACAGCACTTGTGTATATATGTACGTATCTATAATTCCATTTTTTATATTAATGCCTGTTTACTTGTTTTGATGTCTGTTTCCCCCCTTCTAGACTGTAAACCCACTGCGGGCAGGGATTGTCTTTTTATTGTTGAATTGTACTTTCCAAGTGCTTAGTACAGCGCTCTGCACACAGTAAGTGCTCAGTAAATACAATTGAATGAATGAATGACTTGGCAGGGCAGAAGCCGAGGTGGTTAGTGGAGTCCAAGGGTTTCCCCTACACACAACCAAGGATGGCTCAAGTGGAAAGTGGACAGTAAAGCGATGGGGTCAGTAGGGAGAGGCAGTTTGGCCTGTTGATGCCTGGGATACATTAAGTCCTTTAAAAAGCAAACAATAACCAAAAAAAAAAACCTGTGAGGGATTGGATGGACCAAGGGTGACCAAAAGAGAACAACCTTTCTCCCACAAGTCCTTGTGGGTGGGCGGGGATGGGGGAGAGCCGGGGAGTTTGGCCAGCAGGCCGGACCTAGCCGATCTGAGATTGCCTGCGGGATTAAACCTTCTCTTTCCTGTCAGTTCCAGAAGGACCTCCCTGCTTTGTGGGGCCACCGTTTTGGTGAGGTAGACCCTGGCTAGGGGCCATCACCTGGGCCAGGAGCCTTGGGGAGTTGGGGAGGGAGCATCACCCGGCCTTCTTTTTCTTCTTTCTTTTTAAATGGCATTAGTTAAGTGCATACTATGTGCCAGGCATTGTACTAAGCGCTGGGGTAGATACGAGCTACCACATGGGGCTCACAGTCTTAATCCCCATTTTCAGATGAGGTAATTGAGGCATAGAGGGGTCAAGTGACTTGCCCAAGGTCAAATAGGGATTAGAACTCAGGTCCTCGTGCTCCCAAGCCCGTGCTCTGTCCACTAGGCCACACACAGGCCACACTTGGGTCTTCTCGCCCCGGGGTCCCCAGAGTGCGCCCTCAAAGGTAATTGGGGAGGGCTGGATTTACGCCCCAGAGTAGACTATACA